>NC_071618.1:26639212-26951212 GCF_014839835.1 Dryobates pubescens | reverse complement strand
GACAGATACTCCTTTTGCCTTACACTACCCTAAATACTGATTTTTCTCTTTGAGAGCATCAGTAAAATAAACTGTGATATGAGGAAGTTGAGAGAGATGGACCACCCAGGGAGGGGTCGGAAAAAAGCATGAAGAAATGGGTAATGTTAGTGTCTGGTGACTTTCAGGGCTGATGCACTTCTAGAATGCATTTCTTGAAGTGTCTGGTTTTGTTTTGATAAGGATTTTAAGAATAACATGGAAGCATAAAGGGTGAGGTCAGCAAGGAAGCATTATGCCCAAGAGGTGATATGAAAGGATGGGCTCTGAGGCAATGGACAAGGATGCATTCCCATGGAAGGTGTTGGCTGACTGCATTCCTTCTCTGCCTTTCCCTTCTTGGGCATCTCATCTCTGCCCCCTCAGTTCCTTCATTAGTAGGCAAAGCTGTAGAGGCAGGTGGCTCAGTCAGGGGGACCCACAGAACTCCATGCTGCCAGGCAGTGGGTTTCTGGGGACATGGAGAAATGCTTTCTGCAGTCATTTTATACCTGACTCCATGTGCTGTTGCGATGTAGGTGGCATTGGGTCTGGTGGATATGTTGCCATGGAAAAATAAATGTGCTTTTTATAGTCAAACAGAAAAGGTGCATTTCCAAAAGCTGTTCTTGAACACTGCAACCATAACCCAACCATTTTATTTCAGCAGTGAACTGCAGTTCTTGGGGTTGAATATCAGTTTGGTAAGAATCCAAGTGCTGGAGGAATGTCCTTATGTTTCTGTACCCATTCGGCAGCCCCATCTTCCACTAGAGGCATTCTATTCTCAGCAGCACATGGGAATTCAGTGAAATCTGATAACAGCAATATTAATAGCAGTTGAGTAGGTGGCCAAAGAGATTAAAATTTAGCACAAGCCCTCTGCTAGTTGGACAGACGGTGTTCATCTCCTGTGCAGCACAGCTCGCCAAGGGTGAGGAATCCTTCACACCCTCAGCCGTACTCGTCAGAAGTGTAAGTGAAGCTGTCTGGTGTTGGGCTAGAGCACCTGGAGGTTGGCTAAGAGCTTGGGAGTAGGCTTGATCTGCAGCCTGCTGGTCTGCTTTCACTCCCAGGGCAGAGCATGGCTCTCTTAAGCCCATCAAGAGGCATCTGGGAGGTGGAACTGCAACCTTGGTGGATGGAACTTTAAAGGGAGAGCACTGATACGTCATTCTGAACAAAAATCTTTTAAAGTCCTGTGTTTGTGACATCTGTAGTACCGAGAAATGGACGGAAAACAGATAGCTTTGGCAGCTGTTGGTGTTTCTGGAGTATTTGTCATCAGGGAAAGGGTTTGGCACTGGGCAGGGCACATGTGTCACTGGCACATTCCTTTCTATCAGTAGGAGTGTCTCTGTCCTTTCTTTCTCCATATAAATGTATTTGGATATGTCTTACCTCATTTAGTGTGACTGCATAGCCTCTTCCCAGGAAATTACCCTCATTTAGGGCAGAGGGATTCTCTAATCTAGCTTCTTTTGGTCTTAAATAATAGATTGATTTCTATGCTGTAAATATGTTTCAGAAACAGGGCCTCAGAAAACCATACTTTCTACAGAGGGTGCTGTAAAATCATCTTCCAGAATTTTGCTCGGTTTTCTCAGTATTTTGGATTTGGTCTGGAACTGCATGTTGATGTTATCCCTGGACAATAGAATTAAGTGAAGTGTCAAAGTAGATTTGACATAAGGAAGTGATAGTTTCTGTCACTTAATATGTAAGGGAACCAAGCCATATTCTGTTTTCCTAGTACATTATCCAAACAAGAGGGCATAGTCGCTAGAAGTCTTGAAATAAGTCGACCCAAACATAGCTACTTAAAATGGCACTGCTCTTTTGCAAGGAGTCACTAGAGGGGTATATCTATAGGTGTCAGCATTAACCAGTTATAAAAATGTATCTATGGGCAAAGCTTAGTTCATGATTTCTTAAAAGTACTGTGGTCTGCTAGCTACTGTGAGGTATAGGACTGTCTTGTACAATTTCTAAATTCCCCCCCCCCCATTATTGAAGTACCTCAAAGTGCATTAACATAATGCTAGCAAGCTTTCCTCGCTCTACTTTGAGATGTCAGTGGATTAAGGGGAAGCACAGGCCACCTCTAGTTGAGGTTTCATCATGCCAGAACTCCTATGGTCCAGGTGTGTGGAGCTGGGTCCTCTGCTGTAGAGCCCTCTGCCCTCTCTGTGGCAATCCATTGCCTCTGCAGCACTGCTGACCCTCACTTGTATAAGCATGCTGTGAACCAGATAGGTGAGTTAGTCTGGGGTTCAAGAACTGTGTATTAGGAAAATCTTACACAGCCCTCTGGTCCTGATGCACAGTGTGGAACTACAATGTGAATCAGAGTTTTGTTGGCATAACCACGGGGACAGCAAACAGGAGTGGCTGGAAGGCAGAGTGAGACCAGGAAGTGCTTCAGCTACAGCTGCTGCCAAAGCCTTTGTAATTGTCAGGCTAGGGCCTTGTTGACTAATTTTGCTGTTTAACCTTAAGCAAACAACAGAGCTGAGAATAAATTCCTTAAGCTATGTCTCAGCCTGATGATTTACCATGTCATTTTGCTTTATTCTTGTAGAATGGTCCTTATTAGAAAAATACCCGTTGGTCCAAGCTTAAGTGATGTCTGCGAATGTGTGTCATGGTCAGACGTAACAGAGATAATTGGTCTCTAAGCATAACACCTACTAGCAAATGAGAGCTATTTCTGTCCCATTTGGTTTTTGTGGTGGGTTGTTTTTTTTCTTTTCTGTTTGCTAAAGGATTGACGTAGATGAGATGATTTACACAGAAGGTATTATTTCTTCACAGGTGATTTCACATTTCTTTGCATCAGTTTTCAGTTTGGAATCATGCCGTTGTACTTCATAACTGTTACAATGATTCCCACATATTGTTATCTCATGACCTTTAGACTTTCGTGCAATATTTGATAGCTCCGTTTCAGAATGGCTAATCTTGGAAGTTGCACATAAACTTTCACTGAAACCAACTGAGCAATTAAGACTCATGCTTTGTGACTTCAAAGTTGTACTTTCCAAATTTTGATCCCTCTTTGTTTGCCGTAGGAGCTAGGTTGGGCAACAGAGGGGGTTGATGTTGCCTTTCTTTTCAACTGCAGAACAAATGCTAAAATGCTGGGACTGGCAGGAGCAGCTTATTTTGCTTAGTTCACACATCCTTACAGAAGCTGAACTGTTAGTGAGCTGAACTGTTAGTGAAAGGAGATCTAAAAAGTTCTAGGAAGACAGAGAAGGTAATGCTTGAAATGACAGAAAGTGGTTCAGTAAGTAGAGTTGCACTGTCATTTGGAGAGGAGCCCACTTCTTTTAGCAAATTGTTTTTAAGATGCTGCCTTGGCTGTGCCCTCCTAAGCAAAGCATCAGCCTGCTTAATAACTTTCAGCATAATGGTATTCATTTAGTCAAGCCAGAAATTAGGTTAAAAAGAGTGTTTTTGTAAAGAATACAGCCTGCACCGGCTGAAAGCGATGAAGATTTTTGAATGAAAACTTTAAAAAGCAGACTTCTTTCACAGTTTCCCAATGAAGGATTTGCAGTTATTTGCACTGATGAAGGTTACCTCTTCAGTTCCTAAAATAGTAGGACAAACATCTCTACAAGCAGAATTGCACATGCACTTCATTGCCATGGACTTATCTCACAATAAGTTTATAACTGTCCAGGAGTGTTTAAAAAGCATAAAGTTTACATTGCTGAACTTCTTGCACTCCATCTTGTAACTGATTTTAAGCACAGCATGAGAAACTCGGTGTTTCAGCCCTGTGTATTTACAGCCAGACCTGAGAGAGGAGGTGAGAACAGGAACCTGCTGTTGGGTAGCAACAGGCTGTCGGAGACAGCAGGATCATGCCTTATCTCACAGCAGCAAAGAGCTTGCAAGGCTTGAGGTTGGTGCCTTTGTCTTGTCTCATGCTATGACCTGCAGTTGTTCAGAACTATGCACAAGACCACAGTTGAATTCTTTGCATAATACTGCGTTATAATTACATTGTGATAGCACTTCAAGAAGAACTTCCATTTAATTATTATAAATTCAATTATTATAAATTCAATTTATGTTTTCATTTACTGCATTTGAATTTAAATCTTGCATTTTTTGTTTTATGTTGATGCTTACAGCATAAAGTCATTCCTCTTAAGCGTGATTCAAACTGAGATGCTTTTTTGTGGAGTCGAGATTTGCCCAGATATTTTAAATGCAGTGTACTGGAGGGTAACTGGGCAATGGCTTGTATGCATAAGCCCAGATGTGCATCATGAACTTGGCCAGATTGTACGTACATACAGCCTCTTACCTCGCTCAGAGAATGTTAGCAAGTGTATTTAAATTACATCTTCTGCAAGTTGCATGCCTCAGGGAGAAGCAACTGTGAAGTTTGTAGGTGACAAATGGCTTTTAAGGACTTCATAAGAACGTTGCTTCTTTATACAGGATTTCTTTTTGGCAAAGAATGCTATACCTGTTGTTTTACACAGATTCTACAACAGTTCATTCATCAAGCAGAGTCCTCCTCCTTTTCCTTCTTTAAGCACCATTGAAGAATTAATATATCTCTATATAAATGAGGAAGTGATGTTCTAGATTAGCAGGGGTTTTCTTGTTCTGTTTGCTTTTCTGCTTGGACTACATCTATCATGACAAGTCACTGAAAAAGCTTAGAGACTAATAGGCATAGTTTGGAGGAGAGTGGTAATGCAAGCAAAGAAACTTTGCTCACAAAGAGTAAACAACTTGTCCATCTGCTTTTGTTGTTAACTGAGCAAACATGTGAATGGAGCACAATCTCATTCAAGTGTGTGAAATATCTCTCTGCCTGCATTTTGAGTCTCAACTGTGCTTATTGGTTTAACTGAATGTCCTAAGTTTTGCATTGTTTATAGCCCAAATACCCAAGCCTAGTGTATTATGGTTCACAGAATCACAAAATAGAGACTGAATGGGGCGCTTGGTGCGACAGTTTAGTTGATTAGATAGCGTTGGGTGATAGGTTGGATTGAATAATCTCGAAGGTCTTTTCCTATCTGGTTAATTCTATTCTATTCTAAAACTATTCAAGTTGGAAAAGACCTCTGGGATCATCAAGTCCAACCATTAACCCTACCCTGCAAAGTAGCATATCTGCAAGCACCACATCTTAATGACCTTTAAACACATCCAGAGTTGGTGACTCAACCACCTCCCTGGATAGCCCATTCCAATGTCTGACCACTCTGTGAAAATTTTTTCACAGTCCACAGAAATGTCCAGTCTAAACCTGCAGCATGAGGCCATTCCCTCTTGTTCTGCCTCTGAGAAGAGACCAGCACCACCTTCTCCACAGCATCCTTTCAGGTAGTTGTAGAGAGTGATGAGGTCTCCCCTTAGCCTTCTCTTTTTCAAACTAAACAGCCCCAGCTCCTTCAGTCGCCCTTCATAAGATTTATTGTCCAGGCCCTTCACCAGCTTTGTTTCCCTCTTCTACACTTGCTCTAGCACCTCAATATCTCCTCTTGTATTAAGGTGCCCCAAACTGGACACAATACTCAAAGTGTAACCTCACCAGTGCTGAGTACAGGGGGACAATCACCTCCCTACTCCTGCTGGACACAGCTTTTGTAATACAAACCAGGATGCCATTGGCTTTCTTGGCCACCTGGGCACACTGCTGGCTCATATTCAGCCACTGATTATGCTGTATAGACAACATACTGAAATAGACAAATATAGAATAGAATTAACCAGGTTGGAAAAGACCTTTGAGATCATCAAGTCCAACCTATCATCCAACACCATCTAATGAACTAAACCATGGTACCAAGCACCCCATCCAATCTCCAGCTCTCCCTCCCCCACAAAGAAAGAAACCACGGCTGGCTCAGTTGGAGAAGCAAAAGGTAGAGCTGTATTCACAAGCAATATGGAATGCAGGTTGTATATACACAATATATACAATATTTAAAATATATACAGAAATATACAGCAAAGAAAGTAATACAGAACAAAACCCTCCTCTGTCCAGAGGAAGATTGCCCCCCCGTACCCCTCTCTCTCCCCCTACCTCCCTTTTGTCCCAAAAAGGGTTAGAAAGAGAGAGAAAAGGTAACTATTAAGGAATAAATTCTGTTAGGTTCCAAGCGCATGCAAGGATTAGTTCTTATCTGGTATTCAAGGTCAACTCTGGCTAGTTGCTCAGAAGCAGACAGGCTGGAAAGGCAGAACAGAGTGGAACTGAGAAAGATTCCAACTGAACTAAAACTTAAAGTTGCATTCTACCTATTTACCAATGAAATTTGTTTAGAATATCTGAATGTTTTCATTCTACACCAAAACATTCAGCCAGAGTGTTCCAGCACTGTCCCTTTCTTAAAGGCACAGCCTGAAATGGTCACACTTCTTAAACACCTCTGGTGATGGTGACTCCACCTCCCTGGGCAGCCCATTCCAATAGCCAACCACTCTTTCTATGAAGAATTTCTTCCTAATATTCAGCCCAAACCTCCCCTGGTGCAGATTGAGACTGTGTCCTCTTGTTCTGTTGGTGGTTGCCTGGGAAAAGAGACCAACCCCCCACGTGGCTACAACCTCCCTTCAGGTAACTGTGGACAGCAGTAGGGTCTCCCCTGAGCCTCCTCCTCTTCAGGCTAAGCAACCCCAGCTTCCTCAGCCTCTCCTCATAGGGATTGTGCTCCAGACTTCTCACCAACTTTGTTGCCCTTCTCTGGATACATTCCAGCAAGTCAACATCTTTCCTAAGCTGAGTGGCCCAGAACTGGACAGAGGACTCAAGGTGTATATGTGCTGTTCCTGTTGCAAATGATCTCTAAATGATCCCAGAGAACTCGCAGAAGGCACAAGCAGACATGATTGTGTTTGGTCATATCTTTACATGCAGGTTGGCAAACTCTTGGATACAGGCTCCAGCTGACTAAGGGCAGAGTTTTTCACTCCTAACTACATTGCTGTCTCTAGTCAGAATATTAGGTGACAGCCATGCCATTGTGTGCTCTGCAGCATGGACACAGGAAAAGAAATGCACATGCTGATGAAACAGAAGGGGAAGTTTTCCTTCAAAAGTAGACTAGTGTGGAAAAAAAACACAACAGCATTCTGTTTGGGAAGGATTTTTTTTTTTTAAGGGGGAAAAAAAGGGGGGGGAACAATAAATTATTTAAAGTATTTATATATCACATTAAGAATAATTCCTTCATATCTGTGAGAAAAAGATTACTGACTACAAAACCAGTAGTGTCTCTGGCATGTGATACTAAGTAAGTTGCAGGTGAGCACCATGCAGGTCAAATCCATCCTAGAACTCTGTATGGCCAGCAGCCTGATTTCTTTATGGTGTAGGGATAGGCAAGGCAATTACAGGTACACCAGGTGTGATCTGACACTCTTTAACTAGGAAGAAAGAGGGATGATCTGTGTTCCTGAAAGTTCTCATATTGCCATATATGCTTATCAGGACATGTCATCATTCTGCTCACTTGCAGCCCCATCCTCTGAAGAGTTTTTCTGCCTTTTTCTTGCAACCCTTGTCCAGCTTGTTCCTAGATGGTGCCCTGATAGACCATTAGTCTGACCTTTTAAGAGGTTTTGTGGGGGCCTTTTTGCTGCTGTATGTTTGTTCTCCGCTTTTCTTTTTTCTTTTTATTTTCCTTTTCCTTTTTTTTTTTTTTTACCCCCTTCACTGTGATATGTGTGAAGCTTGACACTGAACCAACCACGGGCCAGCAGTGACTCAGGCCAGCAGTGACTAAGGCCAGCGAAAAGTTGTTTTGGTGTATTTGAGCCATTTGCTCTTCCGTAACTGCTGACAGTGCAGGGATGTCTGTTCAGCTGCTGCCTGCAGTCCTGTCCTGAATCTTTACACCTGAGGACTGAATCTTTGATACCTTACCTTTGGGGGTGTTCCATCCAAAAAGTTTCTTATTGTTCTTAAAATGAACAGGAGAACAGGACCACTGCATTGGTATACTTCTGAGGTGTGCCACAAATTGGCTTTATATAGTTAAAAAAAAAATTACTCTGTTTTCCTTCTATCTCTACATTCTCTCTCTCTCTTTTTTTTTCCTTTTTTATTTTTTTTTTCCTTTCCAGGGAGATTCTCTCTAGGCTGAAGAGAATAGTTTAGAAAACATTAATACACTCAGGGAAAAAGTAAGAATTTGAGTGTGCTTTCATATGGAACTGCAGATCTTCCTGGCTACTAAAAGCTATATTTCACAAAATCATTACTATTTTTTTCCATTTTTATTTTGTTGGTAACTACTTAGCTAATCAAAAAAAGGCCTAGAGCCTTTCTGAGGACATCTGAAATCAGAAACTATAACCGATGAGCTAGTTTGTTTCTTTCTTTCTAATGACTGGAATAGTACAGTGTTATGAATATCAGTGCAATGCTACATGCTTTTATTTCTTTTGTAACAGTCATACAGGCCAGTATAAAATACACAACTAATTGCACTTGAAACCTTTTAGATCTTGGATAATAATTACATTTTAAGTCACATGTTTTAAAATAACTTCTTTATTTTGTTTTTCTCACTCCCTGCCCTGCTTCAGACCGGAGGAGACCAACAGAAGAGTGAAAAATGTAAGACACATCTATTTCAATGCCTTCTGAAACAATTTTGTATGAATTATGATTAATTTTAAAAACATTGTTGTTTATGGCATTGTCAATTTTACCTTATTCTTCAGCTGTTCATTTATCTGATGCAAATTACTGCCATCTTACAATGATCTGTATAGAGCTGTACTAATATGAAACACTGTTTATTTCTACTTACTTGAGATACATGAGGTGCATCGTAACACACTTTAATTTGTTTTGATGGAGATCATAGTTATAAACAAGATTTTACAATTCATAGTGGAAAAATCTCATTTGAGATTCTTTTATGTTGAAACATGGTGTAGCATGACAGTGATTAAACTTGTATTTGGTTTTGTTGTTGTTTATGTTTAGGTTTTGATTACATTATACTGGCTTGGGAGAAAAGCTCAAAGTAGCCCTCATTATAATGGTCCATACCTCAATCTTAAGGCATTTGAGAAGTTATTAGGGCAAGCATTGACTAAGGTAAGGAATCTTAAAAGAATAGTAAACTAAAGCTCGGTTTTTATAGTTTGTTATACATTCTAGCAACAACTCTAAGCAATATCTTGGGTGTTTAATTTTATTCTTAATTTGGAGTATGTAATAATTTGTTTCTTCTGCTTGCTCCCAATGTCCATGTGAAGGGAATAATTTTGAGCTCTCACTGATTCTTATGTGACCCGCATAATAATGAAATTCAGAATCCACTTGCTCTGATTGATGTGTTAGATTGTTAAAAATGTTGTCTTGATTCCCTTTGGCTGAGAGAAGAGAAATTTAAGATCTTGTGTTGAGTGTTCTATCCACACTGCAGTATGTGTTTTGGAGGCGTTACAGTAGTCTTTGTTAAAGTTTATGCATTCACAATACATTAAAAAAAAATCAAAACAGGTGAGTGAAAACTCATGAGTAGCATTTGCATCTTAAGTTATTGTATAAGGTCATGCAATGTTTACTCTCATAGGCACTTGAAGAGTCCGGCCACCTGAACAGAAGTGGCAGGGATAGTGGGTACGGTGATATTTGGTACGTTGACCGGGGAGAGCCCTTTCCATCTTCAGCTAGCCATAAAAGAGACGATTCCTTTGATAGCTTGGACTCTCTCGGCTCAAGATCCTCTACAAGCTTTTCGTCAGATATAACTTTGAAAGGTGGCAGTGAAGGTATGTTTTCCCCTTTAAATCTTTTGTTGACGTATGTTTTATGACTGTGGGGGAAGACGGTGTATGAACCTAACACTTTGGGTGCCCATACCTAAATTGGCTTGAAAGACAACTTCTAGTCTTGCAACTGCTGCACTTGTGTTTTGCCTAAGTAAATATTGACCTTTAGCCATTGATAGAAACAAGGAGATACTCACATGAATTTTCATAGGAGGGGTTGCTGGAACCTCTGCTCTCACTAGCAGATTTGAGTATTTATGGTATGGACAGAGCATTTTCCTGTGTTCAGGAAGGGAAATTTCTAAAATTCAGACCCTAATAGGATGACCTAAAATTCAACAGTTGCAAAAGTCTCTTGTGTTGCTCCTAGCATGCATGTGTCAAACCTCTGTCTTCACTCCATTTGTCAGTATTCTGTAGGATTCTTTCCCCACCTGTGTTCAAACATTAATACTAGTTATTACCTTTGATAGACAGGGAAAGCAATGTAGTATGAAGCTTGTGATGTTGGATCCCTACAGTTGTACACTAACTTGTGTTTCTCTCCCAGCTTTAAGATTCAGTATAAACTTGCAGTCTAATTTAAAGTTAAGAAAGTAGTGAGCTTTTGGATTTTGTTCCATGCAAATAACATAAAATCATTGGGCTGAGGCCACATGGAGCATTTCTGATTTGAGCAAAGCAACGTGTAGCTACACTATACATGTGACATACCCTGGGCTTCTACTGGGCATTAATCTGGTAAGATAAGCACATTGCTGTACTGTTTGCTGTTAGTAAATTTGAGTGGCAAGTGTTTGTTTTTGTTTTTTTTTAAATCAAAAACTTCTGTGCTGTTTTATGTCTTCAGCCTACAGGTTTGCACTGTTTCCTGCAGGGAGCAGTGATAATGAAAGAATGGAACAATGGTAGCAGGGTCATGCAAACCAAGCTCATCTTAATGGACCTTATTGCAGCTTTGCCCTTGCCTTCTACAAATGCCTCTCCTACTGTCCCATCAGTAGCTCAGCAAATTTGGCAAAACATCCTGAATATGGAATTAAATTGATTTTAGAAGATTTTTGCTGTATGTTTTAGCTAAAATCTTACATCAATAGAATAACTTTTATGCTTTCCCCATTCTTCTAAGGTTGTGACAGTGACACAGACTTGGAACTGCCTTTCAAAATGCATGACTCCCATAAAGACGACAGGTCTTACCGCAGGATTTCTGTGATTGAACCGAAACCCACCACTGACTTCAACCGCTTCTTACCCAACAAAAACAAGCAGACGGCATATGTGCCAGCACCCTTGAGGAAGAAGAGGACAGAGAAGAATGAGGACAACAGGAGGAGCTGGGCAAGTCCTGTCACCGAGTCAGATGGAACATTTTCAAGGTATCAGAGTGCAGCCTTAATAAAAAAGACATGGATTTATTTAAAAACAACTTATTTCTTTATTTGTTAAAGAAAAGCTGCTCTTCCTGCAATACAAAGTGCAGTATGTGAGGGTCCATAATTTATTCAGGGGGATGTTTTGGTGTGGTTGTGTGTTTGCATTGGGTTTGATTTTCTTGATTCTTTGATTTATTTATTTTTTATTCCCCCCCTCCCCCATAATTAGTCTTCTGGTGTTTGAGTAATATTTTGATGCTGCTCAGATTCTTTATCCAGATAAAGAGAATTAAAGTGATCTTAAACGCAAGTTCACAAGAGACAGACCTATAATTTTAATTTCTCATTAAAGCCTTCCAAAATACGGTGATGAATTTTGGTTGTCCAGCTTCTTCTTCCAGATGAGATTAGTGGGCAGCTCTTGGGTTTTATCATTGCCTTCATGACTTCACTGTCTTCATTCTATTCCTGTTTTGGTCAACCTCAGTGGATGTGAAAGGAATCCTGTAGCCTCCTGCCAAGATAGGAGAGCAGAATGTGGGCTCACAAATCCAGCTTCCTTCCAGATGATCTATGAGTATGACAGTGGCTCTGAATCAGAAGATGAAAGAAGGCTACCTGACCTGGTTATGGATGACTTAGCAAATCGTAGATTTCTAGTCAAAAAGAGCCCTGTGAGCTCTGCTGCACCTGGACATCGTTTCGTGTTACACAATGACCCTCCTAAATCTTGCTCACAAGAAAGTTACCCAGCTGGTCCGCTAGCTGCAAAGCTTGAACCACTGAGGTCAGAGATACTAATCCAAGATCCAGTAACTACTGTGTTACCTTAATTGCAGTCCATAAATAACTCCATAGAGTTGGCCTTTTAATTGGCATTTTAATACAGCTGTTAATCTGTAATGCTTTTTCTGTCAAACTGTGTATTTTTGTTGGAGGCAATAGGATGCTGATATAACCACTTAACCTTTTTTTTTTTTTTAATGTGTTTTGTTGTTTCTGGTGCTGCAGTGATGGAATTGAGAACTAATTTGCTTCATTCACGAGGTTGAACTCTTGAGCCAAAAAGCATGCCTTTTTGCATTCTTTATGTCAAGTTGCTCTTAAAATATCTTAACTGGTTGGGTATTTTGAACAGTAACCAGAGGAGGCAGAGGCAGTTGGATACTAAAGAGGAAAACAAATCGGGAGTTAACATTCCTTCAGAATTATCTGGGTATTTTGATGAGGACGAGGAAGAAGAAATAGGCATCCCAAACATTGAGAAAGATGATCTCTATTTTCGCAAGCTAAGTGCTTCAGCAGCAAGTACGGTTGTTGCTTTTGACAAATTTCTTCCTAAGTTTTGGACTCCAGAAGAAGAATTGCTATGGAAAAAAATCAAGAAATCCTCTTTCAAACCCTGGTATAAAGAGATTCAAGGGTTCAGGTGCGTTTTCGTGCATGCCCCTGTTTCTCTTCTGTGTAAATGAAGTGCAGTGGTATGACTTTGTTTTTCAATTTTGTTGCTAGTGGAGCAGCAGGATATGTCTTCTTATTTTCTAAGACAAATAACACATAAGAAAAAAATTATTGCAGTGTTGCCACTGTGCATTTTGCTCAAGTGAGTACACTTCATGTGTTCTTTTTTTTTCTTTCCCTTTGCTCATTCTTTGTGCTGCTGCACAGTAGAAAGAAATCAGATTCTGAGGATGAGGAATTTGCTTACAAAAAAAGTTCTGCCATTGTTGCTAATAAACCAAGATCAACTTTTGACTGGAACAGCAGTTGCAGAAGGGATCAGAACTATAAGCCAACTGCTGAATATATGGGAAGCTCATTGTCACAGATTGCAGAAGGAAAAATCTTGGAGGCTTCCGATCAGCCCAGGTTGATACTGCTGCATGAGCTGTACTCTTGCTGCATCAAAAAGAAATGACTGGATATGCAACAGCTAAATGAAATTAAACTGCGCCCTGTAATGTTATGCTTTTTTTGGTTATTACTATTTTGGTTTTAGATGTGGTTTTTTGTTTTGTTGGAGGATTTGTTTTTTTTCTGGGGGTGGGGGTTGTTTGTTTGGGGGTATTTTGGTTTTTTTTCTTGTGGTTTGGTTTTTTTGGAGGAGGGTTGTTTGTTTTGGTTTGTTTTGGGTTTTTTCAGTAGCTATAAGTTGCTGGTCTTCTAAAACGTTAATGTACAAGTGTAACATGTTGCGTAGAGCTATAGAGCTACTGGCTTTGTGTGTGAGCATGTCAGTGTGCTGTTTCTGAGCAGGTTAGTATGTTGTGATTCCTTTACAATGGTTGAAGTGTGCTGTGCTACGGTTAGTGGTGGTGAATGCCAAATGATGTAGTTGTACTGCTTGGGATATTGCAAGTCTAAACCAACTGTGTATCACAATACATTGTGATCTGCTTATTTCTTGCTAGTTAATGATATTTTTACTTCCCTCCTCTTGTTTTATATGCTTCAGTCAGTTTTCGTTACTTCAGGCCCTGCAAAAATACTCTGACTACTTGTCTTCTGAAACGAAGACTAAAATTGATCCTACTTCTGGCCCTAGGCTCATAAAATGTAGAAAGAATATTTCCTTTGTACCAGGATGCAAGCAAGGAGATGCAGAAAATGGATGCGTGTATCCAGATTTAGAAAACGATGACTTGTTTGTTCGGAAAACTGGAGCTTTCCATGTGAATCAAGTTGTTCTCCAAGACCCTCGGTATCTAAAAAGATTCTCTGAGCAGGAGCCTCCTCTAGAGGGTGAGATAATTCTGCAGCCCAGGGAAGGACAAACGGTGATTCCAGACTTGGAAAAGGATGACATGATCCTTCGTAAAATCCTCTCTCAGAAAAAAGAGGTACCTTTATCAGGTGCTCCAGACAAGTACCACCCAGCGCTCTTTCCTGATCCCTGGAGTCTTCCGGAGGAGATCCGCTCCAAATTCCTGTGTTTACTTGAAAAGAATGCAACGCCAGAGGAAAAAAAGAGCGACGGTAGAGTTCTGTCACCATCTTCCCACCATAAGAAGGATGATATGCTGACTCGGAAGATTGAATCTTGGAAGGTGGGCAGCAATGTCCAGCCAGTGAATTTCATCCCGGGTCCATGCAGCGAAGAAGACTGGAAGAAGTGGGAAGCGATCAGGGAGGCCAGCAAAGCTAGACACAAGAAACGGCAGATGGTAGAGAGGTCAGATTGTGTCCTGCACGGATTGTGCTTGAGTGCAGTTGAACCCTTTCCGTTCAGACAAGCATCATCTTGTGTTGAACCATTTGTAGAATGCCAATCTGCTATTTGTTCGTGCCATCCTGGACAAGCTTTTTATTTGCTTTCAATAGAAGCTAACGACTGCAATACCATATTTTCGACAAAAAATTACAATGTTTTCCAGTTTTAGGATGCTATTTTAGGAAAAATGTTACCGCTACTTCTGGCACAAAGTTCTGCATAAATTTCTTGCCATGGTTGAACAGGAATAGTGATTATTAAAGCCACTATGGAGACTATAAATATATAATATTTCCCCCTTCCTCCCCCCCCCCCCATTATAAATGGTAGAAACGTTTCTGAAACACGTGAAGGCTTTAATGGCAGATTCTGGAAATGGACAACCTGATACTCTTGCTTGCACCCATGCTTGAAAATATTTGTAAACTGTCCTGTCACAGATTTGAGACGATTAGATTAGGTGAAAAAAGGAAATTAGTATTGTTTTGCCCGCCCCAAGTCATGGTGCATGCAAGTTTTGTGTCCATATAACATTAAATTACACTGTGACATATTTTATTCTGCCATTATTTTCCCCCTGCTTTCATACAGTCCTTATTGAATACTTTTTTTCTGATCCTTTCCTGGTATACTCAAAATTTCTCTCCTATGTCTGAGCACTGTTTTAATGACTTCTTGACTCTCCTTTGGGTTTTGTACTTCCTGGGGGAAAGGGGTTTCAAATGTTTCCTTAGCTCTGAAAATACGGCATTGCAAGTTGCGGTTCTCCCAGCTGTGCATCATTACTTTGTGACTAAGACACTTCCATGTTCTGGTTGATACTTTGATGTTGCTGCATTTAATTTCAAAGCTTAATACTGTTAACAGAGTGCAAACTTCACTGAGGGATATTTCTGAAGTGTTTGAAAATATTTCACATTTTAAGATTTAACTTGATAGAATAAAACAATCATGCTCAAGAGTACTAAACATTTTCTTGAATCACACTAGATTAATTTTCTTCCACACTTCAGTGCTAAACTTATATGTAGGGCATTTTATTCTTAACCGTTCCAAGTATGATTTCAGTATCAGAAATAATGGAAGGAAACGGCCTCTGTAATGTCAGGCTTCTTGTTGGGATGCAAGTTAGTATTAACTTTGATTTCTTGAAAGGAGTATCTTTTGAGCATTGTGCTATTCAGCATCACTGGAATGAATGTTGCAGAATTAATACAAGGCCTTATTTGTGCAGTATTGGTAAATCACAAGCTTTGGAACCTTGTGAGATGCCTTGTTCTGTCAGTTTTCTGCCCAATTTACACATCATGCAAGGCCTGATGTGTTAGGGTTTTGGTTTTTGTTTCGTTTTGTGGGTTGGTGGGTTTTTTTTTTTTCGACTAGCGTCAAATGTGCAATGTGTTATTCCGTGCTGGCTGGTCCTTAAGCTTTCAGTTTTCCCTTCACTTAGAGTGCTGGTGTACTGATGGTGTTAATGTTGTTACAAATATCAAGACACTGAATCTTTTCTCTTTTTTTGGTTTCTGATTTCTCAGACTATTTCAAAAGCTTTCTGATGAGCAAGGGTAAGTTTTAGAAAAGCTTGAAATGCTACATTATCCTCTTACTTAAATTTGCATGCATGCACAGTAGCTAGAAACTCATGCTGAAAGCAACTTGTGCATGCTGCTTTGTTGTTTGTGCTTGGGCAGTTTGTGTAATGAATGTAAGACTAAAACCTACGCACCTGGCAAAAGTTCTGACTGGTACCTAGGGTATCCGAGTTGCGGTTCTCAGGCATTTTGAAAGTCAGCTCTGATACATTCCTGCCGGAGTAAAGCACTTGATGTTCTGTATTTAAATTGGGCTTTAAAAGATTCAGAAATACAAAGGAAGGTAGATATTTTATTTCACAGGCGGTATAGATAGAATCTGAAAATAATGAATGGCATGATGCTTATCATGGGAGTGATGAATGTTCTGTGGTTATTTTATATACTCCACATTATTGAATCCTCAGTGATAAATGTATTGGCTAGTGCCATATGAACTTAGGCCCTGCTTGTGATGTAATGTGACTGAAAGAAGGAAGTATTTTTTTCCCCGCTTAGTGTGATGACATGTTAAATACTTGGTTTATGCATGATTATGCTTTTTTTTTTTTTTTTTACAATTATAATTATTTATTTACATATTTGTTTTCACCCTGAGGCAAAACCTGGTAAATGACTACTTGGTAAGCGCTTACAGAAGGAAAAACCAAAAATGTTTCAAAAGTTAAATGTTAGGGGTGGGAGACTCAGAAGGGTAAAATCACTTTTGAAGTTAAGACTAGAACTGAAACGGATATCTCCTTCCTTGGTAGGAATATAACCTTTCTTAGGGTGTGTTGTATTTAGGTCTAGGTTTTCCTACTTTGTTGCAGGAAGATATGGAAACCATAGTCATGTACGTTATCTTGACTGAATCTAAAATTATTTTATATACTTATGTACAGCTTGGTTACCCTAAACCATTTTGATATGTAATATAACGTAACCATGGGGGTGGGGCGGGAAGGAGAGGAGAGAGAATTGTACAAGAACAGAACTTCAGCAGTTGTGACCAGGAAACAATTAATTTTTTTAGTGAAATTTGGCATACTTCCCATTCAGAAAATAAGCAAACAGGTATAATGAGTTAATGCTCCAGCCTTTATTTCTGGAGGCCGAAGTTCAAAGTCTTATGCTACCAATGAAAGATGAGGTGGGCCTCTTAAGAGGAAATGAGAGAGTCTGGTTTGTTAGTTCAGAGCTCTCTTGGTATGTAATAGATTAGAGCGAGGCCCTGTGCTGAATGAGTTTTGGTTTTAACCTGGTTTGCTGTTGTATCCATGAAGTGCTGCATTTTAAAGTCCAGTTAGAACTCGGTTATACCCCTCTGTCAATCTGGTTTTGTTTGGATAAATGCAAACAAAAATATTTTCGGAAAAACATCCAACCAACCAAACCTCAACAACAAGAAAGCCAAACCCAAGCAAACAGCAGAAATCTAGCTTTCCTTTGGTGCTACAGCACTGAACCTTATGATGAAACACCTGCATTTTGCTTGATGTCTCAGGGGCTTGTGGTTGGCACTAAGCAGTCATCCTCTCCTATATCTAAAGTAAAAGTCCTGCTGTATTTATCACTGCAGTGTGAAAAAATAAAGGCGATAATAGCATTGGGAAGAGGTGAAAAGAGGCATGAAAAGTGAGCTTTGAGTAATGTAGCGAGCTAATCAGTAGGAGTTTGGGGCAGAACTTGTAGCTGTGTTGAAGAAATTAGTGAGAAGATGTCTTAGCCATCTCAACTTGGATGGAAAGCATCAGGGAGGCTTGAGGGGGAATTAGAATAGTGGGGCTCATGACATGTGTGAACTGACCATTATCAGTAAATAACTTATCATTTAAAAGGGTACATCAATAACTGACTTGATTTTATGATTGTCCCAAGGAAGGACGGACCACAAGGTGATGCTGGGGCTGTTGCTGGAGGGAAGTGAAAGGGTAGGAATTCAGACTTAAGGAAGGGAGGACATGCCTTTTAGATCAAAGAAAGGTCAATAAGAGAAAATAACAATTTACAGACAGAAGTATCAGGTGGGTAGGAGGAGCTCCGATAAACATGGAGCTGCTGTAGAGCTGCTTATTCCATTAACCTGATTGTATTTGCTCAAACATGCATTTACTCACTGGAGTGCTGTCAGTAGAGCATGCCCCAGCCTTGCTCGTTCAGCTACCTGTGTGTTTCTGCTCTATTTGAAGTAACGCTGGACAGCGTTCAGCTGTACTAATATGAATCTCTCTCTAAGGCATCACTTCCACAAATGGTAGCTAAGATGTGATACAGCCAAGTATTCTTTTTCTTCCTAGGAGTAAATCACTGAATGATGTCAGCGCAGATGAGCTTCAGTCGTTGCGCAAAATCCGTTATGAAGAGCTACAAAAGATAAAAGAGCAGCTACAAGAGCAAGATCTAAAATGGCAAGAAGTAAATACTCCTTTTTATTCCTTTTTGTTCCTTTTCACATGTCCTGCTGAAGGGCTGGATGCTGCCTACCTTCAGTGTACCTAGAAAACAGGTTTTGGCATGTGCACAGTGATCTGTGGGGTCATGTTCTAAACCAATCCATCTTATAAAGCTACTGGTGATTTTGACAATGTCTGTTTAACGCAGAACTGAAATGATTTTTAAAATCCCAAGTATCTGATTAATGCTTCCAGATAAGACTTGTATGTATGTATGTATTATAACGAAGCCTTCAGGCGTGATTTCTGTGGACATAAAGAAAAGTCAGGGCACACTTTCATGTGTTATCTGAAATTTATCAATACTTTTTGGTGAAACAATTGGAACATCTGAATATTTGATCCTCTGGGAGAAGGGAGGGAAGTAGTATTTCCTTGTGCTAATTCTTTAGGCACCCATCCCTCAGTAATTCTGTTTAAAATCCAGCTTGTAAACTGATGTGGTAGCTTTGCATGGCATCATGAGGCAATCTGAAGGCCTTTCTTTATGTATTTGTAAATTAAAATCTGTGTTTGCAACAATTACTAACCAGAAGATGAAACTAAGAACAGAGCACCAAGCAAGAGGTCCATGGTTGTCTGTTTAATGCATCTCCGTTTTAATATTCAGTGGAGGTGTTTGAGAGAGGATTGGACATGGCACTTAGTGCCATGGTTTAGTAGTCATGAGGTCTTGGGTGACAGGTTGGACTTGATGATCTTTGAGGTCTTTTCCAACCTTATTGATTCTATGATTCTCTGATTCTTAACCCACCTCTGGTGTTTCATGGAGAATGTTGCCAGTTCACATTGTGGGTTTATGGAAATAAAGAAAATATAGAAGTATATATTTTCAGTTTGGAATTTAGGGCGTGATTATTCTCAGGCTAATCTAACAGTCTAATATACTAGTGATTTGGAAAAGAATAATATCCCAAACTCTGATAGAAACTACATGACATTGGGTGGAGGACTCTCGGATGAAGTTGGTGATGACAAGGGAAAAAAAAGGATAAAACTTTTTTTCCCACTTATAGTGCAGTAATTAAAATGAACTTTAACAGGCAGTGAGCTTGTGACCCTTACTGAAATATGAGGACCCCTTTATTATTTAGGGGAAGGCATGAAAATGCGGCTTCATTGCAGACATGCAAGCAGAATCTGGGCTGTAGGTAGCATGTGGTGGGATGCCTCTGTAGATATACAAGGTCTTAAGAAAATCTGGTTGTGTACATTCATATTATTCTTGCAGGATCTAGCAAAATGGAAGAATCGCAGGAAGACCTTCACTTCTGAATTGCAAAAGAAAAAGGAAGAGAGAGAGGAAATAGAAAGGAGAGCCTCTGAAGTGTCTGAAAGGAGTGCCAAGTCACTGAAAGAAATGCAGCAGGAGAGGTAATGAGCCCTAACAGGAGTAATATGTTTAAGAACTTAAATCTAAGCATTTTTATTCCCTCAAATTCTTGAGTGGCTTTTATTGGCAAGTTGCAATTCATTCTGGAGTGATCTCAACAATTCTTATTGCAAATTATAGTGTAGCAATCTAGACAATTGCAGGACAGAATATGGTCTCCTAACAAATTGTTTTCACAGAATGTTGAACAATTCTGCTCTATAAACGATGTTTTACTCTATCCACATTGAGAAGTCAGTATATGCATCTGCTTTGTAAAGGTTGAAACAATAGTATTGAACTGGATAATTGCCTTTTAATTCTTGGATCAGCTTAACTATTTCCCTTTCCTCTACCACTGAATGTTTTGAGTTTCTAGATTATTTATTTGTGAGGTAAAGAAATCAGGCTCTTGAATAAAAATATGCATGCTAATTGTATTGACTGTGCAGAATCTTTCAAATGATGTGGTAAAAATTATTTCTGTGCTGATTGTTTGTTTCTGACAGAGAAATGAATAGCAGGAAAAAAACCATCTGAATTTCAGGACACCCATCTTATTTTGTTATCTAATGTTTGGTATAGCAGTTTCAGAGAGCAGGGGCATCAGCAGAGCTATACAGTTCATATAATGTTATGGAATTACCTTCTGCCCATTTATTCTTCAATGAAATCTGAATTTCTCAGAGTATGTAACCTGAAAATCTGTATCATTTTCTGAGCAAAAAGACTTCTGTCGTGGTGGCAACCTGATAATGTGACAGTAGCATGCCTGAATAATATGGGAGTATTGCAATGGGGAGAAGGTGGTAGATTCTAAAATATATTAAAATAATAACATTTTTTTAGAGGATGCTATTCATTTTCTCTTACTAGAGATGAGTTTTTCAGTTTATGCTCTGCTTTGAACATTCAATATTTGAAAGACTTGGGTCCTGCCTTTTTGTCAGATCACTTTGGTTTTTTTAACATGCTCTGTGCCCATAGGGAAGACAGGGATCAGGACTCCTATGAGCAGAGAAAACATGACCGCAGGTGGACATATTCGCTGAACGATGATGTGTTTAGTGAAGAAAAAGCACCTTCCACAGAGTCAGCAGCAAAAGATTACCTTCTGGAAGAAGATACCTTTTACAACACTAAGGACAACAGCACACATACTGTACAACCGCGCACAGAGAACCTGCCAGAGAGCTCTGCTGCTCGTGAAGCTCCTGCTCCATCAAAGAGCCTGGCAGAGGAGCAGAGCTCGGCTCTTTTATCTACTCGCTACTCAGTGAATGCTCAAACTGGGTCAGCTCAGGTTTCAGCTTCTCTCCCCAGAAGTTACCAGAAAACTGATACCTCTAGGTTAACATCCGTGGTTACACCAAGACCTTTTGGTGTCCACTCTAGAGGAATCTCATCACTTCCACGGTCATTCACGGTAAAATTCCACTTCATTCCTGTACTTTGTAAATATTGGGGGATAGTTGGGGGAACAGTAGAATTTTAACATTTGTTGGTTTTGTTAAAAATTGTATGCTGCCTGAAGGCTGTGTTAAGAGCATGCATTTCTGTCATGGCTTTAGGTGTTTACTCATGTTTCTGTGCTTAAAGGAACTCCTAGAAATAAGACTGATAAATATATTTGGTAATCTTTTTATTACCTGTAGTAAGTCTCCTTAGTGTTCCTTATCAGCAAACTTGCCTTTGTCAGATGTAATTTTCTGAAGCTAAGTTAACATAATAAAGTGTTAAAGACAAATATTTCAGGTGATATGTTTCCTTTGCTCTGCTGACTTGAGATTGAAATTTTGTGCTAACCTAAAGTTTTCCTTACTCAGTAAAGCATTGAAACTCAGTGGTTTGGTTTCTTTTAAGTGTCAAGAATGCAAATAATTCTAAGCAGATGATTTTAACAAGTTTATCCTTAGAAGTCTAGACTATTTGCATGAAATGAAGAGGGTTGTTGTTTGTTGTTGTTGTTAAATATTTAGATTTGCCAAAAGATTAGACTTTTTTTTTTCTTTATTCAAAAGCATGTATTCACCAAACTGGTTTTTTTTTTTGTCCTAGATGGATGATGCCCAGAAATACAATGGAGAAGTAGAAAAAGCTAAAAGAACCCAAACTTTGTTCACTAGCGTTTCATTTTCACAACCAGACTCTGCACACCCTCTCTCCACTGGTGCATTCAGAAACAGAGGTGAGGAGGAGGACAAAGAAGGTGTTCAGTCAACACCTCCTCCTAGTTTGGCATTACCTGTAAAATCCCAAGACCAAGATTCTGGAAGCAGTATTCTTAAACCAGAGTATTGCTCTCCTCCTGATTCTCTTTCACTTGCATCCTCTGCAGAAAATGTGACTCTGGCAGAGCCTGAGGATTCAAAATCCCCGGTAAGTGTGGAAAGAATATAATTACTTAGTGTAACTGAATGCTACAGCAGAGTAAAAGACAAGGGAAAAAAATTACATCTCATGCAAGTATTTTTTTGGGTAGTAAGAAAAAAGCTCAGAGATCTACTGTTTCCTTTGACTTAATTCAGGGGAAAGAGAATATTTGGAAAGAAAATAATTGGTTGTTTTGCTACATTTTTTTCCTTATCCTTTGTGTCCTGTGCTTAATTTTATTTTTCATTCTAATTAAAAAGACTTATTCTAAATGTTGTTTGGAGCTTGCAAAATTTTTGTTATTCTCCAAATTAGCACGTTGTGTGCATAGTCAAGACTGTCAGTTAGATGAATGATCTGAGCTGCCCGTAGCATTCATTTGCACTTTTAAACTGGTGGCGGAAAATAAAGATCAGCTTTTCAAAGGCCAGCCTCAAACATTACTATCATGCTATCCTTTTTTCCATCTGTTGTGGCTTGAGCCCTTCCGTTCTTTCAAAATAGTTACTTACTTGAAATTAACCTAAGTCATGTTCACATTAATGAATTTGAAAGCAAATCACTATCTGTTTGTGCTTATCCAAGAACTGAGTCTTGAAATGTTATTTATTTTGGAATGTGTATCTTCAAGTGCTGTTTCCTCCAATTGTTCCTGCTTCATGTGAAAAGTAACCAGCAATAGCTTTAATTGTTGGTACCTTTCTGCAATACCTAATGATGTTGTTCATACCCCTTGACAGATTAGAGATTAATTCTCTGCATTCCTCTTGTGCTGTAAAAGTTAATTGTGCTGTTTATTTTGGGTGAGGATCATAAGACCTTGTATGCTGATTTAGGAAATCACTTCCCACACCAGTTTTCTATAAATTCAGTCACCTGGAACAATTCTGCTTTGTAATCACTTGTGGAAAATGAACAACTTTCAGTTTAATACTCCTGGTACCCCTTGGCCATTGCAATGAAATTATCATAAGTTTTGAAACTTTGACTATTGTGTAAGGAAGGAGATCATGTTCCTTATTTCCTGCATTGTAGCAAAACCAGGCAGAGGAATTGCTGCTTTAGTCAGTGAAAACATAGATATGGGTTCTTTCTATCACTTTAAAGAAGCTAAATGAAAACAAAGTCATTTTTAGTTTTCATTTTTTCTTTGCCCCACCCCCCTGCCCTGACTTCAGTCACAAGATGATAAGTTGTCGTTCCTGCAGATGGGTAATGTGTTTGGGTTTAAAATTAAAAATTAAAAAGAAGCTTGTATTGTGCCTCAAGCCAAGCTATGACTTAAGGAATGCGAGTTCTGTTTAGCATGTTTGTAAATCATTGCCATCATTAGGGCAGAAACACCAGGTTTGTGGGGTACTAAGTGCTTTGAAGACAGCCTGTCCAAATTATGAAGTTCGGTGTCTGAAGTCAAATTACTTGGAGCTGGATTTGGAGAAGAGCTGGGATGGGGTGGAGGAAATAAAAACAATTATAACAATAATTTTCAGGAGAACACTGTCTTACGTGTACTTTAGCCTAGCTTGCTAACCTGCCTGTTAATAGATTCACTTAATGTACTGTTACACACCTGATTACTTGGTTTGTATGGGAGCACTGGCAAGCTAGTCACTGTGGTTAGAAGAAAGAACGTATTTTCTGCCCTGGGCTGTTACTGGGAGTGTTGTGCTAGGAACATTACTGTAGCATGAAGTGAAACCTCAGGATGTTGCCTTGCAATGTTACTGTCTTCTGCACCTAGCACTTAGGTACGGCTGAAGCCTCCCCAGGCTGCATCCTGACAGGAGATTCTGGATAACTACATCTGACTCTTCAGTGCTCCCTTGCAGCTGCTTATTGCATCCAACCAATGTAGAAGCACTGGGAAATTGACTTAGATACCTAGACTTTTAAATATTTAAAGTTAGGGAAAATTAATCCCATCCTCTAGGAAGGCTGATTTGCTAGGCAAGTAAAATGTAGGTGTACCTTTAGTGCACACATAGAAGCATGCAGGGTCTCCTCCATGCATGCATGGCTGAAATTTATCTCTTAACAGCATTTGGGGAAAAAAACCAAAGGAAATTGGTGATGCCTGCTGTAGGATGGGCAAGAAAAAAAAATATGATGAGTTGCTGTTTAGCAGCTTTTTAATGTGAAACTACTCTTATTTAGCTTTTTCATATCTCTGAGTGACATTCTCTCAGGAGGCAGTGCATTCCACAGATTCCCAGCACTGTGATCACCCATTTAAGGTTCTAGTTTACTCAAATTTCTTACATTTTGTAGCATCATGTTAGGAAACATTAAAACAAATATACAGCTAATTATATGTGTAGGGAGAATACAAATGTCAACAGAAAAGGTGCCTGTTTGAATAAAAAACCCCGCCAAATTAGGTACTTAACTGCCTTCAGTGCTCTTTCCTTTGTCTGTGATGCTAATAATAGATGATTAAAGTGCACAGTGTGAGCAGCCTTACTTATTTGGAGGATAAACTTTCCCTCATTTAGATTCCTGTGATACCAGATACTGTAGTGTCATGTTTTATTTTTCAGGAACAGTACAGTGAAATGAGAATCAGTATAAACCAGAGACCTGGCCACAGTCGCAGCTTTGGGTTCACAACAAATTGGAGTACTTCAGGGGCCTTTGTGCAGACAGTTGAAGAAGGTAAATATGTATGAAGTCCCCAAGTTTTGTGTTCTTGTGTTCAATTTACAGAGACTTCTAAAGTAAGGCATTGGTTGTTATAAATGCTGCAAATTTTATTTGTTTTCTATTTAAAATCAGCTGAAGAATTGAAACATCAGGTGTTTGGTTTGCTAACGTATTTCTCTGAATCCTCATCTCTTGAAACAAGTTGAATTCAGAAATACCAAACCCCCATTTTCCTAATCAAGGACGCTTTAACTGCTGAAAAGGCATAAATATGATTAGTCAAGCGTTCACCAAGCCCCTCATAGAATGGTAGTAAGGGGCACATGCAGACATCCAATATGCAGACTGTTTTCAGCAAAGCTTACAAGATTTCACCTCATATGGTTTGTAAACACATGCAGAAGAAGTTTACTTAGGAGTTAGTATTTGTATTTCAGTTTTCTCTGTCCTAGTCATGTTAAATGCTGGAGGCAGTTAATATTTTTAAGCAGCTGAAACTTCTAGGTTGGTTTCCAGTGCAGTTTATTTTGTGGGTTGGTTGGTTGTTTTGTTGTTGGTTTTGTTTTGGTTTTGGTTTTTTTTGTCCCCACAGATGTCTTAATACTGAGAAAAAGCAAAGAGGGTTTTTTTTGTCTTAAAATGAAGCAAACAACTTTTCTTTCTAAGCTTAAATAGTCTCCTGCAGACAACAAGCTCAATTTCTTTAATTTAAAAAAATGCAAAAAAAACCCCAACCAAAACCCCACAACAAAAAACCCCAAGCAAATCATCTGTAATTTGTTTTTATTCTGAACAGTGATCTTTCCCATTGACATGATACTTGGGGAATATTGAATTATGCCCTTTCATACAGCTAACACAAGATCATCCTGAGAATGGAGAAATAGTTGGAAACTTTGCTTTTAGTTAGCCCTTCATTTTGCTTGCTGGGGCCAGGCAGGGAACCTATTTAACAGCACTTCCTGAGCAGCCTTGATTTTTACGCATTTTTTGTTGTGGTTTGTTAGAGCTCTCTTCACTGTAGCTGGGTACTTCTCATAATTACACTGTAACCATTAATATTTGCTTGGCATAAAGAGTAACTTTCAATTTGTTTTCCCTGCTGTTGGACTTCTGCTTTAATTTTGTTACTTGAGGACTCAGGATTGTCTCTTTGGCAAATGTGCCTGCTGGTCATTCAAAAAGAACACGTGGACTCTATTCCAAGCTTTGTAGGCAAGGAGAATGTGAAGGCCTTGTTTCTCTTATCTTGGTTATACTTTATTAGCATTCTCACAAAGAAGAGTGCAAAGTATAAAGATTGAATTGATTGTGGACTCTGCATCTTGGTGTTCTCATTTATAGCCTGTTTAAGGTGGGGTTCCCCCCCACCAACTGGCTCATGAAGTAGTCTTGATCAATAGTTACACCCTCCTTTAAAGGAATGAACGAGGTGAGCAATACATTGAGTGAGATGTGATTTCAGCTAGGCACTTCTGAATGCTGGATTTCCTACTTTGGAAGTCATAGGATAATTCAGCTTGGGAAGGAAAACACAGAAAAGATATGGACCTGTTAAAGCAGAGCCAAAGGAGGACTGATCATAGGGCTGTAACACCTCTTCTGTGAGGACAGGCTTGAGGGAGTTGAGGGTGTTCAGCCTGGAAAAGAGAGACGCTTTAGTGGGACCTTGTTGTGATCTTTCAGTATTTAAAAGGGCCAGTCAGAAAGGTCGGGACAGACCTTTTTGTCATGGCCTATTGCAATAGTACAGGGGGTGATTTTAAATTAAAACCTGCTCCACTTGAGGATGGCCTGCACTGCAGAGGAGTTGGACCATGTGATCTTTAAAGATCCTTTCCAACCCAAAGCATACTATGATTTCGTTCTATGGCTTGTAACACCATCTAAACTAAACCTCTGCTCAAAGTAATGTGAAGTCTGAATTCACATCAGGTTGCCTAGGGCCTTACTCAGGTGGGTAGAAGACCCTCCAAGAATGGAAACTGCACAGTCTCTCTGGGCATTGAATGATTATGCTCTCGTAGAAAATTTCTGCACATACCCACTCAGCCTCAGTTTTATAACCACTGTGCTGTGTTGTTCTTCTGTAAGTTTCAATAAAGAGCAGAATTGTCTTCTCAATGACCTTCTGGTAGGTATTGGGAGGACTGCTGTTACATCCCCATGCAGCTTCTCTTCTCCAAGCTGAACAAGCCCCTGTCCCTCATCCTCTTCTCAGGGCAAGTGTTCCAGCCTTGACCCTTCTGATGGCCTCCTGTGAACTTGCCTCAGTTTCCTGATGTCATGTTGATAAGGTGCGACGAGTGAAGGGGATAGTCACTTCTCGTGATCTCGTGTCCTGCTAGTGTTCATATAGCTCCACAACTGCCAGGGTTGTTTCTTCTCCTGGTTATTGGTGCACATGTTGGAGGGGACAGGTGTCAGGATGGAGGAGGTCCACTTGTCACCCCCTCCAGGTTGAGTATGAACCATTAACTGCTACCCATAGAGCCTGACTACACCCATCTTGTCTTTCTGCCCTGTAGACAGTACTGTCCCAACTTTGACACCAGTATACTGAGGAAGATCGTGTCAAAAGCCTTGTAAATACAAGGTTAATGGTATCCACCACTCTCCCTTCATCCGTAGATCTAGTCATTTAATCACTGAAGACAACCATGTCGATCAAGCATGACTGAGGCTTGAAGTCCATGCCAACTGCTTTCAGTTACTGTTTTCTCTTCTGTGAGCTCAGAAATACTGTCTTGGAAGACTTTCTGATTGCCTTGATACACTCACCATCCTAACTAGCTATATGATTTTATTTTGTTTTTCCCCAGGTGATAACTTGTATTTCTCTTTTAACTACTTCTGAATGACTCAGTATTCTACACATGTTTTTCCTTTGAAAAATTAAGACAACTACTTGGCCACCAAAATTGGGTTAACTTCTTAAAAGTGTTCTCAATCATAACAATTAAGCTTATAACATGTTTTGTGTGAGGCCGATTTACTACATATAAAAGAAGATAATGCTCACTTTTTCCTAGAACTTTCATCCTTTATGCTAAAAACTAGGTAAAAAGAAATCCTTGAAGTCATTAATCTAGACATTGTTCTGCCAGCTTCCCCTCTGCTGTATAATCTTTATTGTTTCAGTCCTTGGCCTTTCATCCACCCTATTCATGATCATGTTTTTTGAGATGGTGTTGATGTAGGAGTGCACATCTGTGGTCAAATGTTTGCAGGCATGTAGGACAAAGTAAATTTGACCAACTTCCTTCAATATCTGGTATTTATCTGCTGTAATAACAACAGATGGCGATAGGTCGGAGATAACTAAATACATATGGGTAATTGAGTGAGCAATTTTGATGGTTTTGTTTTCATTGGGGGTAGTTAAAAAGAAAATTCTTCTAGCTTCAGCCAAAACTGAGGAACAGAAATACGTGTTTTATGTAATTTAATTTAAATCCTCTACCATGGTATAAAGAAATTATCCATAAATCCTATAGTCTTGGAGGAGCTGGACAAAGACAACTGGTACTGTACAACTTTTGACTCCTTAATTGCCAGATAATGCCTTTAGGCTTCTCTGGAGATGAATAGGAACAGAAACCCAATATAGGAGCTCTGTTTTGTGCTCTTGAGAAGCCACACTGTAGAGGTAATAGAGCAGCTGGCAAAGTTATATGCCAAAAACAGTTAGGTTGTCTTGGTTGTAGTAGATTTACACACACAATCTAGAAACTGCTGCTGTTCATTCATATCTGTATGATTGAGGTATGGTGTAGGAGGAACCAATTTTCTTCTTTCCCTAAAACCTGAGATGGTAGCCCACTTCTCCCTTCACATGTTTACAATAACAGAGCTTTCACCTCTGAGCTAGGTCTCATCCCAGTCAACTTGTCTAACTAACACCTGTTTTGTTTTGTCACAACAGAAAATGGTGAAATTATTAGTTCTGATTACTATCCTTGCGCATAGAGAGTTCTCTGGACCATGAGCATAATGTTCAGTCTATATATGGTCAAGTTGCCTGGTGCTAAAGATCTTAAATTTTGATATCAGATGCAATTCCAAGTGTTACAGGATGTTGTTGAAAATAGTAACTTCAGTGGTACTATCTTCAATAATATCCTTAATAGTACCTGCGATTAATAGATTTGAAAATGTGGTTTTCATTAACATTTTCTTGGCTCTAAGGAAATGCATATTTTTCTGTTTTAAATTACCACCTGTGTTGCTTCCCCTCCCCTCTCCCCCCACCCAAATGAAAAGCACATTTATTTGTTTATTTTATAATGTTAAAAAATAAAGGTTGTCTTTTAAAAATGTTACTGCTGGTAGCTGCTTAAAGGTGGTTTTAGTCCATACTTTAATAAGAATTCATAAAAACAGAACATGGAGCTATGCTCTTCCAATATAGGAGTTAGTGTTGTGGGTTGGGGAGGTTTTTTTTCTGTGAACTGTGATGGATCACTGGTTGGTATAGTATCAGGAATCATAGCACTGCTAAATTTCTTAACTTCCCTGAGTGCCAGGAATGTTAAAAACATTATCTGAATCCTTAGTGGGTGATCCAGACCTCAAGCAGCGTTACACTGGTGAGTCAGAAGGAGGTCATGATGAAACACAAAATGTCTAAATTCTTCTCTTGTCTATATAGCATTATTTTTGTTATATTTTAAAGAAGATGTGTAGATTTCAGTACTTTGGAAAATGCTCCCATTGTGTAATTCAAATTTATTAAGTGAGGATTTATTGTGAAATCTTTAACTATGTGTTCTCATAGCTTTTCCACTTCCTATTCTGCTATGAGATTAAGTCTTAATGCAAGAAACATTCAGATGTAATTCATAAAATCTTACTTGGGCAAATCTGAGTTAGTCAGATGGTCTGTTCTCTAAATTAAATAGGGAGAAGTTTATTAAGCAGTCCCATGTGTTCTCTGTCCTTAGGCTAGTGGGATCACCTGTCAGTGTTTAGTAGATGAAAAAGAGTATAAAGTGCAGCCTGTCTTGCAGAGTGTCAGTAGAATTCAAAGTCCAAGCTGCAATAAAATTTGTGCTTAATTGACAAAATAAGTAGTATCCAGAGAAATCTAACAGGACAGCACCTCAGCAATATCTTGATTCCAATTGCCATTCAATTCAGAGTTAGCAAACTCTTTTAGCAAAGCAATAAAGCAGCATACTGTTGTCAGCAGAGCCCAAGAAAAGTAACTAAGACTGAGAAAGCCAGCTTCTGCTAGAAATAACTAAGTGGAAATTTCTTTTAAGCAAATAAGAGGATTACCTAAACACTGGCTGAATTTCAGCAAATTGTTGGCTACAGGCACTGTGGTGCTGCCTCTCTCGCTGTCCCAGAGGAGAAAGGTGAGTTATCGAAGGCAGGTGTGGCCCCAGAGATTGTTTATTAAATGGGCTAGCCAGAGTGTGAGCATTTGTAGGTTGAAAACACTGATGTCCTTTGTCCCTTTCATAAGTTTCAAACTGAAACAGTACATTGTTTTGGGGATTTTTTTATTTCCCTTTTGGTTTTGTTTTAGTTTGGTTTTTAGCTGAGTTTATATTCACAGTGAAGTAGATTTTTTTTTTTTTTAAATTTTATTTTCTTCCCCCCCCCAAGAGTTTCTTAACATCCACCAATAACCATTTCTTTGGGGGGGGGGGGAATCATTCAGTCACAACTGCATTAAAAAGATAATTGTGAATGGAGACATATTATTTTTCTTCTGTTTTCTGCAGGGAGCCCTGCAGCACTTTGTCAGTTGCATGTAAATGATGAGATCATTGCTATCAATGGTACAAAGGTTTCACATATGGACTCTAGTCAGTGGGAAGAAGCCATCAACAGAGCACTAGAAACTGGAAACCTAGTCCTGGATGTCAGACGATATGGAAAGAATGGTGAGTTGTTTCATCGCGCGTATACAGAGCTCTCTGTAAGGCAAATAAGCTTTGCCTCTGCTGTACCTGACAGCTGAGAGTTCTAATTGGCCTTAAAGTAGTAATATGTACTTAAGCTTAAGTAGTTTGCTACTGTTTGTTGCATTTTAACACAACTTGGCTTTTTTTAACTGCCCTTGCAGTAGAACTGTCTTGAAAAGCAAGTCTGCAAAGCATTGAACTACTGACCTCTCCTGTGCTCTGGCCTGTGTCTGAGGGGGTGTGCAGGTGAAAAAGTGTGCAACCATCACACAAGGGAATACGACATTTTTGTTCCCGCCATACCACAAAACCAGAGGGACTGATCTCTAGATGATAGTAATTTTTAGAGCATCTTTCCTTCAGTCATCAGCTCCTTTTTTTTCCCAGAGAAGAGAGGATCTTGCGTTCTTTTTTTGTTTGTTTGTTTTCAAGTAGTGTCAGATATGCTGAGATCATCCCAGAAGGGTACTACCTATTCTAGCTACTGAGGATTTTCATCTTGGAAAGTCTTGCCATGGGTTTGATCAGGATACCCTTTGAAGTCCTGAAAGAATTGTTCCAGGGTTGAAAGTGTCACCAATTACTTCTTTCACATTTTAAAGACAAAACATTCTTTTAGTGGGAAGCTAGTTTGAGTAAGTTGCTAGCAAGTAAGGGGAAGAAGTAGTGGAATGGTCAAGAGGAAGGAAACCAATCACAACATATACAGGGCCTACAACAAATGAAGAGTGAAATTAGTGGTGAAGAGCTCATTGAATAAATTTTAGAGAGTTGATGAGAGAAATGATGGAGTCTGAGTGAAGATAATTTGTCTTCACCTCATCAATTTTGCTAGTTTAGTTTAGGCTGCCTTCTTTTTGTCCTCCGTGTATTTCCTGAGGAGCACGGATGTGAAAAATGGCACTCCTCTGGATAGTGTGTGAGTCAAACTGCACCTTGTGTGAGTAAAGCTGGAAGAATTTTCTCAATTCTTACTAATGATAATGAAATAGTTTCCAATTAATACTAATTACTCTGTAATGTTGAACTACTATAGTCCATGTTAGGAAAACAACTATTAAATTTGTAACTGGCTTATTACTAACACATTTTTGGGGAAGGCGGTCTGCTCCTAAAAGCTCGCTCTTCTGTCTTCACAAATTCCACATGATTTGTGTCTCCCTCTTCTGTTATGTGTTTTTGGTGTTATTTTAATGTCTTTTCACTGACTCTTGTTCTGTTCTTTGACATTACTGTCTGCATTAATTTCTTGATCCTCCACATACCAAAAAGATTGGGGCAAAGACCAGCCTTCCCTGCCACATGTAAGGCATAAAATCCTCAATCTCACCAGTATGGCTACCAACATTATAGGTACCTCTGAAAATAAATGGATTGATGCAACTTCTGGAGAACACCTTTCAAATGTTTCCACCATGTCAACAAAAAGAGACTTCTCCAGCAGCCTTCAAAGCTCTGTGAGTATGTTTTTGAAGGGTCATGGGATTTGGAGGGAGGAAGAAAGTAAAAATGTAGTGCCTTGATAGGAGGGAGGATGGAGGACAAACCCTTGAAATCTGATTTATTTATTTTTCACTTGTATTGCTTAAGGAACCTATAGGATTCTGCACATACAGAGATGTAGTTATGTATTAAGGGAAATAAAGTAGCAAACCCTTAAACCATCTTAACCCATTTGTGAGTGGACACTACTAAGTGATAAGTATTAAAATATTCACAGACTATATTGTAAATCAAGTCTGTAGGGTTTTTATTCATTAGAAAAGACATTTACCTCCGTTATTAATGAGAGTTTCATCCCCAAAGAATAAATGTGTATGGGCTTTCAAATTACTTGCAAATAATACCTTGCCTGCCAAGGAACTGAAACAAAAAGATCTCTGCTTCTGGCATTTTTTTTCAAACTAATGGCTTTTACTGCAGCCACCAATTCGCAGCTGGTTATTGATCTCCACAAGTGCCTGCAGTCGTTTTATCATATAATACACTCAGGAAGTTTTTCATAGAGTTTTTTACCTTTCTGTGTATAGTGTTCTGAAGTGTTCAGTGCTAGAAAGTTACTGTCAGGGGAGACACATAATTGTATAAACTTCAACAAGTATAAGGAATCTAAGCCCTATTTTTTTATCTGTTCATTTATTTAGGATACAGAAACAAAATTGATAAATGGAATGCAAGGAGATGTTGGCTCTAATGAACAAAGAGGTAAACCATTGTTGCTTTTCATCTGGTAATTGTGTGGGTTTGGAGTGAGCACAGATGCTTGTAATCATCACAAGCTTTATACAGTGGGCAAAGTGAGACCTTAATGTACTGAAAGCTGCATCACAGAGAATTAGTTGCATCCAGACTGGGTGTAGTTTGCTTCCACGGAGTGCTCGGCAGTTGGAGAAATGAAAACAAAGCAGCAACAAACTTGTCTCTGAATTAGTGGCTGTAAATTTACTGTGGTAGGGGAGAAAGGAAAGAAGGCACACAGTGCATTGTAATTGGTAATGCGTTGTGTGGAGACAGAGACAGTATGAGCACTGATTTATTTCCCGGCCCAGGAGCAGTCTTAAAGAGGTGAGGTTTGGGGGGCAGTAGTTGTTTTATTATTATTATTTTATTTTTATTCCTGGAGAATGATATTGCTTCTGGTATGAATAATAATTACTTATGATGCTATGAACAGTTATAGCCTTACTTGATGACAGTGAGAGAAACCAGGTACGTAAACTTCCTAATGGAGCAACAATCCTTAAATAGGAACTTTGTATTTCATTTTATCTTGAATTCACATGATGATTTATAAAAGAATTCACTCAAGAGATCAGTTGCCCTCTGGAGATACCTTTCTGATGGCCTTAAATGGTCATTAGGCTCTGCAGTCCAATTTGGCATCTCAGTTGGAGAGGCTTAAATTAGACAGGGAGAATCAGAGTCCAAATTTGACACTTATGCTGTTGTTATAATTGGACATTCTTAGTGATAAAATGAAATACTAATCAGTATATGATGTAACCTACTAAAACCTGTATTTGTTATTATAGAAGATTAGATTTCCTCTGTGTTTCAAGGGCTTTTTATTCTTCTGAAGTAACAGTGCTGTAAATTGAAGATCTAACAAAAGTTTCTTATCCAGTGGTGTCAGTCATGTAGAGGAGAGGGAAAAAAAAAACCCAAAATAACCCAGAGAAGACAGCACCTTATTGATCTGTTTGTATTCTTTGTATTTTTCAAATAGCATCTGAACCTATTTCTTTGAAAAACTTTAAAAGACGGTCTCAATTTTTTGGACAAGGTAAACCAAAGTGCTAACATTTCATGTACTTCCATGAAATTGTTCCTGCTGCACACTCTTCCTAACAAGTCTGGTGCTGGGCACTATACCTCTTCAGCATTGTTTGTTGCAGTTATAACGAAGCAACATAATTAATTTCCCTTCTTTTCCCAGGGTCATCAGGTTATTCTTACAATTCATGGGTCTACCTTTGTGGTAATGGGTCTTTGTGTATTCTACTATATCTGTAGCTGTTTAAGTCTTTTCTATGTTTTTCATACTTCGATTTTTTGTGTGTTTTTTCTTTCACTGGGTAGGAGTAAGAAGGATAGCACACTCTGTTCAGGTTTGCTACTACCTACAAAACAAGAAAAATGTTGAATGTTCCAGCAGAGGCTTAGCGCAGATCTCAAAGAGCTGTTGATAAAATGCTTGATTCTGAATTTAAGTTTATCTTGACTTGCAGCTCTGTGCTTTCATTTGGAATGGTGGAAAAAGGCAGCTGAGCTGCTGCCTTTCCACTCTGTGGTGATGTCACAAGGTCCCAAGGTGGCCAATATAAATTTTGAATTGAATATGCTGGCTTTTAAAGGCAAAAAACGAGGCACTCAATTTTGGTTTTGTAGGTTGCTTCTTGGCATTTTGCATGTCACAACTCACATACTTCCACTAATGTTGCGTGTCTTATGCTGTCTTCAGACTCTGTATGCCTTGCGGTTTTGCTGTACCCTGAAGAGTAAAATTCTGGCTCACTGAAAGCTTAGCATGAACTTTTCCAATTATTTTAGTGGGGCCAGGACTTTGCCTTCAGTGAAGATGGCTTCTTTATTTTTTTCCCAGAAAGTGATATGTGAAGTGCTGCAGCATAGATCTGTGTTTGTGGTTCTATTTGCTTCTAAATATTTCTGATGCATTGTATCTGCAATATGGTACTATTTGGTTGCTGGTTGTTTGGGCAGGGGGCGGTGTCTGGTTTTGGGCTCTTTTTGTTGGTTTTGTTACTGTGTTTTGTTTTGCTTTTTAAGGCTGGCTACGAAGTTTGACTTTTATCTTAATAAATTAGATGGCAATATTTGAAGTATTTAACTTGTGCTTGAGAAGGAAGAGAAGGGTGTATTTCCAGAGTGTATACTCAGTTTTGTTCATTTTGAACTTTTGAGACTTTAGCATTGCAATGACACAGGAGAGTTATCTTCCTAAATTTGTACAGGCCAGCATAAGCTTTCAAGGCTGAATGAAAAGGGAAACAAAACCGGATGCTGCCTGTGCATCCCTTTAATGTCTGCTGGTGCAATTGAAGAAGATAAAGTCTGTTTATCTCATTGTCACTGTGGCTGTTGTGATCTGATAATGAAGAAATTGTGCATATATAGTGTTGGACACTAGTCCATGACTCCTTAGATACCTTGTGTATGCTATGTTTGACCTTTCCTCCACTTTATGTGGTCACTCTTCAGAAAACTGTTAGGACATCTGGCTTTTTTTGCATTTTATTAACTGAAAGGTGGTCAGCTAAGTATCAACTACCTTGGCAGCAAATCAAAATGAAGATGATGCTTGGAAAAGGTTTACACCTGTGGAGTTTTTTGCATTTTCTGAATTTTTCTAGCATAATATGTCTCTGTCTAATCATCACCCTGGCACACTCTTAAGACCAGACTTGATAGCCTCAAATAGCATCAGGTTTGTGGCTTACCAACTTCATGTGCTTTGGGAGTAGGTGAAGAGGACAGTTGTAAAGGAAAAGCAATGCATGATTTTGTGGTAGAGCATTTGCTTTTACTTCACATCTAGGTCAGTAGGTGAGCAGCTTTTCTGCCTTGGAGAAGTGTTCTGGGTATTGGGCATGCTAAACAGTTATGTTTCAGAATAACAGGAGAGGCATAGAAAGAACCTCTGTGTTGCCACAGTGGGAGATGTACTGCTACTTCAAGCAATTGCTGATGGCACTTGTAAGCATGTAAAGCTTTTGAACAGATGCACACGGTAGTTGAAAGCACATCAAGTAAGTTCAGGGGGGCAAAATGCAAGCATGACTTACTAAGGAAGCAAAAATCAGTCTGAAGCTCAGACTTTCCAGATATACAGAACTCTTGCAGTAGTTGAGTATGTAAGGTTCTAATGATTTTTGGGTTTTGTCTTCCAAATCTCACAGGAGGCCCGGAGCCTGCAATGCCTGATGTAAGTACTATTCACAAACCACTAATTAATTAGTTGTATAATACTGGTCGTTTCAAGCAGCCCACTGCTTTCTATTGCTTTATACTGACTAAGATCTTCTAATGTGTAATGGAATGGTTGCAGTCTGTCCCTTTGAAGAAAAGACTAATTTAGATCCTTGTCACTATGAAGCTGTGGTGTTTGTAGTGCCTTTTATTTCTCACTTCACAAACAAATGTTTTAAATTGATTTGCATGGGAGAACATAATATTTCATTTCTGTGCTATATCAGCTCCCAGTCCCATCCATTAGTGCTCCCAGTCGTCGCGTTTGGGATCAAGAGGAAGAACGAAAACGACAGGAAAAATGGCAAAAGGAGCAAGACCGTTTATTGCAGGTATAATTTGTCTTCATAAGCATAGGTCAGCAATCCCTTAGGCACAGCAGCTGTTAGGGACAAAAAAATAACATGTGACTCCTACAACTCTTCTCATTGATGGCCTAAGAGGACTTTCAGATATGTTTGTTAGACTGCAAGCTAACAATTATTTAGCAAAAACAGGACAATGCATTACTGAGCTTCGTAAAATCAAATCCAGACTTAGAGTTCACTACATCTAGAACTGCTCGTCATCACAAGGCTGATATGCTCTTAATGGTAACAGCGTTTAAAGGATAAACAAAGACCCGAGGGGCAGCAGTCTTCACTTTAGACAATGAGGGCTTTTTTTTCCCCTTTAGAAAATTGTCTCTAGAATATCCTCACTGGAGAGGAAGAGAAGGCAGCCAGTGCTGTGGTTAGATTCCTGCTAGCATTCTGCCATTAAGCAATCAGCTAATCAGTCAGAATCAACCTGGTTCCCAGGATCTCTGTGAGTCAGGAAGCTGAACTTACTAATGCAAAACCACTTTGATAAGTTGCTAGAGATGGAGAGGTGTTGCAGAAGTTGTTTGTCATCTTAGGATAGCACAAAAACACTGTGCAAAGATCTTAGCTCAGTGAAGCATAAGCCCATTCAACCAAATTCACCAAGATACAGTTCTTCAAATTAAAGTTACCTAAAGTGTGTTGGCTAGGAGAGATGTCAGTGAACATCATTTACCAAGAGGGTTTATGCAGAATAAAATTGGTGTATTCGGCAGAAAACTGTGATGTCAAAGTACAGCATAGTAACGCTGTTGGGTATTCGATGATTTCTTGTTTGGCATTCCTTTTAGCATACAAACTCTGCAAGGGAAGACCAGCACCTTTCTGAACACATTTATGTTATGGTTTAGGTGCTCCATTTGTTGCTTGAAGAGATATAAAGACTAAAGAGAGATAAAGATCTATAGATATAAAGATATATAGAGATATAAAGACTGAAGAGATATAAAAACTCAACTTTGACTTCCCTGTCCTGAGGGCAGTCTCAGCCCTCTGCTATCACTTTTCTTTCCTTTGCTTCTCCTTTTTTTCTGTCCTGAAGCAGTAAATTTGACCAATTTTTTTTTTGTCTTCACCAATGAATATTTAAGTAACAGAGAAAGGAAGCTAAGTCTTTCTTTGCACATTTCCAACATCTTAGAATGCTTTTGACATCATTAAATATTTTGCATTTCAGCAGATGTAACGGGTGACTGACAAAACCACCAAAACGTTATCTACCTGGAGTGATGCCTTAAGATATTACATTGATTTCATAGCAAATCCACTCACAGGACAAATTTGGCTTTTTAGATAACAGAAATTGGGTTTTATTTAGATAACACTCCAAAAGATCAAGGTTACTGCCTCATATTTCACTTGATGATTACTTTGGGCACATTAGTATGGTAAGCAATTCCAAATCAAATATAATCACTCCATCCTTCAAGAAATACCTTAGATGTCTGATTTTGTTCAAATGGTAAATAAACTGTAAGACAGAGAATTTAACAGATGTGAGGTTAGTTGTTACGAAACTTAGCATGTAATAAGCCTGGATTCTCTGAAATCAGTTGCAGAACCCCTTTGGATTGTATTCAAGACAGGATTTCATTCCTACTGTCCTAGTGAAGCTCCAGCATGTTATTACTAGGCTAGTCTGTTAAGAAAAACACATCAAATACCAGCAATCATGCAAATAAACCCCACCATGTTTCTTATTTGTGTGTTTAACTTCTGTCTAACCTAACAGGAGAAGTACCAACGGGAACAAGAAAAACTGAGGGAAGAATGGCTACGAGCTAAGCAAGAAGCAGAGAAAGAAAGCTCCAAATATTTTGATGAGGTAGGCTATGAGTATGGCTTCACCTTTGCCTGTTTAGTTTCATGATGGCTTTTTTTCCTTATAGTAGACTCATGCAAGTAGGCAAACAAGTTTGTGGTGGTTTGGTTTAGTTTTTTTGCTATATCACTTTACCTTCTCGTTTTGGAAACTAAATTGTTGTCTGTAACTCACTAGGAAGAGGACACAACAATTGGAAGGCAACAATAAATGGGGATATTTTGAGACCTAACTAACACCAGAAATACATTGGCAAAAAGTTAAAGCATGTGCTAATTATTATGACCAGAATGAAGTGGTCACCTTTGCTGTGTATTTACTGACTGATGCTATTTGTTGGAATTCTGCATCAATACTTCAGCGTGAGGCTTGTTTGTAAGTGTCTGACTTGTAAGTGTGCTGGCAGCAAGTTCATCCTATCTCTGATAAACTTACTTATCAGATCAACTGCAGACTTGCAATCATATGCTTCAGAACACTGAATGTGTGTGGTTTCTGTAGGTGTCGACTTCTGTGGCTGTTGCATATAGGATGGCGAACAGGTTTTTTCTGAGTGCGGGAGATGTTTCAGATATCTCTTCTTTATTGCTATGCAAGTGCTGCTTCGGGCCATTCTAACTAGATCAGTTGTGTTTATACAGTAGACTGTAATTTAAGGCTTGGGACTTCAGTAAGAAAGTTCTCTTAGAGGACTTTACTGTGCAAGAATGTAAACCATTTCATATATCTTTCTGTCATTAGAGGTTTGGATCGACACACAGTGTTTGTTCTCTGCAACAAAAACATCTTTTGACCACTGAAAGACCTTTTCTCATGTTTGAGAGAAGAGTCATAGAGTGGTAGGTCTGGGGCTTGATTTCCAAATGGAGGAGGCTCTAGGTTTCTTCCATAGGAGGATTCATGTGAAATGCATTGGTCTGTTACCCACTTGCAGTGTATACACTCTTAGGTAGCTCTCAGGTTTTGAAGTCAAAACAGTAGGGAGAATGCTTAGTATCATGGAAGAGTTTGTTTTCCATGGGTATTTAAGTGGGAATGGGATGGCTTGCCATGTAAGTGATACTCCAGAAAGCAGAATGTTTCACATAGTTGTGGCCACACTGCATGTGGTGCTTGCTAAGGCTACTGCATGGAATGAAGCTCTTACATTAGGAGAATGTGCTAACAGGCACTCAAAACATGAAAGTACACCCTGAGTCTTGCATTGAGAATGTTTGGGATGGTTTCACACAGTCTTCCCTCACAGAATAAGTGAACTTTTCTGAGTAAGCAACCTGTTTAAAAACCAGCTTCCTTACCTAAAACCTTTTTTATCCTTTCCTTTGCTGCAGGAGCAAACTGTTCTGACCTTAAACACATCGTCTGTCCCTGTGCAGGCTCCGTCTGTGTCCAGCTGGAGAGCAAGCGCTGAAGTGAATACTGAAGAGCCAAGAGAGAGTGGAGGAAGTCAGATGGCGGTGCAGTTGCTGCGTGAAGAAGAAGAAAGGAGGCGTCAGGAGGAACAGAGGATCCAGGAAGAAGCAGCCCAGCGTTTTGAGCAAGAAAGGCAACTTCAAGAGCTTGAGAGGCAACGCAAAGAGAGGGAAGTGCAGTATGCTGAGGAGCAGAGACGGCAGGCAGAGGTGGAGGAGCAAAGGCGGCAGGCAGAGATGGAGGAGCAGAGGCAGCAGGCTGAAAGGCAGAGGGAGAAGGAGGTATCGATGGAGATTCCTCAGTACCAAAGGTGTGCACCTGAGATGTACTCTTTTCCTTTTGCATTAAAAATTCAAACAGATTTTTTTTTAATGGGAGTGTGTGTGTCCTAAATACAGGTATTAATGTAAGACTTGTACCATAATCACTCACTGCAAGACACCACACTATAGCCTTTCTTTACAAAGGTAGAAAGATCAGACATATGACAGTCTTATCCAAAGCATCAAGTGATCTATTAACCCACTTAAGCTCATTTTTTAAATGGGAAGTGTCAATACAGAAGTTACAGCCAAATCAAAGATGACCAGTTCTGGAACCCCTATTACAAGAAGGATATAGACCTGCTGGAAGGTGTCCAGAGAAGGGCCACGAGGATGATCAGAGGGCTGGAGCACCTCTCCTATGAGGACAGACTGAAAGAGTTGGGGCTGTTCAGTCTGGAGAAGAGAAGGCTCTGAGGTGACCTAATTGTGGCCTTCCAATATCTGAAGAGGGCCTACAAGAAGGCTGGGGAGGGACTTCTCAGGATATCAGGTAGTGCTAGGACTAGGGGGAATGGAATGAAGCTGGAGTTGGAGAGTTTCAGGCTGAACGTGAGGGAAGAAGTTCTTCCCCATGAGAGTGGTGAAGCCCTGGAATGGGTTGTCCAGGGAGGTGGTTGAGGCCCTATCCCTGGAGGTGTTTAAGCCCAGGCTGGATGAGGCTGTGGCCAGCCTGATCTAGTGTGGGGTGTCCCTGCCCATGGCAGGGGGGTTGGAACTAGACGATCCTTGTGGTCCCTTCCAACCCTGACTGATACTATGACCTCAGGTGCATAGTGTGAAGGTTTGTTGTGAGCACCCTGCATAAGCTTATAAATTGAGAGCCAGTGGCTCAGCGTACAGGACTTTCAGAAGACATACTAAGTTCACTCTTTTTTAGCAAATGCATGACTGATTTTCCAGACTCCTCTTTCATTTTAATTTGACAATACAGGAATAAATTTTAATTGCACCATTGGGTTGGTTTGTTGATGAGAGATATTGTGGTGTATGAGAGAACAGATACTGGCTTAGATATTGTAGCCTGATAGAAATACCCACTGTGGATACTCTACAGCAAGAAAAAAGTTTATTTCATTACCTTCTTCAGCAGTTTGGTTTGGAAAAAAAACAACAAAAAAACCCAAAACCCACCACCAAACACAAAAAACAAAACAATGAACTTCCCCCCCCCCCCCCCCCAAAAAAAAACCCCCAAAAAAACCTCCCAACCAACAAGACCAACAACAACAAAAAAACAAAATCAAAACCAAACCAATCAACAAACAGGCAAAAAACCCACCCCAAACAACCCAACAAAAGAACTCAATGAAACAAACCAAACCCACACACCTAAACAAACAAGAAAACCTCCTCACTATTAGTTTACAAGCTCATGTTCTTGCCCAGAATTTTTCAGACTATTGTTACAGGCATCATGGGAGATTAATCTGTCTGGAACAGATTAAAACAGTAACTTTCCCTTATTTCATGTGTTTTTAGTTTATTGCCTTGTGTATGAGTAGCTTTGCTGTTTCTCTTGAGGATTTTCCCCTCATGTGAGTAGTAAGAGATGACTGAATATAATGCATGTTATCAACTTAATTCTTAGAAGAAAATATGGTTATAAAATTACATATATTTGCAGGGGAGATTGTGAGACTTGGAGTTGTTTTAGGTCATTGGAAAAAACTACTGTTTGAGATCCCTGCTGAGCAAAGCAGGGGCATAGTTAAAACAGCTAAACAGGTTCTTCTTGGCAGCTGAGTCCAGCATATCTCTCCAGTTTTAGGATGCCCCAATTGCAAGATAATAGCACTATGTGTGGTAACTTATTAAGCTTCTGTAATATCTGCATATCTAAATCCTTGATGCATGCTTTAGTCCCAGGGGATTTCATTGCATCTGAGGCTTCTGCCAAAGGATGTATTTTGCTAAGAATGGCCTTGCTTAATAATAAAGGAGCAAGTTCAGTGAAAAAGAGATTTAAAATACCTAGCCTTAAATGTTTGCTTTATGATGATGTCCAGAGATATGACTTGAAATCTAAAATGTTATATAAAAATCTCTGAAGTCATGCTATTTGCTGGAAAGAGCACTGAGGTTGGTCACAGGCAGCTGCAAGAGTTTTGTCAGTGGAAGTTTTGAGTGTTTTTCCATGGGCTGCAGTCCGTGCCTATACAATTTCCTAGAGTACCCATGTAACTGTTAGAGAACTGCTGTGTTTGAACAAAACCCACGGGGACGTGTTCCTGTGCAACCTGATCTAGGCACACCTGTGTTAGCAGGGCAGTTGGACTAGATGATCTCGAGAGGGCCCTTCCGACCCCTAACATTCTATGATTCTGTGAAAGCTTGCCTACTGGCTTTGAAATGGATGAGATAATCACTGTCATATACTGGTACTTGCAGTTCTTGCAGCACATGAAGTGTTTGGGCTTTTTTTCCTCATGCATTTTCATGTTTGTAGCACATCTGAACTCCCTCAGTTTTCTCTATCTGTACTTACTGTTCGCTCAATTTCCAGAAGATGTTGGGGTTTGGGTTTTTTGTTTGGGTTTTTTTAATGTGTGTTTTCTTTTTATATCTGTATATACTTCTAGGCATTATGAGCGATATGAAGTATCTAAAACAATAGAGGAACGTGGTGGCCATCCTGTCATTGACAGGTAATAAGAAATTGATAGTCTTCATCAATAAATATTAACCATGCTGATACTTACCAAAAGTGTAATTTCAGACAGTTTTTTGAACAACCTCTCTTTTTCTGCCTTCTTTAGTGAGTTGTGTTTCTCACTAATAAAACAAAGCCTCCTTACAACTTTACTGTTTGGGGGCTTCTCCATGTTGTTCCTTTAAGCATCTGGTTTGGATATTTTTAGGGGAAATACTTAAGTCTATGTATGCCTTTTTTTGGTATATGAACATAGTCTCATTGGTTTGTTTTCATTTTTAATAGGCATTATGAACGCTACGAAGTTTCCAAAACCACTGAGGAGCATCCTAGCCAGTCATTTGTTGACAGGTATGTGTGAAATTGAATCTTGGCATAGATCATTACAATGCTGTTTCTGTGTCATGAAGCTTTGAAGCTTCTAACAAACTTCAGCCATGGCATCTAAGTGTATGCTTTGTATTGCTGCTGCGTTTTGCAGTTTTTCTAGCTTGCTTTCATATTTATAAAACAAGCAGCCAGGCTTTTGGCAGATTGTACACTGTGCTGTAAACAAGTTAGTCAGTAGGATTTTACTGGGAGAAGCAGAATTATAAAGAAGTAAATATGTGGGTGGTACTAGACTTACCTGGCTAGAAAACAATTTCAGATAATACTGTGGTTGTGTCATAACGTTCTATACAAACTAAGGTGCAGTCATCCCAATCAGGGTTGTGCAACTCAAGAGAAAGTAAGCAGGGAGGGAAGCGAGAAGCAGTAGCAGCTTATATATCACAAAGATAGCAGATGTGCCACTTGTTAAGATATGATCTCTTACCTTGGCTATTTTCTGTTTTGTTTTGTTTTGTGATTTGCTTGGGGGGTTCATTGTTTTACTACAGTAGCCACTGCAGACTTGGGCTTTTTGAATAGACAGCTTTCTTCTGCCTTTTAGTAACTGAACCATGATAAAAAAATGCTGGGGTTAACTAAATCCAGAATATTTGTATTAAGCCTTTGTCTTAGGTGGTATCCCATAGGACTTCTGGTGATCATCTCTGTTGCTTATTTAATAAGTTCTTATAGTAAGCATACCTTTTCTTTTTTAGATTAAAAGAACCCCAAAACTTACATGGTAGCACTAATGGAGCTGTTGCAAATGGAATATTGAACTTTCAGGAGGTGCCTGCATTAAATAGTTGCACCTCGAATCATAAAATCATAGACTTGTTTCACTTGGAAAAGGCCTTCAAAGTTCATCAGGCCCAACCATTATTGAACTGCCAAGCCTGGTACTTAACCACATCCCTTAGCACCAGTCTATGCATCATTTAAACGCTCCCAGAGATAATGATTCAACCACGTCCTTGGGGAGCATATTGCAGTATTTGATAACCCATTCAGTGAAGAACTTTTAATATCCAATCTAAGTCTCCCCTGGTGCAGCTTGAGGAGGACACTTAGGTGCTAAAAGCATCTCAGGCAAGGCTGACCTACTCTTTGGAGCTCCTTTTTACTACAAGCAACTGTGAAATTGTCTCATCATTGTTGATAAAGCTCCTGCTCTGTACTGTCAGGAAAACATCTTTTTGACATCTGTCTTCCTGTATATTGAATGACATTTCTTTGCTAAAACTCATTAAAAAGTTATGCCACTGGGGACAAAGAGTGAGTAATATATTTCCCGAGAACAATCTGTGTGCAGTGTTTGAGGAGGTGTTTTGTTTACTGTCTAGTTAGGTGGCTGAAATATGATTTAAGTTACTCAGGAAGTTAAATAATTTATAAACCTGCTTTGAAAGTTAACACTTCTTTGACTGTCTGGCTATAGTCTTCACAAAGCTTCTAGAGGGAAGGACTTGGTTTTCACATTGTTTTGTTGAAGCAAATGCAATGATCAGTCCCTTATATCTGAAGCACTGAAAGCTTTTAGTGCACACTTTTAACTGTTAATCAGCAATTACCTTTTGACATCTAAATATTCCCATCCCCCCCTGCCCCTGCTCAATATCCTGTTGGTCTTTAGGTAATTTTGCCTGTTGCTTTAAGTACAACATAAAATGTTGATGGTGGAAAAAATGGACTGTGTGTCTGTAGTCTACAGTAAGATCTTTGTCCAAGATGAGGTCGCCTAGTTGAAATAGAGAAATTAATGTTTTCTATATCCTTAGGAATAAGTCCAAGTCAACTTCAGAACTGAATGAGTTCAACACAGTGAGAAATGGTAAGTACTGATTAATTTTCATTATTTTTAAAATGTGTTGTTTTGGAAAAAGGTGTATCAGATGTGGTCATCATAAGACAATTGTCAAAGTGCTTTTTGATAGCTGCACTGTAATTCAGATTCATACTATGCAACAATTCCATGAAGTTGCAACAGCAAGATTTCATACAGTCAACATATAAGCTTAAGACAAACATAATTAACTATTTTTTTGATGACACTGATATTTATGGGATTAAACAGGATATGTAGGTGTATCATTGAAGATGTATGTGTTCTCTATATGTTGACTCTATCAATAAAAAACTGCCCATACCGAGATGCTAATATATTTGACACATTTTGTACATACTGTTTGCTCTTTTTAAACTTCCACTAGTGTAGAAGTAACATAGCTAGAAGTCTGCTCTTGATACTCAGTGTCACAGTATAACTAAGGTTGGAAGAGACCCCAAGGATCACTGAGTCCAACCTGTCTCCACAGACCCCATGACTAGACCATGGCACCAAGTGCCACGTCCAATCTCCTCTTGAACACCTCCAGGGACGGTGACTCCACCACCTCCCTGGGCAGCACATTCCAATGACGAATGACTCTCTCAGTGAAGAACTTTCTCCTCACCTTGAGTCTAAACCTCCCCTGGTGCAGCTTGAGACTGTGTCCCCTTGTTCTGGTGCTGGTTGCCTGGGAGAACAGACCAACCCCTTCCTGGCTACAACTACCTTTCAGGTAGTTGTAGAGGGCAATGAGGTCACCCCTGATCCTTCTCTTCTCCAGGCTAAACAATCCCAGCTCCCTCAGCCTCCCCTCACGGGGCTTGTGCTCAAGGCCTCTCCCCAGCCTTGTTGCCCTTCTCTGGACACGTTCAAGTGTCTTGATGTCCTTCTTAAATTGAGGGGTCCAGAACTGGACACAGTACTCAAGGTGTGGCCTAACCAGTGCAGAGTACAGGGGCACAATGACCTCCCTGCTCTTGCTGGCCACACTATTCCTAATGCAGGCCAGCAATAGCTGGTTTCCTGGACTCCAGTTCCTTGCTGCCTTTCTTCAGTTGTCCTTCAATTACATTACTGTGTTTTTAGAGTAATGTGTGTAAAGCAAGTAAAGAAACTGTGTTTATTAGATAGGCTACAGTAGAAGATGCCCAGAAGCTGTCCCTGTGTCTTAAACATGGTTAAATACAGTAATCCAATTACAGTATCACAGTATCACCAAGGTTGGAAGAGACCTCAAAGATCATCAAGTCCAACCTGTCACCACAGACCTCATGACTAGACCATGGCACCAAGTGCCACATCCAATCCCTTCTTGACTCTACCACCTCCCTGGGCAGCCCGTTAGTTAAATGCTGTATTAGAGGATATATGGCAGACTGACGTTATTTGCACATCACAGTATCACAGCACATTAGAGGTTGGAAGAGAACTTGGAGATCATCAGGTCCACCCTCCCTGCAAAAGCAGGATCACCTAGGGAGTCCACACAGGAATGCATCCAGGTGGGTTTTGAAGTCTTCAGAGAAGGAGACTCCACAGCCTCTCTGGGCAGCCTGTTCCAGTGCTTTGTCACCCTTACTGTAAAGAAGTTTCTCTTCATGTTGAGGTGAAATCTTCTATGTTCAAGCTTCTACCTGTTGTTCCATGAGTTAAAGCTGGATTGTTGAAACTAATGAGCAAGTAAACTTCCACAATATTTTGTAATGGTAATGTATAGAAATAAAACCAAGAGCAAATCCATAGTTAGGGCAGTATTCAAAGGGATTTAAATTCCAGTAGAACAACTTATTGCTGAGTAATTTTCTTAGCCTCACTGTAAATAATAGTTGCTGAATCTGGGAAATATAGAAAAAATTGTTGCCTTCTAACTTGTTAATACATAGTGAAGAAAGACAACTTGTTTGTTTCCCCTTCCGAAATTTCAAAGGACATTTATACCATAAAATCTCATTTCAACTGACTAGTTAACACAACATCCAAACAACAGAGAAGCGCTAAGATTTTTACTCTGCCCCCAAATGTACATACATGTTTGTCTAAAGCAAGATAAAGCAATGTGCTTATTGCCTTGAAAAGGAAAGAATTACTGAAAACAGGAACATCTGTAGGAGTATGAACTCTTACAGGGAATTAACGTATCCCACCATTCAACAATATATTCTATACTTGCTTCAGTTTGTATCAGATTAAAAAGTCCCAATTGTGGCACTAAAAGAGGTCATGCCTTTTAAAAATACATGTTTGTGTGTATATACATACACACACAAATGTATGTGCATATATACTTGGGAAATGAAGGAAAATGCCTACTTGTATTTAAGTTAAACATCATGTAAAAAGCCACATTAGTGGATGTTGTGGAGAGGCTGGTGCTGGTCTCTTCTCACATGTAGTAAGTGATAGAACAAGAGGGAATGGCCTCAAGCTGCAACTGGGTAGGTTTAGACTGGACATTTGGAAAAAAAATTTCAGAGTGGTCAGGCATTGGAATGTGCTACCCAGGAAGGTGGTTGAGTCAGCAACCATAAATGTGTTTAAATGTCATTTAGATGTGGTGCTTGGGGATATGAACCTTAGGCATGAACCTTGTAGACTAGGGCAATCATTGGACTCAGTGATCTTGAGGGTCTATTCCAACCTGAATGTTTCTGTGATTCTGTGGGTCAAAAATTTTAATAATGTGTTCTGAGGTTTGGTACTGGGCATCCAGCTGTGAAAGGGAACTGGAGAAGCTTGTGAATGTGGTGATGAATGCCTGCTTTTGGGGTTATAGCCAGTGCTGAATGCATGACCGCTGCTTTTATGCCTTAAGGTGTCTAGCTGAAGCTTGCGCATGTTGTTCAAACAGGTACCCAGAGCAAGCATTCAGAGAGGTCCTGGACCACAAGTGAGTCACAGAAGAAGGCTCAGAAGGAGCACAACCTTTCTGCAGCAGAGTTGGAGAGACAGCAAATCCTTCAGGAAATGAGAAAGAAAACATCTCTACACACAGACAGCAGCTGGATTAGGCAGCGCAGTTCCAGTATACATAAAGAGCCTGTCAGTCTGTACAGCAATAGTATGAGGAGGTAGGAATCACGTTAAAAATTTACTTTGTCTCTCATCAAATATTTTTGTTTGGTTATTCTAAACTGCAGCTTGTATTACAGAGCACAGAAACAAATTGAGCCTGTGAAATGCTGTAAGGTAAACTGCATAGCAGCACAGATAGAATGAAGCAGCTGTATTACATCTGGGATTAAATGGTTTGGGGTTTGTTGGTTTTGGTTGGGGTGGTTTTTTGTTTTGTTTTGGGTTTTGCAAGTAAAGAATGTGGATGTGACCTGTAGATAACTCAGCTGCTTATTTTTTGGTTGGTATGCCCGTAATGGATATCAGCATTGTGCTTTGTCATTGACAGATGTGCTTAAGGATTTCAGCATGACAATTTATTGTGGAATTTAAGGAGTGTACTTTTTTTTTTTCTTCAACATAGAAATAGTCAGAAAGTCTGGAGTTTGTTTCTTGCTTTAGGTCATGTCTAAGTGTTTGATTTGTCACTTAGGAAACAGCCAAGTTATCAGTTAGGAGTATGTTTAGTTACTGGGCCAACACCTTGTACCTAGACGATGCTATCCATTCTGGGTGGATTGTTATTTTCCATCTGGTATCCCTTGGAGAAAACAAAAACAAACCTGGTAGCTGAGGTCCGGCTCTGTACAGCAGATTTTGATAATACAGTTCACTCTGATAAAGCTGCAGTGAAGACTGTTTTGACTATATTCTGTAGTGGTTAAGTGCCACCTCTCCTTTGCCTCACCTGCTTTTTTCCCATGACGCTAGAACTCGGACACTGAGGATGCTCAAACATTTTAAACAAGTATGCAAAGGGTATTTTTCAGGGTGATGACATTTATGCTAGTAAATTCTTTAAATGATAGGATAATGGGTTTATTTTTCAAAAAATCAGCATGCAGCTTCAGCCATACTGCCATTTATGGTTTTATGTACCTGTTTTACAGAGGGGAGTCTTTGGACAACCTTGATTCTTCAAGAACAAGTTCCTGGAGGCACCACTCATGGCTGAACCAGTCTGCCTCCTCTTCATCTCTGTCCTCTAATCAAGATGTCAGTCGTCCAGTGTCCACTTCAAACCGAGCTTACATGTGCACTCCTTCCTCCAGCAAAGTACCTCCTGTGACCACCTCTGCCAGAGCCCCCTCTATGTCCCAGGCAGCTCCCCGGGCTCAATCTCCCCTCTCTGCTTCTCAGCCAGGGTCCCAGACACGAAGCAGGTGAGTGGATGACTTTCTACTGTGAAAGCAGAAATCTTGGGCTGCACTAAAGAGTGGACTTTGTATGTATAGTGGTCCAGAGCAGTGTTCTTGATTAACATTGATTAAATCTGAAAAGTACCTGGAGTTTTCTGGATGGATGATGGAAACAAGGGCTGATGTTACTTCCCTGTGCCAGTCATTCAGAAAATTCCCTGGGTTTGTCATTGCTGCTTGACATCAGTTAAAAAGAACCCAAAGAGACTGGAATAATAAATCTCCAGTCTCCAAGCTGTGTGCTGCTTACCAAAATGATTAGTAAAAGTCTAGTCCAGATGGCATTTCTGACATTTATTTTCTTAGGTTTGTTTTAACAAAAGATTCCTGAAACCCACGCTTTATGGCCCTCATCTTGGTCTCTTCTCCCCCCTTCCTGGCATGTGGTCAATATCATCTCAAGGAGCACTCAGGAATGCTCATAACCCATGACCCTGGAGAATTAGAGAGTAGAATGTTGATTTTAATCTAGGAGGAGAAAGCAAGAATTGCAACATGCTTTGAAACAAAAATAGAAATCAGTTATGGTGGGGTAGAGAACTCTGCTGTTTTATGTGCCTGAAACATTTTTAAAATACCTTGGGATAAGACTGTAAAGAATCATCCCAACATGTAGATACAATACATTTAACAGCAACAGTGTGAACATTGCTTCCCTAGCTCTTCAACCCTCAGATATTTAGTGGTAAATTGACTTTTCTTGTATTTCTTTCCCTCTTTTTTTCTCTCTCTCCCCCACTCCTCCCCCCTGCCCCCGAAAGCTATGCTCCTACATCCTTTAGAATGTAAGAAAGTTACCTTCATAATGGTGCTGGCTTATCTCATTTTTACTTCCATTTGCTAACATCTTGATAAATCTATGGAAACTGACCTCCATATGACTTATGTTCAGACACTTAATATTATGTGTCCAGGACTAGCCTTCTGCTATCTAACAAGGTGCAGATGGTGGGATTTGGCAGGGGTGCTTGCTAAAACTTAGCCTTCAGGATAATTCCCCACAAGTAAAGCAGAAGCACAAAGCTTATCTTCTTACTCTCCAGACTTAACAATATTTTTTGCTTATTTTTGTCAAGTATTTTATACAGTGAAAGATTTCCCAAGAATGTGACAGAAGTTTTTCATTTGTTCCTCTATAACTTTGATCTAAATTACAACACTTCAGCTTCCCCTAGTTTTCATATCTACCATAAAAAAGTAATAATTTTCAGTTTATTTTTCCCAAGGAACCCTAAACTCCACTTTTTACCAGTTTGTTTGTATTCTTAATCTGAAAAAAATTCTTTGACAACTTTTCTTTGTCTTTTAAACCTTTTCAAGCTTGTTTTAAGGATTTTCATTCTATATTTAGGTCAGTCAGTGGGAAGAAAATCTGTTCATACTGTAATAACGTTCTGGGCAAAGGAGCAGCCATGATCATTGAGTCTCTTGGTCTTTGTTATCATTTACAGTGCTTTAAGGTGAGAGCTGGGAGTCGCATCATGAAGAAACAGGAACTAATCAGGAGCACGCATGGCTGCTCAGTGTTATGGTCACAGGGGCTCTACTAATCACCTGCTTTGCCTTCTACTCTTGACAGCTTGCTGCATGCATATTTCCATGAGGCAGTCCTACCTGCAAGCATTTAGCACTCAACTCCAGAAGTGTTTCTTTGACACCAGAGCTAACTAGTAGGACTTTGACAAGTAAGATGGGCATGTTGACTGTGAGATTAAAGTTCTTCCTCCTTCGAACTGGCAGCAAAAAATCCCAGAGAAAACAGCTCCTTAAAAAAACCCAACAACAAACAAACAAAACAACAACAAAACCCCCAACACAAACAAACCAACCCAGAAACAAAGCAAACCAACCAAAAAACAACCAAACCCCAAACATCCCAGCCTGGCAATTGGATCGTTCAAGTTAATCCTAATAAACAGCATTCAAGTGGTATTTTCAGGCAAAGGCATGTAGGCAGTGGTCAGCTTGGCAGGATAAAACCCATCACTACACAGAAGCTGTGTTTAGTACTGGTAAACTGACTATACCCAGCCAGAAGCCAGGGTATGTTAGGTCCTGCTCAGAGCTGAGATGTAGTTACGTGACTTCCAGTCAGCATAAGCCATATGCAGAGTTGGAACAGGTTGCCCAAGGAGGTAGTTGAGGCCCCATCCTTGGAGATATTCACAGCTGGGCTCAACCGGGCTCTGGGCAACCTGATCTAATGGAGGACATCCCTGCTCACTGCAGGGGGTTTGGACTAGATTACCTTTGGAGGTCCCTTCTAATCTAAACCATTTTATGATTCTATAACAAAATACCAAATATGTTTCTCAAATTTCTGAAAATTTATGAGCTGTTAAGCAGGCTGCCATCCAGAAGATTCATTGCTCATTTAAGCAGGCAAACTTTCTGATCCTCTGTAGTTAAATGCTTCATAAATTCACTGAGGAGAGTGCTACATTTTGGGTTACATTCCTTCCAGGGGAAAGCAGTATTCACAGCGAAGTCACATTCAGCCACCATAGTTAGAGTTTCTTGTCAGCATAAAAGCTAACAAGCCCCTTATTCATGTTTTTCTTTTAAAAAATAAAATAAAAAAATTGGATCCCCTCTCTCCAAGTAAGGACTTCTTTCTGTGATGCAAACCCAGAAAATTGTGGGTTCCTGAGTATTTGCTGCTTTGAGTGCTAAAGGGCTGAGGATATCAGAAGCATATGGTGCCACATGGAAATCTGCAAGCAGCATACCCAGTTGTTCTGTGCCAAAATTGCTGTTGCCATCTAGACAACAAACTTTTGTCTTTACTGTGGTGAGTCACTTTTTGTTCTCAGATAAACCAAAATTCAGGTTAGATTTAATGAATTAATCTCTAAAAGCTGTCTGCTCTCTGTTTGCTTCGTTGGTGTATCTGCTCTTCATTGTCCAGTCATTGCCTTTAAAATACTTTCTCAGAGTTGGTTGCGTTTTGATCTACTAATTGTTACACATTTGCTTCTAGTGATTGTGGGTTTATGGTTCAAGCTTCGTTGATCTTATTCCGAGCTGCTTTTGAACAGCATTTTAATTCCTTAATGTTTTGTCCGGAGCTGCTAATTACTCTTCTGTCACACAGTGTGTTGCCTGTGGATGCGACCTTGGGGGATCCCGAGCAGGAGCCGAAGTCAGGATCCGAAACAATAAACTCTTCTGCAACGACTGCTATATCAGATTTAAAAGTAAGGCAGTCCAGCTGCAGTGTGCATGACTGTGGTGCTTCTCTCTGCTGTACAGCCTCAAGTGTTTGCACAGCTGAACCACTTGAGAGCTCTCATGTTTAACTTTAAGCTGGTACATTAGTAAATAGATTCAGCAAGCTTTGGTTGCCATTTTCTGTCTTTTGTAGTTTAGTCACTCCCAACTTCTAACTTTGTGGTAGCTGATTTTGCCACCTTGTCATTAAGTAGCAATGTGGTATAGTCATCTTGCTTCATAGATCCGAGAAAGGGATGTCAAGGAGTTGTCAGTTGCTGAACAGACTTGTCTTGATAATAGAGAACTGGTGTTGAAAAATTGCTTACATTTTTAAAGACAGTAGTCTGAGCAAGAATTTAATTCAATCCTAACACATACCTGGAAAGCTGTTAGTTTATCCTGTGCAGGTGGCACAAATGCTGGTTACTTTTTCCGATGCTGCTATTATTTGAATTATAGGTCTGTGATTGGTTATTCATTTAGGTACAAGTTCAGGAGGAATTGATTTACTTACAGATCTTAATTAAAAGGTGCAGTATAAATTTTTTTTTCTTTTTTTATGGTTTGCAGAATTCTGATTTACTGGAGCATGATGTTAAGGCTTTGAATAATGGTGTTGAGTTGTTTTTTTCTTCTGCTGTCATAGATGATGGTAGACAACCTCCTAATTTTGACAAGTCTCAGGTGTTTTATATGGCTCTGTTTGTGTATAACAAATATGGAATTCTCTAGAATGATAAAATTCAGCTGAGGGAAAGGATTTATGAATTACTTCCTGGGAAACATGTCTGCATTTTTTCATGAGCCCAGCACATTTTTCCCGTGGCGAATCAGAAGGCAGTGAAGGGAACAGGATACTTGTGCTGTAGCTCTTGGGCATCTACTTGGCTGAGAAGCATAGCTCAGAAAAAGAGAAGCTCTGCATTTGATACTGTTGCTGTTTTCAGGCTCTTTTTGGCTTAAGGAAAAAGGAAAAGCTGCCTGTCCCACAGAAATGCTTGTCCGCACATTTGTAGCTTGAGCTACAAATCCCACACCTGGCCTTGATGCTAACAGTGCTTTCATGTAGACTAATATTTAGGTGGAAGGATGCCTCTGTGGAAGGAGGAAGACATCACCCCCTTCCATCTGTCATGTTCAGAGAATTTATCACTCTTTTGACTATAAGACTACACCAATGTGACAATGTTCCCATTCAAATCACCCAGATGTGTGGGAGATTCAATCTGGAGCCCTGCTCATGTTATTTTGTCTTTGTCCTTTCTTTTGGAGGGAAAAATGCTGGATGAGTTGGATGAGATTAATACTGAAAAAAATCTGGGTTTTATTATCCTCTGCCAAGACATTTTTCAGGAATTCAGTGATTTGGTAATAACAGCAAATTGTACCATGGATAAGTTGCTGTTACTGTCTTACTGACATTACAGCCCAGAAAGCTACAGCAATGCCTTTCAGAAGCAGAGTTGATCTATGAGAAAGTTGTTATACATCCTCTTCCCTTCAGATTGCATCTACTTTGGCCAGTGGGCACCTCAAAACACAACTGTATGAGATATTAATAAATCAGGAATTGTAAGGACTTCGAGGTGCATAATAAAATATTTAAATTAGTAATTTAAATTAGCTGTTCTGAATAGTACAAAAAAAACCCCAACACCAACCAGCTGGGTGATTACTGCAAGAAAATATACTGATGACACCGCACTGGTCTGTGATGCAAATTACTTTGTTTGCAGCTGGCATTTGACATCGACCTGGCTAATTATTTGTTAGTTTGGAACGTGAACATCTTGGCTAAAAGGTTTGATAAACTGTAGGATAATTAATGTTCACTGTGTAATTTTATGATGTGATATTTTTGCTTTTTTTTTTAATGTTAATTTTGTGGTTTAAACTTGGAACGTTGCAGAGAAGCACCAGTGTATTGGCAGATGCCCATAAATATGTACAGAGGGAGGACAAGAAAGTTCTTTTTAAACATTGTTACTGTTGTTTAGCAAATTTTAATTTGACAACTGAAGGATAAATTTGATAACTGAAGGATAGGATTAGAAAAACTGCCATCCTGTGACTCTATGCTAATAGCAAAAATAATTCACAGAATCACCAAGGTTGGAAGAGTTCTCAAAGATCATCAAGTCCAACCTGTCACCACAGACCCCATGACTAAACCGTGGCACCAAGTGCCACATCCAATCCCCTCTTGAACACCTCCAGGGATGGTGACTCCACCACCTCCCTGGGCAGCCCATTCCAATGGCAAATGACTCTCTCAGCGAAGAACTTCCTCCTCACCTCGAGCCTAAACTTCCCCTGGTGCAGCTTGAGACTGTGTCCTCTTGTTCTGGTGCTGGTTGCTTGAGAGAAGAGACCAAACCCTGGCTACAACCCCTCTTCAGGTAGTTGTAGACAGCAATAATGTCTCCCCTGAGCCTCCTCTTCTCCAGGCTAAACAATCCCAGCTCCCTCAGCCTCTCTTCATAGGGCTTGTGCTCAAGGCCTCTCACCAGCCTTGTTGCCCTTCTCTGGACATTCTTACCAACTTGGTAAGGTGCATGTTTCTGTGGAATATTACTTGGCCTGAACTACTTGCAGTGCTGTTATTAGATTAAACTAAAATTTCTATTGTTCATTAAATTTGGGTTGTTAGATTCAGAATGTATATCTTAGTTTATGTTAACATGATCAATAGGTACTGGAAACACCATGATCAATAGGTATTGGAAATGCCATGACCTGACTGCTTTTGAATTGAAAAATTTTAATTTTCATCAGAAAGATTCTTCAGTGGCTGCACTTTAACGGCAATCTCTTGTGTCTCTCGCTAACAGCTGGACAACCAACCTCCATGTGAAGCAAATGAAGATCTGAAACCACTGTTGCAGATACAAGAAGAGGTGATTGCTGCTGTTGTAGATCTATAAATATATGTATTTTGTGTGTGTTTTTTCTAAGAGTAACGCTCGCTTGTCTAGTCTTCATAGCAATGCCTTGTATTCTTCATATAACTATTTTTATTTATAAGAAAGTAATTGCATTAAGGAAGTATCTGGGGAAATGCTTTCACTTTTTCAGCTTTGAGTACAGAGAGCACAAGGGAGAATTAAGTATATTTTCAGTAATAACTTCCAAATATTTTTGAGGCTTATAATCGACTAGGTGACTTTCCAATGGTATAAAAAAGAGAGTGTTTTGTTTCTAAGCTCTTCAGGTGAGCATTAGAGAGATAGCTAATATAAATATATATTTGCAATTGCTGTCTTTATATTTTGACATATGCTGAAAGTGAGTTCTCTAGGTTAATATGAAGCTACATTTAAATGCACACAAATGTGTTTGCTTTCCATATGCTGGTTTCTAAAATGATGTGCTTTTTCAAAACTTAAATACAAAGAATAATCTGTTTGCTCAGTGGTGTTGGCATAATGTTCTGTGGAATGCATTTAAGGCAAAGAGTTTTCCCATTTGGAAAAAAATGTAACTATCACTTTTTTCCCCCCCCACAAACTGAGTGGAGAATGGTTGTTGAATTACAGTATATTTGTAAATAAAATTTCTGATGTTGCATTTATGTGGTTTGGGTGTTTTTTCTTTCTGCCCAGCTAAACATGTCTGAGATGATTTGCTGAAATATGTAATAGTTTACATTTCATCTTGGGAATGTTGTGTGTGTGTGTAAGCATTAAGATGTCCACCTAAATACGTGCAAGAACAATAGTTCTTGCTTTTCTCCTTTCCTTTACAATTGACATCAGACGGGACATGAGGAGGAAGTTCTTCACCATGAGAGTGATGAAGCCCTGGTATGGGTTGACCAGGGAGGTGGTTGAGGCCCCATCCCTGGAGGTGTTTTAAGACCAGGCTGGATGGGGCTCTGGCCAGCCTGATCTAATACGAGGTGAACCTGCCCATGGCAGGGGGGTTGGAACTGGATAATCCTTGTGGTCCCTTCCAACCCTGACTGATTCTACGATTCTATGACATCACATTTTGTATATAGTTCTCTTGTCAAACTCCTCATTCTTTTTGCCTTCAGCATTTAATACAAGTGGTGAGACTGTCCTGTACTCATTCCTGGAGTGTGGCAACTAGAGGAGGTGGAAGTTCCCCAAAGCTTCTTTGCCAGGACTAGAAGTTTTCAGAACCAGCTGGAAATACTGTGGGTTGGGTTCTGCTCCTCCTGAAAATGAAGCTGGAATGTACAATATGTGTTGTTCAGTGGTGGCTCCAAAATTGCTTTGGTCAGTGACTTCCCCAGATCACTTCATCCCTAGTTATGTACCCTTCTGTGTCCTTGGAAGCAGTGAATCAAAAATGGAATGTGGAGAGGATCAGAAGAATTCAGAGGAGCATTTTGTGGATGAAACTGATGAAGGGGACAGCTGAGAGATGTAGGGAAGACAATGGGGCTCTGAGTTCAAGCTTGTACATGGCACTGGGAGTAGCTGCAATGAGACTGACAAAGCAGCCTCCTTCCTCTTAGGAGATGTCAGGAACCAGTAAGAGAGCTCGGCAGACTGAGGAGGCTGTGATAGCTGAGGGTAGCAAGAGAAGATTATGCTGTTGTCTAGTTTTCACCCTTCTTTTACAATAGGCAAGTATCAGCCTGTGAACAGCTGCCCCTCTCCCACTAATACATTCCCAAAAGTCCCCATCACCAGCCCTGAAATACACTGACAGACCCAAATTCTTTTGCCACAGGCCAAAATTTCTCAGTCTCTAAGGCACTAGCGAATTTATCCTAGCCTATCCATTTCACCTCTCCCGGCATTGTGTTTTGCAGCAAAGCTGTGGGAAAGGCCACGAATGGCCGTGCCATCTTTTGCATCTTGAGCACATCCCTATCCCTGGGAATGGTTTGGGCAGGGAAATCACCTTGGGGTTAAGAATGGAAGTAGAAAAAAAAAAAAAAATACAACTTAGCAGCTGTAGTCTGCAATGCTGCAAGAGCTGCCTGATTGCTGTTCCACAGCCTGGAGTGATGTTCTCTGAGCCAGGTTGGCTTTTCCTAAATGACGTCAAGAATTTCCATGCAGGCTCTGATTTCATTTTCCCACAAAATGCCTGTGAAAAACTGGGTTATTTCATTAGCTTGTACCAAATTGCTTGCCTGGGAGCAAACCATAAATGGATCTTTGGATTTAATGGGGCGCGAAGAGTTGAAGTTGAAGCTCTTGCTGAGTTTCTCACACTTGCTAAAGGCCTGGTTTAACAAGGCTCCTTCAAACCTGCACTTCATAATTCGAGTTGGCAAATGTGAGTAATGAAAACTCCTTCCTCCTTTCTTTCCTCTGGAGGGAAATAAGGTCGAGAAAACCCTCTATGAATGTTGTTTTATTCGGGTGTTTTGATCCTTGCTACAGTGCTTGATGCCTGTTTGGCTCTGAAGTTCAGCAGAGCAGATTATTCACTCTCAACACAAGATGGCAGTGTGTGAGTGCAATTTGCAGAATAAAGAGCCTTTCCGTGGTTTTTAAGTCTTCTATAAAAAGGGTTGCTTTTGTTAAATGATACTAAAGTTTCAGCGTAATGAGAGTTGTAGAGAGAGCTTGCACTTAATCTTGGGCCTTTCTCTCCACCTAGCTTCATGGCAGTAGTGTCATGTGCAACTGAATGTGAGCAGACTCATTTGATTGTTTGCCAGTTCATTAATTAACTGCTACTTAAACCAGCACTCAGTAGGGATAGAGGTAAAGAGAACATTTCCTCTGAGGAAAAATAAACTACATGACTTCTAGTGGAGGGGTTTGCTAGAATGGAGGAAGGCAAATGTCAGCCCAATCTTCAAAAAGGGTAAGAAGGAGGACCCAAGTAACTATAAACCAGTCAGCCTTGCCTCCATCCCTGCAAAGGTAATGGAGCAACTTCTCCTTGGCACTGTCCTTAGGCATATCAAGGACAAGAGCAGTCAACATGGTTTTACCGAAGGGAAGTTATGTTTGAACAACCTGATATCCTTTTATGGGGTGGATAGATGATGGTAGAGCAGTGGATGTGGTTTATCTTGATTTCAGTAAAGCATTTGACACTGTCTCCCATAGCATCCTTGCAGCTAAGCTGGGGAAGTATGGTCTGGATAATCAGGTAGTGAGGTGGATTGAGAACTGGTTGAAGGGGTGAAGTCAGAGAGTTGTCATCAATGGGATGGAGTCTAGTTGGAGGCTTGTATCTAGTGGAGTCCATCAGGGGTCAATACTGTACTCACTACTATTCAATATATTCATCAACAGCCTGGATGAAGGCACAGAGAGTGCTGTGAGCTAGTTTGTTCATGACACCAAACTGGGTGGAGTGACTGACACACCAGAGGGTTGTGCTGCCATTCAGCAGGACTTAGGCTGGAAATCTGGGCAGGGAGAAATGTAATTAAATGCAACAAGGGCAAGTGTAGAGACTTGCACCTGGGAAAGAACAACCCCATGTATCAGTATCGGTTGGGGACTGACCTGCTGGAGAGCAGTGAATGGGGAAAAGGACCTGGGGGTCCTAGTGGATGGGAGGTTGACAATGAGCCAGTTGTGTGTTCTTGTGGCCAAGAAGGCCAATGCCGTCCTGGGGTGGATTAGAAGGGGTCTGATTAGCAGGTCAAGAGAGGTTCTCCTCCCCCTCTGCCTTAGTGAGGCTGCATCTGGAACATTGTGTCCAGTTCTCGGCCCCTTAGTTTAAGAATGACAGGGAGCTGCTTGAAAGAGTCCATCACAGAGCCACAATAATTATTAGGGGGATAGGACATCTCCCTTATGAAAAGAGACTGAGGGAACTGGGTCTCTTTAGTTTGGAGGAGACTGAGGGGTTACCTTATTAATGGTTATAATGTGAAAAGGGTGAGTGCCAAGAGGATGGAGTCAGGCTCTTCTCAGTGATGCCCAACGACAGGATAAGGGGTAATGGGTGGAAGTTGAGGCACAGGAAGTTCCATGTAAACATAAGGAAAATTGTTTTCACTGTGAAGGTCACAGAACACTGGAACAGACTGCCCAGGGAGGTTGTGGAATCTCCTGTGGAGATATTCAAATCCTGCCTGGATGCATTCCAGTGTGGCCTACCCCAGGTAATCCTGCTCTGGCAGTAGGGGTGGACTAGATGATCTTTTGAAGTTCCTTCCAGCCCCTAACATTCTGTGATTTTGTTGAACTCATTTTTAAACTGCTCTTCAAGGAGGACCCTGAGGTCTCCCTCAGTTCATCAGACATTTTGTTTAAGGTTCAAACTCTTAAATACAGGTCTGTGGTAGTTTTAGGCTATGCCTTTAAAATTTTTTGCAGATCTTGAGCAGAAAAGTGGTAAAATGTAAATAAATCACTATTGGGTATGAAAAGGAAAATAAAGATAATTCTAAACAATCCCATTGGAGAGATATCTACCATAATATCGGTTGTGCCAAAACAATTCCATCTTCTCTTCTTGCTTCTTTGCTTGGGAGAGATACTAACTTGCTTCTGCTTGACCTTGGCTGCATTGGTTTTGTATTAACATCCCTCTGCTTCTGTCCTTTCTCCCTTCTTTCGTACAGGGTGGTAGGGGTGAGGCAGAAAAGGAGAAGCTAGTAGCTTCCCCTGGTCTCTGACCAGGGGGGCTCTTGTGCTGTTTATTAATTGTTAATATCTGTAAATACTGTATATTTTGTACATACTCCTTGCATTCCATTATAGATTATAGTTCTGCTTGTAAATACAGCTTTCAGTTGCTTCCAACTGGGCTGGTCTGGCAAAGTTAATGTTGGGGGGGTGGGGGTGGTGGTGTGGAATTTCAGCCCACCACAAGGTCTCCACAGATGATCTAGGCCTCTGCACTGCTATTAAAGTCTGACTGGATTCATTACTCTACTCTGTTCTTTATTCTCAGATACCTTGTGCTGCTTGTGATGCTGTCAAGTGTCTAGCATATCCATCCAGGGCTGCAGCTGATGCAAGTCTAAGAGATACTCATGCAGCTCCCAGTGCAGGTGTCATGGGATGCTTTAGAGCATCTCAAAGGGCAGCAGAGATTTATGAGCAAGCAACTAAATCAAGGTCAGCTCCCTATAGACTGGGGCAAAGGTGGAATTTCATGGGCTATTAAGTAGGTATTCACTGTTGCATGAGATGTTTGCTTGTCTAAGCTTCACTGACTTAAAATGGCATGTGTACCCTAGCTCATCTGTGTTTTTACATGCCTGTCCTTACCTATCTTACTACTAACTGAATACTTCCAAAAATGTCTCAGAAACTGATTCAGCTAAATCATTCATTTGCCCTTATTTAGGGCTTGCAGGCTACCAGATAATTAATTGAAGTGCACATTTGAATATGGGTGTGGTAGGTTGAGAGAGGGCTTAGCTCTCCCTCCTCCACAGAGCAAGAAACCACAGCTAACTCAGTCGAAGAGCAAAAGCTATATATTTACAAGCATATATGGAAAGCAGGTCATATATAACACAATATATACAGGTATTTACAATATATACACAGAAATACACAGCAAAGACAAATAACACAACAAAAATCCCTCCCTCAGGGAGGGATCCCCTCTTTGGAACCCCCTCTCTCCCCCCCTTACCTCCCTTTTTCCCCAAAAAGGGGTTAGAGAGAGAGAAAGGCAAGTTACTAAGGAAAAGAGTTGTTAGCAAGCTTCAAAAGCCCATGCAGGATTAGTGTTTGCTTATCTGAAGGCCAAGTCCAGCAGTTCGCAGAAGAAGCAGGCAGGGAGAACAGGCTGAAACACCAAACTCCCCCAACTCCCAAACCGAACTGAACTGAGGAAAAAAAAAAATTTTCACACAGTATCACAGTATCACAGTAACTAAGGTTGGAAGAGACCCCAAGGATCATCAAGTCCAACCTGTTCCAACAGACCTCACAACTAGATCATAGCACCAAGCGCCACGTCCAATCTCCCCTTGAACACCTCCAGGGACGGCGACTCCACCACCTCCCTGGGCAGCCCATTCCAATGACGAATGACTCGCTCAGTGAAGAACTTCTTCCTCACCTCGAGTCTAAACCTCCCCTGACACAACTTGAGACTGTGTCCCCTTGTTCTGGTGCTGGTTGCCTGGGAGAAGAGACCAACCCCCACCTGGCTACAACCACCCTTCAGGTAGTTGTAGAGGGCAATGAGGTCGCCTCTGATCCTTCTCTTCTCCAGGCTAAACAATCCCAGCTCCCTCAGCCTCTCCTCATAGGGCTTGTGCTCAAGGCCTCTCACCAGCCTTGTTGCCCTTCTCTGGACACGTTCAAGTGTCTCGATGTCCTTCCTAAACTGAGGGGCCCAGAACTGGACACAGTACTCAAGGTGTGGCCTAACCAATGCAGAGTACAGGGGCACAATGACCTCCCTGCTCCTGCTGGCCACACTATTCCTAATACAGGCCAGGATGCCATTGGCCTTCTTGGCCACCTGGGCACACTGCTGGCTCATGTTTAGGCGGGTGTCAATCAGCACCCCCAGGTCCCTCTCCGTTTGGCAGCTCTCCAGCCACTCTGACCCCAGCCTGTAGCTCTGCATGGGGTTGCCGTGGCCAAAGTGCAGCACCCGGCACTTAGACTTATTAAATGCCATCCCATTGGACTCTGCCCATCTGTCCAGTCGGTCAAGGTCCCTCTCCAACCGCTTCACAATCTAAAGCTGAATTTTTGTTTATCAACCAATGAAATTCGTTTAGAATATCAGAATGTTTTGGTTCTAGTACCAAAAACATTAGCCAGTGTGTTCCAGCAGTGTTTGTTCTTAAAGGCACAGCCTCAAACGACCACAGTCCACCCCTTTCTAAACAATTTCATTGGCTGTTCGTACTGTCCATCCAATCCAGAACAATATTTACAGTTCGTAAGTTAAGTTCATCGTCCATTCCGGCTATACTCAGATGTAGATGATTCAGAAGTCCAAGAAAATCCAAAATCAAGAAAATGGAAAACAGTTTGTCTCTCCGCAGACGAAGCGAAGAAAAAGGGAAACAGGGACTCAGGGACTCTCAGTTGACTCAGGGCTCTCAGGGTTCTCAGGGTTCGTGCACCGTAGATTCCTCAGGGACTCTTTCCTTTGGACGCGCTGTAGCTGTACAACATTCTGAAATTAAACTCTCTCAGCTAAAGTTAAATCTCTTTGTGGAATACACTGAATTTCACCATTCTCTTGCATTACCCAATAAGTGTGACCCGGACCTTCTGCTGAAACCACCCCTCGGACAGGTTTAGCCTCTCCTGAGGGCGAAAATACCCAAACAGTTTTACCTAACAGATTCTTTTCCCTAACAACAGGAACTCTATCACCTTCTACTTTCTGTAGCAGATCAGAATGTGCAGGTCCAGCTCGGTTCACTGAACCTCTACTGTTCACCAGCCAGGTTGCTTGTGCTAAATGTTTCTCCCAGTTTTTCAAAGATCCACCTCCCATGGCTTTGAGAGTGGTCTTCAACAAACCGTTGTAGCGTTCAATCTTCCCTGCAGCTGGTGCATAGTAAGGAATATGGAAAATCCACTCAATACCGTGCTCTTTTGCCCAGCTCTTTACAAGGTTGTTCTTGAAGTGAGTTCCGTTGTCTGACTCAATCCTCTCTGGAGTTCCGTGTCTCCACAGGATCTGTCTCTCCAGACCGAGAATGGTGTTGCGTGCAGTTGCATGTGGGACTGCGTAAGTTTCCAGCCATCCAGTGTTTGCCTCTACCATAGTAAGCACGTACTGCTTACCAGAACGAGAACGTGGTAGAGTGATGTAGTCAATCTGCCAAGCTTCACCATACCTGTATTTGGACCATCTGTCACCATACCACAAGGGCTTAATTCTCTTTGCCTGCTTAATAGCAGCACAAATGTCACAGTCATGGATGACTTGTGTGATGGCATCCATGGAAATGTCTATGGATCTGTCACGAGCCCATTGGTATGTTGCATCTCTGCCTTGATGTCCTGACGAATCGTGAGCCCACCGAGCTAAGAATATCTCACCTCGGTGTTTCCAGTCGAGATCAAGTTCAGAGTCCTTGTCTACTTGAGAAACACTTGCAGCTAGATCTGCCTGATGGTTGTGCTGCTGTTCCTCAGTAGCTTTGCTCTTGGGAATGTGAGCATCAATGTGTCTCACTTTCACTGGAATTCTCTCGATTCGATCAGCAATGTCTTGCCACAGTTCAGCTGCCCAGATGGGTTTTCCTTTCCTCTGCCAGCCATTCTTTTTCCAGTTCTTTAGCCAACCCCATAGAGCATTGGCTACCATCCATGAGTCGGTGTAGAGATAAAGCTTTGGCCATCTCTCACGTTCAGCTACGTCGAGAGCTAGCTGGACAGCTTTTACCTCTGCAAACTGACTGGATTCTCCTTCTCCATCCTTCGCCTCTGCAACTCGGCGTGTTGGACTCCACACGGCAGACTTCCACCTTCGCTTGTTCCCGACGAGACAACAGGAACCGTCTGTGAACAAAGCATATTTCTTTTCATCATCAGAAAGGTCATTGTAAGGAGGAGCTTCCTCAGCACGAGTTACTCTCTCCTCTGGAGGTTTAGCACAGTTGGTATCTTCAGGCCAACTTGAGATCACCTCCACCAGACCAGGTCTTTCAAGATTTCCCATTCGAGCTCTCTGTGTTATCAGGGCCATCCACTTAGACCAGGTGGAATCTGTGGCATGATGTGGTGTGGAACCTTTGCCTTTGAACATCCAATTCAAAACTGGCAATCTGGGAGCTAAGAGAAGTTGTGACTCAGTTCCAATTACTTCAGAAGCTGCTTTCACTCCTTCATAGGCAGCTAGAATCTCTTTCTCTGTTGGAGTGTAATTAGCCTCTGAACCTCTGTAACCTCGACTCCAGAAACCAAGAGGTCGTCCACGTGTCTCACCTGGAGCTTTTTGCCACAAGCACCAGGTTGGACCATTGTCACCTGCAGCCGTGTACAAAATGTTCTTAATGTCTGGACCATCTCGCACAGGTCCCAGACCCACTGCTTGGACTACTTCTTGCTTTATCTGGTCAAAGGCTGCTTGTTGTTCAGGTCCCCAGTGGAAACTGTTCCTCTTTCGAGTCACATCATACAGAGGTTTCACAATCTGACTGTATCCAGGAATGTGTAGTCTCCAAAATCCCACTATCCCCAAGAAACGTAGAGTTTCTTGCTTGTTTGTGGGATTTGCCATGGTAGAGACTCTATTTACCACATCCACTGGAATGTGTCGGCGTCCATCCTGCCACTGCACTCCCAGAAACTGGATCTCTGTGGTAGGACCTTTCACTTTGTCTCTCTTGATGGCAAAACCTGCATTCAGGAGAATGTCCATGATTTTGTTACCTTTCTCGAAGACTTCCTCAGCAGTTTTACCCCAGACGATGATATCATCGATGAACTGGATGTGTTCTGGAGCACCACCTTCCTCCAGAGCATCATGGATCACTGCATGACAGATGCTGGAGCTGTGGATCCAGCCCATTGGCAGTCTGTTGAAAGTGTACTGGATTCCTCTCCAGGTGAAAGCAAACTGAGGCCTGCATTCCTCTGCTATGGGAATAGAGAAGAAGGCATTAGCAATGTCTATGGTAGCATACCATTTGGCCTCTTTGGATTCCAGCTCATACTGGAGTTCCATCATGTCTGGTACTGCTGCACTCATAGGCGGAGTTACTTCATTCAGGGCTCGGTAGTCCACTGTCAGACGCCAGTCTCCATTCGGCTTTCGCACAGGCCACACTGGACTGTTGAAAGGTGAATGAGTTTTGCTGATGACTTTCTGACTCTCCAACTGACGAATCAGATTCTGAATGGGCAACAAAGAGTCACGGTTGGTTCTGTATTGTCTGTGATGCACAGTCCGAGAAGCAACCGGCAACTTAATGTCCTGAATCTTGTGTTGTCCCACAACTGCAGATTCATCAGAAAGCTCAGGTCTAGCAGACAGCTTCAGTTTTTGTCCATCAATTTCTACAGAAGCTACTCCAAAAGCCCATTTGTAACCTTTAGGGTCTTTGAAACGCCCTTCTCTCAGAAAATCAATTCCCAAAATACAAGGTGCATCAGGTCCGGTCACAACTGTATGCTTTTTCCATTGTTTACCAGTTAAGCTTATATTAACCTCCACTTTACTTAACTCTTGAGATCCACCAGTGACTCCCAGAATAGTTATGGACTCTGATCCCTGATAATTTGATGGCAATATGGTGCACTGAGCTCCTGTGTCAACCAAGGCCCTGTACTTCTGAAAGTGTGAAGTGCCAGGCCACTGGATGTACACATCCCAATAGATTCTGTTATCTGTATTACCCCTCTCCTCCCCCTGGCGGGAGGCAGGGCACCCCTAGTTATGGGGAACATGTCCACAGGTGCAACGAGCACACTGTGCAGTGTTAGAACTGGAGCCACTGTTGGAGCTACTAGAGTTGTCCTGGGGAACTGTAGAAGTAACAGCTACCCTTCTGGTATTGCTACCTCGGGTTCTGCCACTTTGCAGTTCTCTCAGTCTCCTGAAAAGATTAGAAGTTGGTTGACCATCCCACCTGTTCATGTTCTCACCAAACTGATCACGCAGGGTAATCCAAATAGTCCTACGTGACTGCCTTGGTGGTCTGTTTTGGTTTGATCTGTTTTGGAATGACCTCCTTGGAGGATGTCTATTCCTCACAGATGAAACCTGTACCCACCTGGAGGAAGAATTGGAATCATCTCTTTGTGCCAATTGGGAGATGGTGTTTTTAAATTCATCCTTCAGCTCTTTCATGCAATTCTCCAGTTTTCCAGACAGAGTTTCAATGGCTGAAACCAAAGAAACACGTGTCATGCTATCATCCAATTGTCTCAATTGATCAGTGAATTGGCCAACCGTAAGAGGAGCTCCACCATAATTTCTTGCTACAATTCTGCTTGCCAGAATGTTTGCATAATTGGAAGGAGCAAGCTTGATGAGCTTTTTAGTAAGACCATTTCCTACAGGAACATCATCAGGATTCAGAGATTCATGTTCACCATAGAGTACCTCTCTAACAGCAAATTCTCTCAGACGCTTAATTCCCTCATCTATGGTAGTCCAGGGCTTAGGATTCCATGGAAGATCATCTCGGGAAGGGTATCTCATGAGAACCGCCATTAGAAGGCGTATCCACAGATTAACCTTACCGAGAGCCTTGCCTAGATGTCTATCTATTCCATTATCCTTCGAGAGAGTTCCTAGCTGGGCTGCTGACTTGTCTCCAACCATTAGAGCTGGAGCACCTGTATCATAACATCTACCAAGCCAAGCGAGAACTGGCTCCTTATCTGCTCTGAGATAGTCTTTTCTCACATTTCTAAGCTCCTCACGTGGTGAAGAGCAGTCGGTTATGTCATCTTGTTCTTGCTCCTCTGCCTCCTGTTCCTCAACTTGTGGTCCCAACAACCTCTCAAGGATCCCTTTAAGCTGAGAAGCACCACCACTAGTTGCTGTCCTACCAAGAGATGCATCTCGATCCTCTGATGATCTCAATAACTCAGCTATATTTTTAAGACAGATTTTCTCTTCCTCCCCAGCAGAAGAACCTTGCTGTGCATCCCCGTCAGCTCCTGAATCAGCTTTAGTCTTACCCTTCCTTGTTGTTAAAACTGCTACTTGCTTTACTGGAGCTGTGTTTGGGTTTCCAGCTGCCTTATTATCAGAAGCTGATAAGCTTTGAGACAGATTAGCTGCTTTGGAGGACGCTTCCGCTCCTGCCATGGAAGAAGGAGGAAATGACTTTGCCTCGTTAATGGTGGCTGCCTGGGACACAGGAGCCGCCATGTTTGGGGCTACTGTAGCCCCTGGCTGCTTGCCAGAATCATCACCATTGCTATTCAGAGCTGCCTTGCCGATTGACTTTTTAGCTTTATCTTTAACTGACACAGATTCTCCATTATCATCCTCACTGGATGTTCCTGAAACAGAGCTAGGGTGGCGTTTTCGTCTCTTAACCCTCCGTTTTATAACAAAACATGCCTTGGACACTTTTTTCTCCCGGTACAGTGCTACCAACAAATACACATTAATTATCATCATCAGCAGGACTACACACATCAAGAAAATCAGCTTTGGATCCCAGCCATCACTTAAAATTACCCTTTCACCGAGCGGAATCTTAAACTCTTTTATCTCAATAGGGAGTGTGCTAGATGTAACATTCCTGTACTTTTTAACATAAAAGAATTCCAGGCACTGATCATACAGAAGCCGAATCTTGTACTTAAACCACAAATATAATTTTTGCATTATATATTTACCTATCTTATCGATAATCATACCCAGGCAATACTTGTAGATCAATACACTGAAGACCGAGAAGAGCAGATGCTCAAAAAGCCAAAACACCTTCATGTTTGCTCATTCGACTTAAGCAAGCAATAAATCAAACTAATTTGTCAGCAAGCCCCGAGTTGGGCAGCCAATAAATGTGGTAGGTTGAGAGAGGGCTTAGCTCTCCCTCCTCCACAGAGCAAGAAACCACAGCTAACTCAGTCGAAGAGCAAAAGCTATATATTTACAAGCATATATGGAAAGCAGGTCATATATAACACAATATATACAGGTATTTACAATATATACACAGAAATACACAGCAAAGACAAATAACACAACAAAAATCCCTCCCTCAGGGAGGGATCCCCTCTTTGGAACCCCCTCTCTCCCCCCCTTACCTCCCTTTTTCCCCAAAAAGGGGTTAGAGAGAGAGAAAGGCAAGTTACTAAGGAAAAGAGTTGTTAGCAAGCTTCAAAAGCCCATGCAGGATTAGTGTTTGCTTATCTGAAGGCCAAGTCCAGCAGTTCGCAGAAGAAGCAGGCAGGGAGAACAGGCTGAAACACCAAACTCCCCCAACTCCCAAACCGAACTGAACTGAGGAAAAAAAAAAATTTTCCAACCGCTTCACAATCTAAAGCTGAATTTTTGTTTATCAACCAATGAAATTCGTTTAGAATATCAGAATGTTTTGGTTCTAGTACCAAAAACATTAGCCAGTGTGTTCCAGCAGTGTTTGTTCTTAAAGGCACAGCCTCAAACAACCACAATGGGTTTATAACTTAGTGGGCTGTGGATAGTGGTTGTGGCACAGGGCAATGTTTAAATGAAAGGACACTTGGAAAATAGAAAATATTTTCTGTAACTTTAAGTGTGGACTTGCTGGGGGCTTATTCCAGAAGAACAACAACAAAAAGAAAATCAAATATCTCAGAGTGACATTCAAGGAACTGCATATACTCTGAGTTTTGTTGAGATTTCAGTAAGAAGTTGTTTTTTATAGAAGATTTCTCAGAGAACTTCAAGCTCAATTACCTATGCATTTATCTCTTCAGGCAAGCTGTAGTACTGCAGGTGATGCTGATTAGTAGTGAGATTTATGAAGCAATCCCCTTGTTAGAGCCCGGTGTGTGAATTCAGAACTCACACTGACACCAGAAATGGATAGAGCCTATCTCATTGTCAGGAAAGTACTGCACAGGTGAACCCTGAGGAGGGTCCAAATGGTACGTCCAACAATTCTCTTAGGTGATAGCTGATGCAGCATGGCCCATCTTATCAATTACAGAGGGTAAAAGAGTTTGAAATCTGACTATTTGAGCTCAATGTGAGAATTTTTCTGCTTGCAGCAGTTTTTTCAATTCCAACCAACTGTTTGTAATGGATTAGCAAAACCTGTGCCATGACTGTAAGGAAAAGCTATTAGCAGCAGGCATAATTACATGAAAGAGCAGCTTCATGCTGGAAGCTCTTCAGCACTGGCATAAACCAACATGGGATGATTAGGTAGAGCACTTGCTCACAAAAGGATTATTCTGAGGTGAGTGGTAGGGTATCAATTTATTAAATACGAAGATTTTTAATTGGTTCAACCTACTGAAAAAAACCCACTTGCCAGTTAAGTAGCTGCTGTGGGCAGCAAACACTCAAAAGGGATGTCATGCAATGGGAATCACTAGCTTCTATAGGTTTGCCTTCACAGTCAACATTGTATAAAGCACTTAAAATGCCAAAAAACCAAAACAATCCCAAAAAACCAACTAACCAACTGCAAAGTTATGTAGAAGGGTGTGTACACACAGAGATTCTCTTATTTATTACAATGTAAGAAAGGAAAAGATAGTGCAGTTGAATGGACAGTTCATAAACACACCTTAGTCAGAGCCAGAAGGCAGGCAGCACAGTATGGTGCCATCTTAAATGGCCTTTTCTAAGTAGCTGTGCCAGAGCAAGTGTTTCTGATTCCCTGAGCTGGAATTTTCTTTTGCTCCTAGGCAGTCAACCAGATGTGGCATTTATTGGTGCATCAATTGCATATGGCCCTTATAGGATAAAAATTCACAGATTTCAGGGTCAGATGAGGCTACTGCAATCATTTGATCTTCCTATACCACTACAAAGACCAGAAGCTCTAACCCAATAATTCCTGATTGAACACACAACTTCTGTGTGAACAGCAGTGTTCTTTGTTAGAAAGAAGCTCTGTGTAGATCTGAGGTATGCAAATGATGGAAAATCCATCGCATGTCAACATAAATTTTCCAGTGGTTAATTAGGATTCTTAAAAAGGTTAATTTTATTTTTAGCTATTTTATTTTAATGAGATTTCTGGCTTATTATCATTTTATTTCCATTCATTTAAATTGATTTAGGCACTTAGGCAGTTGGATTAACTTATTTTTTTCCCCCACTTTTTCTGTCTTAGGTTGTACATATGACTGATACAATCTCCACTCTCATACCTGTACAGAAAGCCTTATTGCTTGCATCAGTCAGAAAATGCAAAGTTACCTCCATGGGAGAATCATGTGTATAGACTGGCCCTCTTCCAGTGAATGGCAACACAAAACTCTCCCATGCAAATATCTAGAAGAGAGGGGAAATAATCATTAAGAGCATTAAAAATCTGAAGCTCTGTAAGAATTTCTTTGTGTAATGTGCAAATTCAAATAAGAGCTTATATCCACAAGGGAATTTGGCTTTATAGATCTTTTGGCATAATTAGTACGGCATTGAATTGCACTTGTGGCAAAAATTCCCATGTGGCTCTGCTAATTTTTCTGTCCTGGGGAAGCACATGTCAGAGATTCCTATGCTGACACATCTTAGTTAGAAAGGGGACGAGATCACATTCCATTTTTATTTCTTGGTATGATCTGTCAGCTGCAAAAATGCAATTAGTTCCTGCTATGTTTGGTGTGTATCGATAGGAAGAGTTCAACTTTCCTCAAACTAGCTCTGTAAAGATAACAGTTGCTGTCTTTTGATGCCTACATGAACAAGATTCCTGCAGAGAAACATGGTTTTTACTTGCATGTGATGCTGGATTTTTTTAGGTAGATCTCATCCCTACTGAGTTTAACTGTTGTATTTATGAGATAGGTATGTGCAGCATCTCATTGTTAATGCCAGCAGCTTTACCAGTGCACTCCTGTCTGCCCAAATCAGAGAACTCTGAAACAGTTTAGGAAAAGCCATACTGAAGCCTGTAAAGCCTTCATCCAGGCACAGTACTGTCTGTCAATAAAGCATGGCAGTCATGAGCTATGCTAGTCAGCACATTTTATGCAAAGATCATGTTAAGAAACAAGTATGAGTCTCTATCAACAGTTTGGATGCTTACAAGTACTTTTGGACATCAGCAAGTAAAAAAAAAAATTTATATATATATATATATATAAAAGACAAATAATTTCTTTGCCCTTTACTGCTGGGCTAATTGGATATTTTTGGCTTTGGACTGGCTGACTCAGTAGCCTTTGGAATTTTCTGTTGCCCACAATAGTTTGTAGCTTGTCTCACATCTTCAATCCTCAGGATTTTCTTTTTTGTCTCCCTGAGCACTGTGTCAACTTAGCGATAAAGGAAAGGTAATTCCTGACTGATGGTCATCTCTGTCAATGTACAAAGGTATTTAGGTTGTCCAGAACATTCTGTGTTACACCAGCCACCTTGATTTCACCATCACCTAACCTTCTTCATTTAATCTATTGCATCTAGTGATGTAATGCTAAATGGGAAACAAAAAGTAAGCATATAAACACCAGTTTGGTACTGGAAAGATGAGTAGATAGAAAACAAGAGGAGGTATACAGGCTCCACAATCCATTTACCCCAGTTATGCTAATGCTGTCTTTCCTATAGCACTTTGAAGATACACAGCCTTAGTGTATTCTTGGTATCACATGCACTGATGTTTCAAATCTTATTTCTCTACAATATCTTCGGCTCAAAGCCAAAACACCTGCCTATTCAGCAGCTCTCTTCACATGGTCTTTTAGTCATAATCTTCTTGCCAGATCATGAATTGCTTATAATACTGAATTGTGACTAAAATACTAACTGGAGGTGCTAACTTCATTAATCTTGTAAAACCAGAGTATCTTATGACCTAGTACTAGAAAACATTTGAATTCTTTCCTTCAATGTCTCAAGGCTATGACCTTGGAAATATGTCTATAAAAGCATAAATAAACAACAGTAAAAATATTCCTGGGTCTGTCCCCCAAGTTCACTGATTTTCATAGTCCAAGTATTGTTTTTTCCCATCTCACCAGCCTTAATGTTTTCTTTTCCTGTGATAATAACAACAGTTACACTTTTCAGCAAATATATTTATCTCTTGATCAGGCTTCATGCTGAAGAAGCAAAACAGATGCATTTACAATGCTGTTCTCATACATGTAGATCAGTTGCAGCTCGCCGATTCCCACAGCGCCTGATTGGTTTTAAGCGGAGCACTCAACAAAAGAGAAGCTGGGATTTGTCTGTCTGCCTTTTACCTCCTGTAATGGAACAGACTCCTTGCAACAGCTCTGCCATTTTCTCTCCTGGGAAAAAGATTTCCCTATGAAACCCATGGGTGTGTTCTGCTGTTCAGTAAAATCCAGTAGATTTCATGAAAGAAGAACCTGCACCACTGGAGATTTACTTCATTCCTGTCCAGTTAGAACAAGAATATGACTTGGATCAGCAAGGCACATTAGTGGAGCTGTAAAGTGAGAACCTTGACTGAGCTAAATACTAAAGGCTGTATTGCTGGATGGCATTATAAGAATCAGCTCTGTTGTGAGCAGAACTGCACCAGTTTGCCTCAGCTGGACATCTATGTGCGGTGCAGATTAAATTACTACTACCTTGTAATTCTCATCTCTAAGATTTTTTTATAGGTTCCAGAGCAATCTTGTACAGGTGTCACCAGGGTTGATTGGTTTGGATTTTTTGGTAAGCTTGAGAGTAGCTAGAGATCTGAGTGTTTAAAACAATATAATGTGATTCTGTGAAAGTATTGAGAGCTCACTTATTTTGTTGGACTATACGTCTCCTTTGTGATGTTCTTGAAGCTTCTGACTTCAAACTGACTAATGAAATGGCAATTTTTGTAAACCAGGTGACCTTTATTCCCCTTCAAGAAAAACAAATAAAAGCAAATGAAATGGTTCAATTGAAAAATGAACTTCTGTTGTCATTTCATCAGCTAATAGAGCATGAAGAGCCCTTGATAGATAGTTGCTTCACCAAAAGAAATGCCAAGGCTGAATTCGTTCTTAAACTATAAAATTAATCTGAGACAATCTGTGTTTCATGACTCTTGAGTGATGGGTTTGTGAACCCTCACTACTTCAAAAAAGTAGTCTTTGGGTAATAGTTCCTACTTTTTCTAGTTAGATATTTGTAAGCTGTATGCCTATTTTCCACCTGAGGACTTAAGTTTTCCAGACATATCTGTAGCACCCATTAGCTGTTAGCAGGTTTTAGTATTCTAACTAACCAACCTGTAAGGAAACTGCTTAGAAGGATGATAAATAAGTGCTTCTGTTTAAGTTTGTCCACAATCTAAAATGCTTCCTCTTTGGCACATTATTTCTGTGCTGTGGACACTCACTGTGTGGATGGGTAGATTGTACTGCATTATATCATCTCCAGCAGTGGTAGATTTTGGAACTCAAATTTCTTGCTAGACAGGTCCTTCTCTGCTGCATTGTGTCAGATTAGGAGGAGTAGTGTTTGTTTCATTTCTCTGCTCAGATATTAAACCCCAAACCCCTGAGACCTGGTTTAACACTTAGAAACTGTAAAAGATACAAAATTGCTTTCATCTACCATAGCTGTTCAATGCAAGACTGGGCAGATAACAGACGGGACAGATAAATCCCAGACAAGTTCTACTGTCCCACTTCCTCCGCCATTAGAGAATGGCGTCTCTTCTTTCTGCTGCTACAGTTATTTGCCCTGTGGGCTGCATCAGGCAGAATTTGATGTTTACCTAGTTACTCTTCTGAGCAGAACAGTGCTTTCTGCTGCATTTTCTTCACTAGTGGTTCCGGCCAAGTGGGTTGAACACTCTGCAATACCATGGCTGCTGTCCTTATCTTCCGCATGCTCACATTCCAGCAATAAAGTCAGTTTTTCTGCATTGCTGACAGCTGAAATAGGAGGAAAACTGATGTTCGGCCTCTATCAACCTCTCCCTATAATGCCAGTAATTAACTGCCCTGTTTCACTTGCCAAGCAGTAGGCATTGGGCTTCTTGCAGCCATGCTGGATGGCAAAAGGTGGCAGTCTCCTCATTTTCCTACTGCACTGTCAGGTTGGCTCAGCTATTATCTGCTTAGAGTCGTGTTGCTGGCAGGAGAGATGTCTCTTTGCAGCTAGCCTGCACGTGACTTGTTGCTTAAGTTATTATTTCTTCCCTTCTGCTCTGCTTCAGCAGCACTTTACACATCCAGGTAGGGGTCAAGTTGCTTTTCTGCAATCAGTATGCTGAGGAGAACTCTTCCCTATTGACCTTGTACCCATGTCAATTTGTAGGTTTCATAAATCGTCTGCTTTAAATGCAAAGCATTCTTGGAGTTTCCTGATTTCTATCAGCTGTGTATCTCTTTGTCACCATGCGATGGACATTATTTATTTTCAGCAGAAGCCACCTCTCCTGTCAGAGACCCCCAGGGAGCAGTACATTTTGACCCTTTGGCTGTCTAAATCAGGCAGTGGAGGAACAATATAAACTTAGGGTAAAAGAAATACAATCATGAGCTGTTTAGCAAGGGAGTTGTTCATCTTTTGTATCCTATTCTCAAGAAGCATAAAGTATGGGAAACTGTATGAAGGGTTCTGTCCCTTTTTTAGGTGGTTCTGTGATGAGTGTGTTGCTTTAGGTAAAACTGTGACAAGCATGATGGTAAATGCTGACTGCAGGAATTTGAATGAAGGCAAATCACAGCAAGAAAGGGCAACTCTCCAACTTTATTGCTAGCAGTCACTGAAAGCTGTTTCCCTTATCATATCTGGAGCTACGACTTTGATGGTTTAAAAAAAAAAAAAAGAACTTAAATAATAATAACATGAATGTTATTATTATCCCCTGAGCCTCCTCTTCTCCAGGCTAAACAATCCCAGCTCCCTCAGCCTCTCCTCCTAGGGCTTGTGCTCGAGGCCTCTCACCAGCCTTGTTGCCCTTCTCTGGACATGTTTTCTAACAGCCTTATTTAATTCCACTGTCAAAGATGATATAACTAGCTTAGCAAACCCTTCACTTTACTGGAGAACTATGTGATAGAGATATGGCTTGTATAACATAATGGACAACTGGATACAAAATTTTTTACATCAACAGAGGATCTCACAGGTTTGAATTCTTGGGTTTTAGGATGGGATAAACCCTTCTTTTTGTATTTCAATCAATGGCCACATTTCTATAGACCTGTCTTTGAATACTTTAGTTGGGACTGACTCATTGACAATAGTGTCTGATCCACTGGCATTAGAATGATGAAAAAGCTGAACTTCAGGGATTTCTATCTGGACATTTTTTCGTGTTTCATGGAAGCAATGTTGGATTTAGACTATCTGTAATTGACGCTTTCTTGCTTAGATGGTGGATTTTCTCTGAGTTTTCGTATCCAAGCTCTTTGTAGGTTTGACCTTGCTTCATTTGTGGCTTTTGAGGCAAAGCCTCTGGCTTTGCAGATCCATACAGTGATTAAAGAGTTAGATATGCCTTTTAATTAATTTTTAATTAAAATGAAGGAAGGGGAAAAGAAAAAAGGAAACAGTACTAAAAAGCTGAAACCTTTGTTCTGCCCTGAGTTGGCTTCAGCTGCTGTTATGTTTGAGGACTCCAATTTATTCAGTCCTTCTAGTTTGCTTAAGAACTGCTCAGAGCACATGGAGGTTTTCTTGCAAAGTGCATCCAAACATTGAGTTCTCTGTTGTCCTTGTGTGCTCTAGTTTGATCCTAAACTCAGAAGCCATGGATCTGAATTCCAAGCCGTGAGGCTCACAGCCCACACTGGACACTTATGGAAATAATTAATATTAAATAACTATACAAAACTGCACCTGCTAGCACAAGCAGCTGTACATTTTTTGACTCAACCTAATGACCTTCTTTTCACCTCAAAACTCTTGTCAGGCAGCATGATTCTAATCTGATCAGGATAAGTTCATTCAGACCATTTAATAAAAGGTCATGTTCTTTTCCTTAAATGCCATTTAAATATATTTAGTGAACGAGTGTTAAGATTTTTCTTTAAAATGATACTGTACTTAATTGCCTTTTTGTGCTGAGAAACTTTATTGGAGTTAATGAACTGATTTCATAGCTCAGTATAGCATTCAATTAGATGAACATGCTACTTTCTATTTTACTTTCTACCAGTCTCATTTGTTGAGATTAAGGGTTTTTCTTTTTTTCTTTTAGATTAATCATCAATTGTATTTCCTTTGCATACACTTGGAATCCTAATAAATGGAAGAGAAGCATATGTCTTCTATGTTATATTCAAAATTCAAATTGTTGTGGATCTTGGATGGTTGTTATAGATCTTGCGTGGTTGTTATGATACATGCAGGTGCTATGGGAGGCTGTTTGACTCTCTGTGGTGGGTTGAAATTTCCCCCCCATCCCGAAGGGACAAAAAGCCTCAAAAATGCTCTGAACCAGACAATGAGGCAGGAGCTAGTAGGTTTGGTTTTTCAGGTCTGGCGTTTCATTACCCAGGCTTGTCTGAACATGTCCTGGGGCCTAAGTGGGCCAGGTGGGTGTGCTTTGGCCACATTTGGAGAAAAACCCTTTTTATAGGTTAGAGTATCAGGGTTTTATCCCGCAATCTGTGTTGTCACTGGTCATTATTGTCTCAGGAAATCTAAAGTACCAGCCCAAAGAGCCAGAGCCTTGCCTTGCAATTGTCCAAGCTCTGGAAGGAATCACAAGCCTCACTTGGAAGCTGAACTGTGTTTCAGTTTACCCAGACAGGAAGACCCCTTGCTCTATTAGCGTTGTAAAGCCCAGGAGCAGACAGACACATCTTGCTGGGCCGAGAGGCAAACCCCCGCAGGAGCTGAGCCCCCGGGACCGTTTCATTTGATTGGGAGAGGTGACGAGTGTGGCTGCGAAGGACTGCAGCAGAAGAACCTCTTTTCTACAAAGCTTTCAGCTACAAAGCCTTTGGGAATACATCCTGTCTCAGCAACAAGCTGCAGACACCAACAGAAAGTGAAACTGTGCTCCTGCAGCTTCCACGTGCTCGACGCCATTTTGGTTTTGTTTAAATCCTCAAGTGTGCCACGAGGGATCAGGATCAGTGAGTAATTACAAAATCTGATTTTTTATAAGCATCTATTGAAGGTCTGTTGCCCAAGGGAATTCTGGAGTTCCCCTCCCTTGTGAGCAATCTCCGGCTTCATTGCCAATGTTCCTGTTTTTAATTTACAGTTTAAAGCGCTGTTTGTCGTTTCTGGATTTTTGTACATATTGTTTAAATTGTTACTTGTTCCTGCTGGTGAGGTATCTGTTCCACAACTGAATATGTTGAACCTGTAAATAGGTTTTATTAATATTTTCCAAGGGATTTTTATGATTAAGAAAGTTATTAATATTTTTATTAATCATTCCACTTATTGAATATTAAATAGCCTTTTACTGATCATATCACACACACCCCCCAACATTAACTTTGCTGGATCAGCTCAGTTGGAAGCAAATGAAAGCTGTATTTACAGGCAAAACTACACTCTACAATGGAATGCAATGAATATGTACAAAATAGACAGTATTTACTATATTTTACAGGTATTTGCAATTAACAAATGACACAAGAAGCCCCCTGGTCAAGAAGACCTGGTCAAGAAGCTGTCCCTCTGCCCCCTTCCCCTCGCTCCCCGTCCAAAAGGGACAAAGGAGCAGAGGAAAAGTTGCTGTTAGACTTAACCAAAACAATGCAGCCAGGGTCAAGCAGAAGCAGATTAGTATCCCTTCAGAGCACAAAGCAAGCAGAGAAGAGATCAGAAGAGGGAAAATTGTTTTGGTACAAGCAGTCTTATAGCAGATATCTCTCCAATGAGATTGTTTAGAATTATCTTTGGTTTTCCTTTTTAGACCCAGTAGTGATTTATTTACATTTTTCTACTTTGCTGCTTGAAATCTGTAACAAAATTTTAAAGGCATAGCCTAAAACTGCCACACTCTCACATAATTTTTTTTCTAATCCTTCAAATTGCTCCGTTCGTGATTGTTCCGTTGCTTCTAGATGTGTTTGGCCTAGCAAAGGGTTGAAAGAGAATATGGTGATTCATGTATAAAGGTACTCAGGGGAGCAAAGGAAGTAAAAAAGACAAGACATTTTCAAGTGAGGGAAATGTATTTGTATGAGATTAAAGTGTTGTACTCAGATCATAAATCTAGACTGAAAATGAGAAGGTATTTGACCATTTGAGGAATGAGGTCTGAGTTAGTCTTCCAAACATGGCAGTAGAGACAAGATGGACTCTCAGAGCTGGGTGGTAGACAATAGAGCAGTTCCTGGACATAGTCCTGTGGCCTTTGTGTAATACATTGTTATCTCACAGGGGAGTGAAAGGAATGTCAATCTGACCGTGTACTTTGTCTTAATATAAATGGGGTGGAGGGGGCAGGGAGGCATGAAAGGGGGAGGAGTAACAGTTTCGTAGGATCAGAATTAATTTCTTCCCTCTCTTGATGATGTCCGAAGCATGGTGGTTTTGCGACACTGTCCTGGGTTTGAGCCATGAGCTGCCCGGGGCAAAAGGACAGAGAAGTTTTACCCTCTTCCAAGGAGTGAAATAAAAAGTGCTACACACTGGACTGGAAGTTTAAATGGAAATTCTATTTACAAATGCATGCAAAAGGCATTCAGGTAAAAGGTATGCACATGGATCTACCAGGTCAAAATTGGTCAGAGCCTTCCAGAAACCTCCACTCCCCTCAGCCTCAGCAGGCTCAAGAGCAGGCCAAACTGCACCCCCCCACCCCGCTAAAGTCAGACCTATGGCAGGCTTCAACAGGTCCTGTTGCAGAGCTGGAAATTCGCTGCCAGCCGAGGCCAAGAGAAAAGCTCTCCCACACAAAGCATAAAGATAAGGCACAGGTGCGTCCCAACCAGAGAACACTGAAAGAGAGATACCTGGCTGTACGCTCCCTTAAATAGAGAAATACAGGGAAACTCTGCCCCTGTTCTCAGCACTGGTTAGGACACATCTTGAGTACTGTGTCCAGTCCTTGGCTCCTCAATTTAAGATGGACATTGAGACTCTTGAACGTGTCCAGAGAAGGGCAATGAGGCTGGTGAGAGGTATTGAGCACAAGCCCTATGAGGAGAGGCTGAGGGAGCTGGGGTTGTTCAGCCTGGAGGAGGCTCAGGGGAGATCTTACTGCTCTCTACAACTTCCTGAAGGGAAGCTGTAGCCAGGAGGGGGTTGGTCTCTTCTCCAGGCAACCAGCACCAGAACAAGAGGACACAGTCTGAAGCTGCACCAGGGGAAGTTTAGGCTTGAGGTGAGGAGAAAGTTCTTCACAGAAAGAGTAATTGCCCATTGGAATGTGCTGCCCAGGGAGGTGGTGGAGTCACCATCCCTCGGAGTGTTCAAAAAAGGACTGGACGTGGCACTTCTAGCCATGGATTAGTTGTCATGAGGTGTTAGGTATTAGGTAATAGGTTGGACTTGATGATCTCTGAGGTCTTCTCCAACCTGGTTAATTGTGTGATTCTGTGAAACAGAATAGAGTAACAGATTACAATATCCAGGGACAAACTGCCTGTTCCCCAGGACTCTCTAGCCTTTGGAGGACTTTTCTTTGCAGTTATACCAATTAACACTTCATTTCCCTTAACCTACAACGTACACTTACTAGCATAAGTAGAGTGTGTTGGTCCTTCTTATGGCATTTGTATATTTTTCCCAGATCCCAGGTCTGTATTCTTTGGTCTCACAGCATTGACTGGATAGCCATTTTTGGGACGGGGGCAGAGCCATTCCCAGGCAGGGTGACTGCAGGATTTGCCAATGTGTGGAATTCACTGGGACAAAAAGGTAACTTTACAAGGCAAATTCCTTGGTTTTGGCCTGATTAAGGATAGTTGGAAATGTTCTTGATCTTTCCCCATCCATTTCTATGGCATGTTATAAAAATTCAGCTTTTGGCTATATTGGTGTTTCAGATGCCTATGCATTAGAACTTTTCCTCTCTGTACAAGTACAGTTTGGTCATCATATTTCTACGTAGTTGAGGTCAGTTTTCTCACAGCTCCACCTGGCTGTTACAGTTTTGCTGGCCTCTTTGTAACAGTTATGTCCTATGATCTGAGTTTCCCAAGAACATTCAGTTACTATTCCCCTTCATTACCCAAGGTCACAAGAATCCCCCTCTAAAATAGGCATGATTGTGCCCAAAATGAATATATTCTGTTTTCCAGGTCATTAGAGATCTTGCCCCAAAATTGTCTGAGAAGGAAATTCTTCCAGTCTTTCGGTTCATAGCAGAGATTCCACATGAGTTAATTCTTCAGACGTGATGGTAAGGAACAATATTTAGAGTTTTACAAAAGCAGTATACTTTATGAAGCCTTTATTCCCTCTACCTGCCTTCTGATGGTCAGTTCTATCTCTGAGTGCATCAGACTTAATGTTTGCTTTCCAAAATGTAATCAGGCTGGCAAATAACATCAGAGATATGAGTCAGTAAACCCTGGATATGTGCACAAGTACACTCGTTGAGCTTATTCCTTAGTGAAATGCCTGGCCCAAATCCTCAGCTTGCTTCTTAACATCTTTGAAAGTGAAGGATAGTGACCATTTCTCAGCCTTAGGGAATTGACTCAATAATTCAGATATATTTGTTTGTTATGTCAGGGATAACTGGCAATGAATGTATATTAAAAATGAAATACTTGTTCTTTGATTTTATAATTTCCTTTTCAAATTGGGCAGTGAACATAATGAAGACTTTTTTTTAGTTCATCTGTAAGATTTATTCTTCATGTGTGATGTCATGGAAGCAATTTCAGGAAATGCTTAAATGCAGTTCCCTAAAAAAATTGTCCTTGTAAACCTGTTTCATGTACATCTCAAAGACAAAAGCTGAGAAGTCCTTATCAAAAATAAAGAAAAGCTTTTCTCTTCCCTGTTGTCCCAAATTAAAGGGCATTGTCTGCTTTTAAAGGTAAGTCTCCTTCCATTATCTTCAGATGCAACAAGATCATTAATTGTAGAAACTGATGGATATGTATTTGTCAGAAAGGATTTAAGCTTTTATTAATGTCAACACAGAGTGACTTTGGAAGGACAAGTTTGAAGATTTTCCAAGAGCTCTGAATTTTAACATCTTGACATGAAAAAGGAAATTGATCTAAATCAGTCTATTTCTTTGAAAGTTAGAAAAAAGCCTGCAAGAGTACATTCCTATAGTAGCTTACTCTCCTCTCCGAACCTCTCCTCTCCGAACCTCTCCAAACTGAACTGAACTGAACCTCTCCAAACCGAACTGAACCAAACCTCTCCAAACCAAACTTCTCCTCTCCTCTCCGAACCTCTCCTCTCCGAACCTCTCCTCTCCGAACCTCTCCGAACCTCTCCTCTCCTCTCCGAACCTCTCCTCTCCTCTCCGAACCTCTCCTCTCCGAACCTCTCCTCTCCGAACCTCTCCTCTCCTCTCCGAACCTCTCCTCTCCTCTCCGAACCTCTCCTCTCCGAACCTCTCCTCTCCGAACCTCTCCTCTCCGAACCTCTCCTCTCCGAACCTCTCCTCTCCTCTCCGAACCTCTCCTCTCCTCTCCGAACCTCTCCTCTCCGAACCTCTCCGAACCTCTCCTCTCCGAACCTCTCCGAACCTCTCCTCTCCTCTCCGAACCTCTCCTCTCCTCTCTGAACCTCTCCTCTCCGAACCTCTCCTCTCCTCTCCGAACCTCTCCTCTCCGAACCTCTCCGAACCTCTCCTCTCCGAACCTCTCCTCTCCTCTCTGAACCTCTCCAAACCTCTCCTCTCCTTTCTGAACCTCTCCTCTCCGAACCTCTCCAAACCTCTCCTCTCCTTTCTGAACCTCTCCTCTCCGAACCTCTCCGAACCTCTCCTCTCCAAACCTCTCCGAACCGAACCTCTCCTCCTCTCCTTTTCCTTTTCCTTTTCCTTTTCCTTTTCCTTTTCCTTTTCCTTTTCCTTTTCCTTTTCCTTTTCCTTTTCCTTTTCCTTTTCCTTTTCCTTTTCCTTTTCCTTTTCCTTTTCCTTTTCCTTTTCCTTTTCCTTTTCCTTTTCCTTTTCCTTTTCTCTCTTTTTTGTTTTCTTTTATTTTTTCTTTTTGCTTTGCTTTTCCTTTTCTTTCTTACGTTTATTCTCATTACTTATTTCCAACTATTAAATTAACTATGAATGAAATAAGAATTAGCAAATTTCCTGATAATATTAATTTTTCAGCTGTTACAGAATGTTTTTTTCCTTTTATTTTTAGTAAGTTGGTAACTACTAAGTTTAACAATTGGAAGTGGTGGGGTTTTTTAAAATTAGTTACCATGGCAACCTATTCTGTAAAATTTTGTCACAAAATAACTTTTAATTTGCCGTGTCCTAAAGTACATGTTTAAGTAGATTACTGTCTTAATGCAGTCAATGCTGCTGTATTTTATGGCATCTTATGAGTAACATGTCCAGTTCTGGGCCCCTCAATTTAAGAAGGACATTGAGACTCTTGAACGTGTCCAGAGAAGGGCAACAAGGCTGGGGAGAGGCCTCGAGCACAAGCCCTGCAAGGAGTGGCTGAGGGAGCTGGGGTTGTTTAGTCTGGAGAAGAAGAGGCTCAGGGGAGACCTTATTGCTGTCTACAACTACCTGAAGGGTGGTTGTAGCCAGGTGGGGGTTGGTCTCTTCTCCTTGGTGGCTAGCACCAGAACAAGAGGACACAGTCTCAAGCTGCACCAGGGGAGGTTTAGGCTGGATGTTAGGAAGAAGCTCTTCATGGAAAGAGTGATTGGCTATTGGAATGGGCTGCCTGGGGAGGTGGTGGAGTCGCCATCACTGGAGGTATTTAGGAAGAGACTGGATGGGGCACTTGGTACCATGGTTTAGTCGATTGGATAGTGTTGGGTGATAGGTTGGACTCGATGATCTCAAAGGTCTTTTCCAACCTGGTTAATTCTATTCTATTCTATTCTATTCTATTCTATTCTATTCTATTCTATTCTATTCTATTCTATTCTATTCATCTCAGTGCACCATGGTACTCCAGTGGAGAGAATTTTTTGCATGTTTCTCATCATAACAGTACAGTGATTTCTTACTGTGGCCCAGGGACTCCTCCCTGGTCTTTAGATTTCTCTTGAGGTACTGTTGTAGAGTTGTTACTTTCATTTAAATGTTGATCTTCTGTTGATTGAGATTTTGTGTGTTTGTTTGTTGTTTTGTTTCTCTGTAAACAAAGTGATGATCATTCTTGGATATTTAAAGTCATTGTGCCATAAAGGGTTTCTATTGCTAGCCTTTTTCTTAGCGTTGCCCACCATATGGTACAGGGAATCTCTCTCAAGGTAGAGAAGACAGCTGTAATGAAAACAAGTGTACTGGGGAGTGGGACAGTTGAGTTTATTTGGCTGGTTGACTTTCAGGCAAAGTAAATATTTGGTCTGCCCAGATTTATGGCATGGCATCTCACTATGTCTTGTGCGGGGGAATTGCACCTGTGGAAAGAAGAGTTGACTGCTTTACGGTGTGTAACTGCTGCACTGATAATGCCTAGATCAGTACCCTCTGGTGTTACCAGGCTTTCTTTTATCCTGTAGCCATATATAGGAAATTATTACAATTGTGTTTAGGTATGGACTCTCCCTGTTAATGGGAGATCCCTGTTAATGTTAACCACTGATGTCCATGAGCTGTCTAACATGCCTTTCTCAAGATGTCATTGTTTGAATGGCGCAGTTCTATTCTCCATGGAATAGTAAAGATAAACCCCACCTGACAATCTTTCTAGAGGAGAAATGCCAGAGTCTAATAAAATAGTAAGTGATGAAAGAATGTTACAGAGTCTCTAGCCTAAATGTTCTCAGCCTCTCTGCTGGTGGAAATCTTCTGCCAGCTGTTTGGAAAGTCTGTTGCTAAAGACACTCCAGCAATAAGACATCAGTGGGTTGCAGCTGTCATGCACAGATTCATACACATTGTGCTGAATGGAGACTTAGAGAATAGGAGCCATGGTGTCTTTGTGGGTGTAGGGGAAACCTCTAAGAGGGCCTGGAATGGAAAAATATGTAATTTCTTCATTACTGGAAAAGAAAAAAGTGCTGTTAGTTCGTTCATTGCCATCTGTCTTTTCTCTTCTAATCTGTTTACTAAACACAACTGCATTTTCCCAGTGTTTATCTGCCTGCAGTACAGGCCCAGAATTCTCTTTGCTGTGCAAATCCAGACATTCCTGGATACAATCAGCACTGCCAGCATCCCCTCAAAAATCATGATTAACTGTGATAAAAGGAAAGCTCTTCAAGCATAGAGCTATTTAATTCAGCATGTTGTATCTCCACTTAACACTCTCCCTATCTCTGTTGTATCTCCATTTAACACTACCTGGTTCTCTTCATAAAAAGATGAGTTACAACAACCACCTGAAAGAAGCAAATTCCTCTCCTGGTTTATATGCTCCTAAACAGCTGACTGCTTACTCTTGAAAGTAAAGTCTCACCTCACAAAGCCATTACCTCACTATCAAGTAGAGCTCACCACATCTTGGCTAATTGCTTCCTTGGAATGGTTTTGTGGGTTGATGTGCAGCAAAATTGCAGAGCTTGAGAGGTCATTTTTCTTCTCTGTTTAAAGATTTTATTAAAAGGTCATTGACAGAAAGACCCTTACAGATCTCACAAATAACAAAGTAATGATCATCCCAACAAATAACTTTTAACTTTTTTCTAGGTGTGAAAATACATCACATGATAGCCTCGATGCAGGATTATTTGTGTGTAGGGAAAGAGAAGGCAAAATGTGTTCGCAATTGTAAAAATTCTTTGTTGCTTATTGTGTTTTGGAAAAGTCTTGGTTCAGCTTTACATTAAACCTAGCACAAGCAAATCACAGCATGACTTTTTTTTTAATAAGGAGTGCAAATAAAGAGATGGGGAAAATGTCACTTAACTTATTAAAAAACTATGAAAATAATTTCCTTCCTTTTCTGCCCCAGGTGAAAACCAACCAAATCAACCAAACAAAGAGACAAAACCCAAAAAAGTGCTGTATGGGTCAAAATTGCTGCTTTTGCTGAAAATTTGTGCAATTCTATGTGACAAGAAAAATAATAAAAAGAAATTTATCTGCTCTTGGCATTTGCTTGGGGGTCTCTAACTCATGTGGTGAAAAGCACCTACCTCACCCTGCTTCTTCCTCCATTTCCACTGCATTGGTCAGCTTTTCCCTCCTGCCACATTTTCTCTCTAGCATATTAAGGATCTTTGCACACAAAGGTCCTGTTTGGCATAATGAGCGAAGGTGTGAATGTGTCTGAAAAGGAAGAGACAGCTTAAAGCGAGACCCAGGCTTGTAGTCCCCAGAAAAAACCTAGAAAAGACTTCCTCAAGGTGAAAAAAGAGGGCTGGAAGTGTAGAGAAATCTCACATTAAAAAAAAAAAAAATCTGAAATGGAAAAGAAATATAAATAGAGATGTATAACGAGATGTATAAATTATTTAAAGCAAATTTCCAAAGGACTTTCAGTAAAACTTCAAACAGGAGCACTTTAGGTCTACACTTTATGCAAAAATGCATAAAGATAAATGCATAAAGATAAATCCCAGAAGAGTTTGTAGACTCAGAGGTGCAGTAAGAAGAATCCCAGAATGCTGCCAATCTTAGAGTTTTCTTCATCCAACACAAGCACTCTGATCACAGAGCCAATGAATATTCATGGTGGAAGCTGAGTCTTGCAATTTTTCTAGAGGTCATGGCACTATTTTTCCTTAGAATGGAACAAATGTTGAGAAAATAAACTCTCCCTTGATCGGGAATTGCTTTCTGATGAGCCAGGCAGTTGCTTGTTGTTGTCTAACTCCCATCGCGTTCAGGGAAAATGCCTCTTCTCGTCTTTTGTAGTAAATAGCAAAGCTGGGTATTAACACTGACTTCTTCAAATTGACTCTGACTCCACTTCAGATTTTACCTGCCTACTTTCAATAGGAAAGCAATAATTCCTCTCTTGTTCTCCTTCTCTGTGTCTTTTTGGTTTGCTTTCTGACTTTACTACTCTTTCTTTTCGGATCCATGGGCAAGTATGGTGAGTCTATGCTTGTTTCCTTTCCCCATGGAAAAAACCAGAAACTCCTGCATGAAAAATGAACGTTTACCTTTCCTGTGCAATGTGCAGTAGCCAAACCTCAGCATTTATGTTTTAACCATTTATTTTAATATGGCTTTTTCTCCTCTATCAGTGCGCAAACAAACATAATTTTTGCTTCAGATTTGTGCAAACAAAATATTTTTCAAAACAAAAACTCTGCAACTTCCAATGTGCACCTCCTCCAGGATAAGCAAATGGTCTGGTTTTAGTTAGAAGTACTTCTGTTCAGTGATTTTAGTTTTCAGCTCAGTCTCTTCTAAGGAACTTCACTTTCTGAAGTTAACAGCATATTTTTGCAGACAGTGTTTGCTTCTAGAAGTGATAATGTTTGAAGTTTATAGTTGCTAGCAAGATTGGTATGCAGACTGAGGTCAGTGCTAGATCTTGTGTACCATGGTTAGGCCACACCTTGAGTACTGTGTCCAGTTCTGGGCCCCTCAATTTAAGAAGGACATTGAGACTCTTGAACGTGTCCAGAGAAGGGCAACAAGGCTGGGGAGAGGCCTCGAGCACAAGCCCTATGAGGAGAGGCTGAGGGAGCTGGGGTTGTTTAGCCTGGAGAAGAGGAGGCTCAGGAGAGACCTTATTGCTCTCTACAACTACCTGAAGGGAGATTGTAGCCAGGAGGGGGTTGGTCTCTTCTCCCACCGTAATCAGCAACAGAACAAGAGAACACAGTCTCAAGCTGCACCAGGGGAAGTTTAGGCTCAAGGTGAGGAGAAAGTTCTTCACAGAGAGAGTTGTTAGCTGTTGGAATGGGCTGCCCAGGGAGGTAGTGGAGTCACTGTCCCTGAAAATGTTCAAGAGGGGATTGGATGTGGCACTGGGTGCCATGGTTTAGTAATCATGAGGTCTTGGGTGACAGGTTGGACTTGATGATCTTTGAGGTCTTTTCCAACCTTATTGATTCTATGATTCTGTGTTGAGGATACAGAAAGTAAAAGGCCTCACTTGCAGGGAGGGGCTTATGGGACAGGTGACTAAACTGACCAACAAGGTATTCTATTCCATATATGTGATATTCAGTATAAAACTGAGGGATCACAATAGTCAAGCTCTCCTCTTCAATGACTGCCCTCTGAAGATGATTCTGTTCTGCCTTTGTTTCCAAGCCATGTGCTCTGGAATCCAGCTCCAGAATTCAACTCCTGAATCCAATTACTGAGTCCAGTCTGGGACTTCCCCAATACCTGCCCACAGCATCAGTGGTGATGGTGATTGGCATCAGGGGGGTTAGGTCCAATATTTGCTTTATATATAATTTATTCTGGTTTTATTATTTTCATTAAAGCTGGTTTAGTTTTCTTTTCCAGACCATTAATTCTCTCCCTTACCCCTTTTCTCTTCCCCTTTGGAAGAGAGGGGTTAGTAGGGAGCATCTGTCATTCTTCTAGTGCTTGGCCTAACCCTTGGAAGTGTTTCCCAGGGACTCCAGAAATACACTTGAAACCTGTGGGTTTTTTAGCTTTTCTATGAGGCATTTGTTGCCTAACATCCACTGAACCTGGCAGATGTGGAAATCTCAGAATAACTACATACTTTGAGGTTCTGTGAAGATGCTGAGTGGACAGAAAAGGCCCAAATCACTGCCCACACTGAAAGCTTTTAATAAATAAAAAGCTGAGACAGATCCAGAATCAGCTGCTACACGCCTTGGCTGGTATGCATCAACTGGGTGGCTCTCAACGATCCCAGGCTCTTCACAGAGATATCACAGGGACTGTGGGGAGCTGGAGATGTGGTAGTGGAGGCATTTTAGGGGCAGAGGCCACAAACCCATAGGCAGTCAGTGGCAGGACCCTTCTGCTGCTCAAGGAAGCAGTCATTTTTGACCAGACATGTAAATAACTTTGCAGTATATTGAAAAGTCTCGTCACACTGTTTATGCTTTGCTGCCCACATAGGGCTTGGGGTTTTTTCCCAGGGTTTTTCCCTGTCTTTCACTCAAGTTCATGTTTACAGCTGGGAACATTGTTTTCACATTCTTCACCTTAAACAGTCTTGAAGCCAGATGAGATAATGTGAAAAGCAAATGAAAACCTTTTCAAATACTCTGCAAGGGAGTGTCTGGAAAGTATCAGTGACTAGCTGGGTAATGTAACAGCACAGATGATGTCAAGCAGAGAGGATAAAATATTTAATTGTGAATGTGAATACTTATTTGAATAGGTGTTCAAGGCTGTGTTCCAAATGCTGAGGTAACTTTAACCTTTATTAAAAGTACCTGTATATATATTACACATACATAATCTGTTTTAAAAAAGTAGGCACTTTTGCTCACCATCTGCTTTTCTGATCCTTTTGGCTGTATTGGTTAGATCTCCACTAACAGCAAGTGTGGATGCTTCTGTGGGTTTCTGCATTGAGACATCTGAATCTGGAGCTGAGTCCTAAATTCAAATCCCAATGCTCCACCCTGGGTCCTAATTAAGTTGCTCCATAGTCATGGTAGCTATTGTATGATTACAAAAGATGTTCTCAAATGTGCAGGTCTCAAACTGTCTTTATACTGCAAGTTCAATGCTTTAAACAATACCTATGTAACAGTTGGATGTTTGTGGACATTAAATAATATGATGGTCATGGTAAAGAGTTCCATTGAGCAGCTAATTAGCCCTCAGAGACTGTGACAATGCAGATAGGAGCCACATCTGAGAGATTTTAAATGGATCAGTTCTGTACATAAGCTAGCTTGCACTTAAGCATTATTTTTGTGGTCTCGGTTGATTCAACTCCATTTTACTGCTGTTTCTCTGTGCCTTCTGCCTTTTGCTGGAGCTACTGTTTTTCTGGCATTGCTTTCACTCATTTTTTTCTAGCAACCACTGAATTTGCGTCCTGCTTTGTTATCCAGGAAATGCTCTGCATAACAGACACATTCAACATTTTTAGCTGAGATAAAAAGGTTAGGCTACAACAAACTGTATCAGAGTGTAGATGAGGAGAATAAGATTTTAATGACCACCATTAAAACGCCCTACAAGAATATACAGCAGTTTCTTGCAGGGACATAAGATTGCACCAAATTATCAAAGCTGCTTTTAGGATTTTAAAAATTCCTACTATTCTTCTCACTCACGAGGAATGAAAATGAGATTTCAGCAGCACTCAAACATGGTCTTTGTGTACATGCAAGGAAATCTTGTGACCAGCAAAATCAGTGGGTATCTTGACATTTTTTTTTAAAGAGAACTAGAACAGCATCCTGCTGCCATGGCTTTTATGTATGATGTAGTTCCTAGGAAGCTCTGTGGTTTCTAATTCTTCACAGGACAATTTTGGTATGAAGTGCTTGTAACAGGGACACCAGACAAGCAGAGAGCTCTCTCACAATGACATCAAAGTACAGGGGTTTTCTCAGCATTTGGTATCAAATACAATCAGCAAATGTCAGAGGGCAATCCTCTGCAAGTTTAGCAGGTGAGACATTTAAGTGATTCCAAACAATCATTAGATGTGCTTTCACCCTTTTTAGCTTTGGCAATTTTCTCTTTTACATGGGGCAGAGGAAAAGAACAACTGGGCACGTGTCTGTATGGGTAACACAAGGAAACTGTTGTTCATTATTAAAATAGTTAGCCTGACTTTTGGAAGAGGACTAGAATATGAATGCCTCCTCACTGGCTGGGGTTTTTTTGTGTGTGTTTTGTTTGGTTGGTTTTGTGGTGGTAATTTGTTGGGTTGGGTTTTTTATTGTTTGGGGGTTTTTTTGGTATTCAGTGGGTGAGATACCTTAAATAATAAGCTTTATAATTTCCACCTCTGTAGGAGAGAGAGATCCAGGGGACCATGGACTAATCCCAGGGCAACCGCTCCCTCTGCAGGAAAAAAGCTGGAGGGAATCCACTTCTCACAGCTGGGTGAGAAAGCCATGCAGACTTGTATGTGAATGAAGCAGAATATATGAGTGGTACATGTCATGATAATGACACAGCCAATAGAGGTTTCACACTCAAGTGTAACTTCAGAATTTGCTGAAGATGAGGTCTGAAGCCTCTGTGAAAAGCAAGTCTGTCTCACAGAGAAAGGCAGAGATACAATTGCTGTATGCAAACAGCGCACTAATAAGGGACCGTGAACTGTTAAGTGCTGCTCTGCTCCCTTCTGCTTAGCCTAATCACGCAGATCTCTGAAATTTCATATTTTACCTGTGCTTAGAAACATTTTTTCAGACCATTTCAAAGAGCTGGGAACTTTGGCTGTTAGAGCAGTCTGTGTTCCTGGGCTGCATAAAGAGAAGCATAGCCAGCAGGTCGAGGGAGGTGATTCTCCCCCACTACTCCACTCTGGTGAGACCCCACCTGGAGTACTGCATCCAGTTCTGGAGCCCCTATTACAGGAAGGATCTGGACATGTTGGAGTGTGTCCAGAGACAGGCCACAAGGATGACTAGAGGGCTGGATCCCCTCTCCTATGAGGACATACTGAGAGAGTTTGGGCTGTTCAGTCTGGAGAAGCAAAGGCTCTGAGGAGACCTTATGATGGCCTTCCAATATCTGAAAGGCGCCTACAAGAAATCTGGTGAGGGACTTTTGAGGGTGTCAGGTAATGATAGGACTAGGGGGAATGGAACAAAACTAGAAATGGGTAGCTTCGGATTGGATGTTAGGAAGAAGTTCTTCACCATGAGGGTGGTGAGAGACTGGGACAGGTTGCCCAGGGAGGTGATGGAAGTCCCATCCCTGGAGGTTTTTAAGGCCAGGCTGGATGTGGCTCTGAGCAACTTGGTCTAGTGTGAGGGGTCTGTGCCCATGGCAAGGAGGGTGGAGTGCTGCAATTGACGGCTACAGGCTCTTCAGGAGAGACAGGAAAGGAAGAAGGGGTGGAGGGGTGGCCCTGTACATCAGGGAGGCACTAGATGCCATTGAGACGGAGATAAGTGACGATCGGGTTGAATGCTTGTAGGTAAGAATTAGAGGGAAGACTGGCAGGGCAGACATCCTGGTTGGAGTATGTTACAGACCACCCAACCAGGAAGAAGATGTTGATGAAGCATTCTATAGGCTGCTTAAGGCTGTCTCAAGATCGCCTGACCTTGTTCTCATGGGCGACTTCAACCTGCCTGACATCTGCTGGGATCTCAACACAGCAGAGAGGAGACAGTCTAGGAGGTTCTTAGAGTGCATGGAGGACAGCTTCTTACCCCAGGTGCTGCGTGAGCCTACCAGGGGCAAGGCTATGCTTGACCTCCTCTTCACCAACAGGGAAGGGCTGGTGGGTGATGTGGTGGTCAGAGGCTGTTTAGGGGCCAGTGACCACGAGATCATTGAATTTTCGGTATTTGGTCAAGCTAAGAGGGGCAGCAAGAAGACCTCCACTCTGGACTTCCGGAGGGCAGACTTCAGGTTACTCAAGGAACTAATTCAGAGGGTTCCTTGGGATAAAGCCCTTAAAAATAAAGGGGTTGAGGAGGGCTGGACCTGCTTCAAGGAAGAACTGTTGAAGGCACAGGAAGAGGCTGTGCCAATGTGCCGGAAGATGAGCCGCCAGGGCAGACGGCCAGCCTGGATGGGCAATGAACTTTTAATAGAACTAAGGGGAAAAAAGAGGGTGTGTCATCTTTGGAAGAAAGGTGAGGCAACCCATGGAATGTTTAAGGATGTTGCCAGATCATGTAGGAAGAAAACAAGCCCTATGAGGAGAGATTGAGGGAGCTGGGGTTGCTTAGTCTGGAGAGGAGGAGACTCTTATTGCTCTCTACAACTTATTGCTCTCTACAACTACCTGAACTTATTGCTCTCTACAACTACCTGAAGGGGGGTTGTAGTGAGGCGGAGGTTGGTCTCTTCTCCCAGGCAACCAGTACCAGAACAAGAGGACACAGTCTCAGGCTGCGTCAGGGGAGGTTTAGGCTGGAGGTTAGGAGGAAGTTTTACACAGAGAGAGTGATTGCCCACTGGAATGGGCTGCCTGAGGAGGTGGTGGGGTCGCCGTCGCTGGGGGTGTTCAGGGCGAGGCTTGACAGGATGCTTGGTTGCATGGTTTAGTTGATTGGGTAGTGTTGGATGATAGGTTGGACACGATGATCTCAAAGGTCTCTTCCAACCTGGTTAATTCTATTCTATTCTATTCTATTCTATTCTAAAATTAGGGAGGCAAAAGCACATTTGGAGCTTAAACTGGCTTCTGCTGTGAAGGACAACAAAAAGTCCTTCTATAAATACATGAATAGCAAGAGGAAGGGCAAGGATAGCCTCCACTCCTTGGTGGACATGGAGGGAAATGTTGTATCAAAGAATGAGGAAAAGGCAGAGTTACTTAACATCTTCTTTGCCTCAATTTTTACTAGAAGGACAAAACGTCTTCCAGACAGCTGGCCTGCAGAGCTGGCAGAAGGAGCCAGGGAGCTGCATAGTTTCCCTATGTTCCATGAGCAGGTGATTGGAGCTCTCCTCAGCCGCTTGGATCCCCACAAGTCCATGGGACCAGATGGGATCCATCCTAGGGTGCTGAGAGAGCTGGCAGATGAGCTGGCTAAGCCACTCTCCATCATTTTTCAGCAGTCCTGGCTCACTGGAGAGGTCCCAGAAGACTGGAAGATGGCCAACATGGTGCCCATCCACAAGAAGAGTCGGTTGGATGAGCCAGGGAATTATAGGCCTGACAGCCTGACCTCAGTGCCAGGCAAGATTATGGAACAGGTCATCTTGAGTGCAATCACACAGCACTTACAGGATGGCCAAGGGATCAGGCCTAGCCAGCATGGATTTAGGAAGGACAGGTCCTGCCTGACCAACCTGATCTCCTTCTATGATCAGGTGACCCCCCTGGTGGATGTGGGGAGGCCTGTGGATATAGTCTACCTGGACCTCAGCAAGGCCTTTGACACCGTTCCCCATAGCAAACTCCTGGCCAAGCTGTCAGCCCATGGCTTGGACGGGTGCACACTGCATTGGGTTAGGAACTGGCTGGAGGGCCGAGCCCAGAGAGTGGTGGTGAATGGTGCCACATCCAGCTGGTGGCCAGTCAGTAGTGGTGTGCCCCAGTGCTGGGCCCTGTGCTCTTTAACATCTTTATTGATGATCTGGATGAGGGCATTGAGTCCATCATCAGTAAATTTGCTGACGACACCAAGCTGGGGGCAGGAGTTGATCTGCTGGAGGGTAGAGAGGCTCTGCAGAGGGACCTGGACAGGCTGGACAGATGGGCAGAGTCCAATGGCATGAGATTTAACACATCCAAGTGCAGGTTTCTGCACATTGGCCACAACAACCCCATGCAGAGCTACAGGCTGGGGTCAGAGTGGCTGTAGAGCAGCCAGGTAGAGAGGGACCTGGGGGTATTGGTCGATGGGAGGCTGAACATGAGCTTGCAGTTTACCCAGGCAGCTAAGAGGGCCAATGGCATCCTGGCCTGCATCAGGAACAGTGTGGCCAGCAGGAGCAGGGAGTTCATTCTGCCCCTGTACACTGCACTGGTTAGGCCGCACCTCGAGTACTGTGTCCAGTTCTGGGCCCCTCAGTTTAGGAAGGATGTTGACTTGCTGGAACATGTCCAGAGAAGGGCAACAAAGTTGATGAGGGGTTTGGAACACAAGCCCTACGAGGAGAGGCTGAGGGAGCTGGGGTTGCTTAGCCTGGAGAAGAGGAGACTCAGGGCAGACCTTATTACTCTCTACAACTACCTGAAGGGAGGTTGTAGACAGACAGATGTTGGTCTCTTCTCCCAGGCAGCCAGTACCAGGACAAGAGGACACAGTCTCAGGCTGTGCCAGGGGAGGTTTAGGTTGGATGTTAGGAAGAAGTTCTTCACAGAGAGAGTGATTGCCCATTGGAATGGGCTGCCCAGGGAGGTGGTGGAGTCAACATCATTGGAAGTGTTCAGGGGGAGACTTGATGGGGTTCTTGGTGCCATGGCTTAGTTGTTTATGTGGGTTGGATTGGTTGATGGTTTGGACGCAATGATCTTCAAGGTCTCTTCCAACCTGGTTTATTATTCTATTCTATTCTATTCTATTCTATTCTATTCTATTCTATTCTATTCTATTCTATTCTATTCTATTCTATTCTATTCTATTCTATTCTATTCTATCCTTGAGGTCCCTTCCAACCCTAACAATTCTATGATTCTGTGAATTCAGGCACTATGTCTAGCTGGTAATCTCTGAAATGTGTTTTCACCCTCTCCTCCCCTTATGTTCTAATTGTAATTCAAAGCTGGTCTAGCTCTAAGATACTAAGTCAGCTTGTGAGCATAACCTTGTGTGAGACTCTAAGTGTTTTCGTTGGTTCAAACAGCACCACCGAGGGGTGGGGGTGCACACAGCACCCTGCACAGTGCTGGGGAGGAGGTGGGGGTGTGGGGGTGCTGTCTTGCTTCGCACCTGCTGGGTGGGAGCCGACGGAAAATGGAGGACTTCCATGGATGCAGGAAGGAGCAGGGGGCTGGAGGAAGCTGTTGGGGTCTGCTCTTCCCCCCCCAGCCCGTGCCACTCCACGCTGCTCTGCACTGCTCCGTACTGCTTCACATCTCTGTGTTGCCGCCGCTGCCTGCATGCCTAGAGGGCTCCGCAGCAGGCAGCCACGAGGTGCCTCACCGCTTCCACCGCTGTTGCTGCTCCACCCATCCCTCTTGCTGCTGCGTCCCAGAGACAAGCTGCATGTCACCGCCCTGCTTTGCCCTGCCTGTGGCCTGGAGAGGAGCATGTGGTACAGTCTTGCTTTCGCACTGCCGCCAAGAAACTTGGAACTGCTCCTGCAGCAATGCCACGGCTTTCAAGCCACGGAAATCATGATATCCTTTTTCTTTGGTATGTATTTTCCCTACTGCTTTTTGCTCTGCTCTCACGTCAATCTAATAAATCCAATTCATTAGGAATTTGGCGTCATTTTGCCTTCATTTACTCCAAGGGACTTATTTGAACCATAGCACGGCTATCCCCCCACCCCCTGCTGACCAGGGTTGGTAAGGGTAGGACTGGGTCATAAAAGGATGTTTGTTTTTAACAGATTTTCTGAGCAGAAATCTGTGCTTTTGATATTGTCTATGTAAAAAGAATATCTGATTCTTCTAAGGTCTGTCTGATAGTCAATGACATGTAATCATGGAATTACAGAGTTTATGGCCTTGACTATATGAATCAATTTTTAAAAATGCCTCCAAATGAGTACAGATCCCTTGAGCCCTAGATGTTTGTGACAGTTTGGACTTAGAATCATAGAATCATAGACTCAATAAGGTTGGAACAGACCTCAAAGATAGTCAAGTCCAACCTGTCACCCAAGACGTCATGACTGCTAAACCATGGCAACAAGTACCACATCCAGTCCCCTCATGAACACCTCCATGGATGGTGACTCAACCACCTCCCTGGGAAGCCCATTCCAGTGGCTCTCTGTGAAGAACTTTCTCCTCACCTCAAGCCTAAACTTGCCCTGGTGCAGCTTGAGACTGTGTCCTCTTGTTATGGTGATGATTGCCTGAGACTTGAGGATCTTTGATGTCTCTTCCAACCTTACTGATTCTATGATTCTATGACACATACTGAATGATTATACACACTACCTATTGGTTAGTCATGAGGATAAATGTTTGGGGTTTTTTCAGAGAAAAAATGTGAAGTCATTTAACTGGCTTATCTGATCTTCTCCATAAGTGGTAAAGAAAGATGGGAACTGAAGTTTGGGATCTTGTGAAGGTATTCCCAACATTTACAGTAAGAACATTTTAGATATTCAGGTTAAGAGTTGAAGTTCCCTTTGAAGCCACAGGAAGAGTTAACGTCTATGTTCCCTATATAGACATGTGCCAATTATTCTTTTCCTCTGCCCAAACTTAATCTGGACCAGTGAGATTACTTTTGCTTGCCTATTTAGATGCTTTTTCTCATTCAGTGGTTGCATAAGCAGTCAAGACAGTCCCGTTAGACCTTTAAAGTTAGTTGTCATAAAGTCAGGAGTAATTTCTAAGGGATAGTAGACTATTAGTTTTGTGTTGCTCTACTCTGAAGTCATAGGTGTAGGCTACTACTGCTCCATCTTCTTTCTGAAAAAAAATGTACAAATACAACATACCGTGTTTAAAAAGCGTTAAAAATGGCATTTATAAATATATAGGAATTTATATAATTATGCATGCATGGAAATAATTTTGTGAAAATATTAGAGTGAAGGGAAAATGAGTCTTAATACTTTTGGGTAATCCACAACATCAAATTCTTTTCATAACTATGCAGACTCCATCTCATAGTGAATTTGAAAGAAACGCCTTTTCGTCTTGGAGAGATTTCTTTCAATATACACTTGGGATGAGAACTTAAAAAGCAGCATTTACTGTTGCTATTTCATTTCCCCCTTTTGCACAGAGTGTTGGAAAAAAGCCTCAAGTAAACACAGTCATAGCGAAGCACAGCAGCAAAGTGAGGGGCATCACTGCAAGTTACTGTGTTTGTGTTAGGAAACTTAAAAATGGATGAAGAGCGTTAAAGGATTTGCTCTGTTTGTGAGAATGAGCTTACAGCAGTAGGTTGAAATGTTCATACTGTGCTTTTAGCTTTGCACTTTAAAGTATTCATGACAGTGTTAAGCACCAGGATCTTAATTGCAACTTTGTCTGCAGGCTCCTGGTTTCCCTCATTCCCCATCTCTTTTCTTATTTTTCCTGTCATGGTCTTAGGTGTTAAGGTTTGAAACACAGCAAACATACTGACATTGCAGACAGAAGGAATCTGGTGTACACTACTTTGCCTAAGCTTGAATCAAACAAGCTAATCTCTTCAGGGTAAAACTGGGGAAATGTCTTTTTATTTATTTACAATTTTTACTGTGACATACTAACAAAAATCCAAATGTCTTACTAATAATCTTCTAATATTATTCAGCAATAGCCTGGCCTCTTAAATCCTCATGTTTTGAACAAGCAGTTCAATATGGTATTAAATATGATTTGTATTTAAATTCTGTGTTGGATAAAAAGCAAAAGAAACCTGAAAAAAAAAAAAGTCTCAGGCAAACCAGCATTTACCAGGAAGTTTTCAGAAGGATATTAGAATTTCCTTTTTTTTACATAGATCTATCCTAAAGAATGTGATAATTAATGAATAAGCTACTAATTATTGCTAAACATGTATTAGAGGATATGCTATAATAATGGAAGTCTTAATACACAGCTCCTTAAAAGTCAGTGCAAATCATTTAATTGATTTGAGTAAGACTGATGATATTATAACAGTTCTTCACTCTCCAGGCTGTGAACAGCTTGTTTCCTTCCTTTCCATCAGTTTGCTCATTTTAGACATCAAGGTTAGCTGGAATTTTGTTTAGTATCAGTTTTGTTTTCAGACCCTGTGCCTAAGGAAGTTTAGGATTGCAGAATCACACAATGTTATAGGTAGGAAGGGGCCTCCAGAGATCATGGAGTCCAACCCCCCTACTAAAAGCAGGATCACATGGGGTAGTCCACACAGGAGTGCATCCAGGTGGGTTTTGAAAGTCTTCATAGAAAGAGACTCCACAACTTCTCTGGGCAGCCTGTTTGATTCTCTGTCATCCTCACTGTAAAGAATTTTCTCCTCATGTTGAAATGAAACCTACTGTGTTCAAGTTTGTATCTATTGTTTCTTGTCTTATTGCTGTGCACCACCAAAAAGAGACAGTACCCTTCCACTTGACGCCCACCCCTCAGATATATATAGACATTGATGAGATCCCCTCTCAGTCTTCTCAAGACTAAGCAGCTCCAGGTCTTAGTCTCTCTTCACAGGGGAGGTTCTCAAGTCCCCTAATGATCCTTGTGGCTCTCCATTGGACTCTCTCCAGTAGGTCCCTGTCTATCTTGAATTGGTGAGTCCAAAACTGGACACAGTATTTCAGGTGTGGTGCCACCAGAGCAGAGTAGAGGGGGAGAAGAACCTCCCTAGACTTGCTGGACACACTTTTCTTGATGCACCCCAAGATATCATTGGTCCTCTTGGCCAGGTTGAATACTTATCCAGGTTAGGGTACTAACAGTACTGAGGAGTATGTTACTTGTTTAAAAACGATCTATTTTTGTAGCTGTCTCAAAGCAAAGCCAATATTGCAGTTCTTTTAAAGATTGTTTTCACAAAATCTGACTTCTCAGGGAGTATCTGAGCTGTAAAGGTTCCTTTACATCTCTGCCTCAGTCCACCCTGCATCTCATTTTTCCTTTCATCAAACCTTATTTTTATTGACTTCTCCTTGTTTAGGAAATGGCTGTCTACACCTGAGTTTTCTGATGGCTGCAGGGGAGTAATGGGATGTCCCTCTGCTTTCCACCATGGAGCTGTTTTCAAGAAGACTCACAGTAAAGCAGTCTTTTCCTCTGTCCTTCATTTTTTTTTTTCCTGTCTGATTTTGAATTAGTTTGTGTGGTTTTGTCTGGCCTTAGTGATGGTGGGTTTATTTTCCCCAGTCTTCTTGTTTCCTTTACAAGTTTACAATTTTAATCTATGTTTTAGGGTGGTGGTGGGGGACCTCCACACATGATTTACAAGGGGTCTGCCAAAGGAAACTAAGAAAAGCAGTGGGCTTAAATCTGGACTGCGGGTGTTCGTCCACCCGTTGGAAACTTTTCACAATCAGTATACTGAAAAGATTTCAAACCAGTGCTCACTGCGTTATTCATCTTCCATCTATACTCTTTGGCATAGGTAGACATCTCATAAAAAGTCTAGCAAGCAACCCCATATGCTTTGATCTTTTTGTACATAAATTTAGATTCTGTTCCTACATTCCTATATGAGCATGCTGCAGTTCATTCCTACTGAGTGTTAATTCCAAGGGTTCATTTCTACTGGCTACAGATGTGGAGGAAATGGGTGGCACATAAACAGAGAAAATTACTGTCCTCTTACACAAAATCCTGTACCCTGACTTTTTCTAACAGTGGTTTTTAGGAGGTTAAGTGTATACTATCACTTTTTCTGAGTATCAGCTGTCAGACAAATGTCATCCATATTTGGTCTTCTGAATCTCCACTTGATTATTGTGCATTCAGCATAATAAATTGACCACTATTGCACTAACCCTGAACCTTTGCAGTTCAGCATGTAATAAAACTCATGCTGATGTTTGGTTTCTTTTATCTTGTAAATAGTTTGGATGGTTTAGGTTTCTGATGTGACCTTGGCTGTTGCTGACATTTGTATACAGAATGCTTTAGGCTGCTCTTGTAATGGATACACTGTAATTTCTAGGTTGTAATTCATGTCAATTACCATTCTGCATAAAAACATAAAAATAGTGTGGAGGATGGGAGCTCAGAACCACTGTTTTTAGGGAGCTGGAGATGTGTAATAAAGTCTCTTCACAGGTTGCCAGATGACAGCTCAGTTTTCCGAATGTGTTGGCTTGTCTATTGTTTTGTTTCATTTCTTAATAAAACTTACTGAGGGGGTTTTCCTTTCTCTCTGCACTTCCCGCATGTGGTCCAATGTCAGGAGAGGCTTGGAAAGCAAAATCATTGTTGCGCACCTTTTCTTTCTTCAGAATTCAAAAGTACTTAGAAAAACTGCTGTCAGAGTTGAAAAAGCTCATTTGTTAAACGTCTGTGTGTCTCAACTGCCATCATAACTATTTCAAGTATCAGTGCTGTGACCTTGAGGTGACAAGAAAGAAAAGACTGGAGGGTATTTTATGAAATTATTTATTTTCACTAGGCTCAGTCCATCTCATGATTATTTTTTTTAAGGATGAATCACAGCACTCAGAATAGCACTTTTCTGGATGAAAATAAAGCTCTGAGAAGCATAATTTGCTACTTTTGTACTTCAAAACCTGAACTGATAGAGTATTTACTGCTTTGACGTATTTTGCTCACTATATAGCCATTACATTTATTAACTTGCTTATGGTTATTAATATGGCATTTAAATCAATTCATGACAGATTTAAAGAATTAGGTGCTAAGGCCTGGGAGTGCACTATTATGTGTGCAACACTTCAGCAGCACTTACCATGATAGAATAGAATAGAATAGACTAGACTAGAATAGAATAGAATAGAATAGAATTAACCAGGTTGGAAGAGACCTTTGAGATCATCAAGTCCAACCTAACATCCAACACTATCTAATCAACTAAACCATGGCACCAAGAACCCCAACCAGTCTCTTCCTAAACATCTCCAGTGATGTTTACTTCACCACCTCCCTGGGCAGCCCATTCCAATGGGCAATCACTCTGATTCATGAGAGTCAGGCAGGAAAGTGTTGAGGAGAGATTTGGGATACTTCAAAAGTTTTCTACGGTCGATCTTACTTTATTTTTACATTAATCTGTTTTAAAAATGTCTTACAATCCCAATGTTAGAATAGAGAAAGATTATGAAGTTTCACACAATTTCAAAGCTATTGCTGAAGAACCCTTTTTCGTTTCCTTTCAGTGTTTGCATTGCAAAACACCATCATCTGCTGAGATTTAAAAGAAAAAAAGAGCGTGGATCCCCAGTCATGTCTTCTTTACCACTCAGCCTTTTGATCTCATCTGCCTTTGCCATTTTCAAAGTGCTCCAATAGGCACACTTGAGACTGGAATCTCAGTTCCTCTTGCATTTAAAACCATTTTTCTCCATTTAAGCCATTTAGTATGTATGGACATAGCAGAACAGAGTTTAGTCCTTTGTGTATCTTTTTCTTTTAAGGATTGTGTTTTTTTTTTTAATAGGGAAGTAGCATGATGAGTGTCTAAGTTGGCTCACTAGGAAACAAAGTGAATTGAAGTTGGGATTGGAGTGAATGACAGGTGACTGAGATAAACCTGAAATAGCAGTTTAGAAGAGTGACAGGGGAAGATTAAAAGATATAAACAAAGGCAACAGCCAGCACCCACAGAATCTAGGATAGAAGGTGATGAGAAGAATAGAATTTTGGAGGGGGAAGTAATTCAGGCAAGATGGGAGTGAAAAGGGAGCTGCCACAGGATTTCAGTATTTTTTCCAGTGGGAAAAAAATAATAAGAAAGACATTAACATTTTGATATTACCTGATGGGGAAAGAGAGAAAAGAACAAATAGGTTCCTGTCTGACAGTAATAAGGAAAGTGAGAAGGAAAGAATGTGAAGTCTTTACAATAAAAAGGAGAGTTCAGAGGACTAAAAGTTTATTCATAACAAAATGGGATTATAGAATCATTTGAGGAGGGCAAGGCTAGGTATAGTTCAGCGGCTGAGGCGTTGGAGGCTACTTGGCTAATTTTTTATACTCCTAAGTAGTGTAAATAGCATTCACAAGGCTCTTCTTCCTTTGTTTTCATGGAGCAGTCTATGAGATCAGGATTTCATGAATCAAAAAGTAAGATTATATATATATATTTTGGTAATATGCCCACGATGACAAAATGTGCCACTGACACAAGCATAACAATTGATAAAATGGGATGTAAAGGCAACACCAGCTGACAGATTTGACAGAAAACTGTATCCTTCAGTGCAGCTTCTTTCTTCTTCTGCCCAGGCCTGAGAGTACACTCATTAACCCAGAGTGTTAACTTACTTCTAATTAGCAACAAAAGGTAGGGATGCTGGGCCACTTACTGACATGCTCGTTTAGGCAGGTTTCTCAAGTGAATAGTCTTGGAGCTAGGTATCTGTCTGATATCACAACACAGTGACTGGACATCCTTTATAAGAATTACAGCATTGTATCCCCTAGATCATCCTCATGTGCTTCCTGAAGAAAGATTCAACCAATGAATTCTAGTACAGTTTATTAACAACAGTGGGAGCAATTTTATGTTTCCTTGTTACCCAGTGGAGAGGAAGGGTTTGATTTAACTTAATTTTATCTTATCCTAAACCAGATAAATGAATCATTTTCTAAAAATGCTGGTCTTTAATGGCTACAAAGAGAGTTTATGGTGACTGAAACATTCAAAGTTAGGTGAGATTACTCCTTCACCAAGAACTAAGTCTAACTCTGTCCTCCCGGCCTTCTTGTTTCCATATTGATAAGGAGCTGAGACCTTCACATTACTACAGGGTCCCTGATGTGCATTCTAGCATCAGCAGATTAGGTCAGGGCAAAGATATTTTTTCAGCCAAGCCATTTCTTAGTCATTTAGCCTTCCTGTTCAGATAAGCACTTCAGGGACAGATCAGCTCACTGTGAAGTGACAAGGCTTGTGCTAGGAATCACCTTTGGGGCTCAGCTCCCTCTCTTTCTTGACTGTTAGCAGAGCCTATATCAGCTTAGATTAAATGTCTTTTGGAAAAGACAGTGTACTGAACATCAGATAAGCATACTGCATTTGGATTCATGCTGAGTTTGTATTTAAACTCCTATTTGAAATAAGATCTAGCAAATGTGTGTTTCCCTAAATCAGGGCCACAGCAGAAAGCTATTTTCTCTTTTTAAATGTTCTCTTTCCTAAAGTATAATACCTAAATGTATCAGTAACATAATTTTTTTCTCCTAGAGGTCATTTCTGTGTACATCCCAGAGAGAAGGATTTTTATCTTCAGAAAGTATATTTTAAAACAAAACTTTAATATTAAAAAAAGAAACCCACTCTGAAGCCTGCCTTGCCATTTTCCTTATTTTAACCCTCAAAGTAACTGTTATCATGGAGATGGCTAAAAATACCCTTTACTGCATCAAGGAAATGTCATGATGGTACCTTACATTTGCCACTGGAAATTCCCACCTAATTTATCCCTAAGGCATTTTCTGTTAAAATTAATTAGCCTCTTGAATTCTGTGTTTTGAACTTATCAATTTTTCTGTCTTCCAGTTATTCTTATCTCTCCAGGCAAAGTAATTTATTATTATCAATCACCAAGTTAGTGATAGAAAGACAAAGGCTTTTTCTTTTTAACATCCCCATTCTTTTTATACGATCAGGAGCTTCGCAATGGACATAGGTTTAATTTTGTATCATTGACACTAGTTAAGTGCTGATACCTGCTTTTGAAATCATGCAATATTAAACCTCGGCACTGAGTTTAATTCCCTTTTGTGCAGTTTTCAGCCTTAGAATAACATAATTTGTGACCTCATTGCCCTCTACAACTACCTGAAAGGTGGTTGTAGCCAGGAAGGGGTTGGTCTCTTCTCCCAGGCAACCAGCACCAGAACAAGGGGACACAGTCTCAAACTGTGCCAGGGGAAATTTAGGCTCGAGGTGAGGAGAAAGTTCTTCACTGAGAGAGTCATTCGCCATTGGAATGGGCTACCCGGGGAGGTGGTGGAGTCACCATCTCTGGAGGTGTTCAAGCGGAGATTGGATGTGGCACTTGGTGCCATGGTCTAGTCATGAGGTCTGTGGTGAGAGGTTGGACTCGATGATCCTCGAGGTCTCTTCCAACCTTAGTGATACTGTGATAATTTTAACTCTGATGCTTCTGTTTATACAATACAGCATCATGTTTCTGCTAAAGGCAGTTCACTATATGTAGAAGATATATATATAGAAGATATGTATATTGTATACAACAAATGAGCCATTATTCAGGTACCTGCTTCCACACAAAATTCTTTTAGCATGATTTTAGGACCTCAGAATAGTTAATGTTGGAAAGGACCTCTGGAGGTCTTCTTGTCCAAACCTCCATGCTGAAGCAAGGTCATCTAGAGCTGATTAGCTAGGACAACCATGTCCAGATGGCTTTTGAGTATCTGCAAAGATGGAGGTTCCACAGTTCTGCCGGACAACCTGTGCCAGGGTTCAGTCACCTTTTCAAGGCCAGGACAAAATTGTTGCTGTTGTTATTTGTTTGTTTTTGTTGTTTTGCCTTCTGTTTGTTTGTTTGAAGGAATGTATTGCATGTGTTGAGTATGCTTTTTAAAGCATGAAGGAATGGACTTCATATTTGAGATTGTGCTTGTGGTAGTAAAGTTTAGTTTCTGGATCATCAACAAAACAGAATCCCTCAACTTGTCTTAGGAGATACAGTGGCATGCAAGTGAAAATTATGGAAATGGTTTAAATTGTTCAAATGAGAATGTGTGAGGAGGTGCTCCAGCATCTGAAGCAGAGACTCTTCTGTGGCCTGCAGAGAGCTGACACTGGAATGGGTTTATCCCAAAGCCTACATTCCATGGAAAGGACCCATGGCTGTGCAGTTTTCAAAGGACTGTATCCAGCAAGAGGGATCCCACTCTGGAGAAGGAAAAAAGCATGAGGACAAAAGAACAACAGAGTGGAATTGTTAGGGACTGACTGCAGATTTCATTCTTCATCCCCCTGTGCTGCACTGAGAGGAGGAGGAAATAGAGGAATTGGAACAAACAAATGAAGTTTAGCCTGGGAAAAGGGAGGACCAGGGGAAAAGTACTGTTTTAATTTTGTCTTTGTTTCTCACAACCAACTCAGTTGGCAATAAACTAAATTAATCTTTCTCAAATCAGGTTTGTTTTGCCCACGATGGTAATTGGTAAGTGATCTCCCTGTATTTATTTCAGCTCCTGAGCTTTTGCATCTTAGTTTCTCCCTCTGTCCTGATGAGTATGGGGAGTGAGAGCTGCTGGGTGGAAGTCCGACAGCTGGCCAAGGTCAACACACTACAACTATATTGTCTGCTAAATCACATTATGAGCCAAGAGAACACACAGGGTCAGATCATTTCCTCATAAGACTTGGCAAAAGTTGCTGGATTTCAGTGAAATGATTCTGCTGATAGAGATCCCAACCTGTGATTTTTAATGTCACACATGGTGCAAACAGTGATATTTGGTTGTGTTTGGAACAAGCTATATGTAAAAGTACTGCCACTCAGGAAGTGCAAGTCTGAATGTTTTGGTTGGTTGGTTTGGTTGTTTTTTTCTTGCAGCAGTAGTTATGTACATTGGGAAACTAGATGTGTTTTCATCTGCACAGCAAACAATTTCAGGACTGGCCTGTGGCTTGTTGGATATGAAATTATCTGACCACTCTTCTGAACCAACCCAAACAGCATTCTGGAATGTACTCTTTTCTAATTGAGCACAGATTCAATTTAGTAGGATACTACTCTTTGAAATGAAGCGCAAACGCACAAGTGAAGAGCAATAGTAATTTTTTTATGGTTCAGCAAGAACATCTCTCCCTCTCACCTGCCTTTTTTTCATCTCCTTCACATGTTCTTTTCCTCTGGAGATTTAAGACACCATAAATAGTAACCTTTTGTTCCTTGGCATTTTAATTTTTTCATTGTAAGATTCCTTTAGTTGCTGGGTTTCTGTAAGTGATGGACAGCTAACTGCTAGGGTATTTTTCTTTTTCTTTTCCTTTCTTTTTCCCAACAGGGACCTCTGAAAATATCTGAAAAGAAATAAGCAGCTTGAAAGAGGATACGTAATAGAGTGCAGGGAGTGGAAAATACCCAGCTGAATGCAGAATGCATAACAGGGATCACTCACTATGTTAGAAGAGTTGCAGAAAGAGGAGCAGCACTTAACTAAAAGCCAGCCCTTCTTGCTCTGCACAGTGATTGACCTTATGTGTTGCTTTTAAGAGTTATGCAGCTCAGGGATGAGCAGCAATCACACTTTGAATGGGGAAAGGTGCATTCCTTAGTCTCCTTTTGGAAGCTGTACCACCATATAAACCTACCCTGCACACACAGAAGAAGGAGGTGTGACACTCAGGTTCACCTGAATGTCCCTGGAGGTGTTCAAGAGGGGACTGGACATGGCACTTGGTGCCATGTTCTAGTCATGAGGTCTGTGATGACAGGTTGGACTCGATGATCTTTGAAGTCTCTTCCAACCTTGGTGATTCTGTGATCTGTGATACCTCAAACTGAGCTTCAATCACCAATTAATTTCTAAAAATTCTGACTGTTGCCTTTATGGGTGTGCTCAGACAAGTGAGAACTTGGTAAGAGACCTGATACCTTTTTTGGCACTGAAGGGATGAAAAAAGGTTATTGAGAGATTATAATCAGAGCCAGCACATCACACAGAAGTGAAACACCCACATCTTGGTTGTGTCCTCGGTTTAATAACCACAGGAGAGCTGAAAAATAAGTTGATCTTCACTGCTGAACAGAGGACGAAGTGAGCTTTTTAGCTTTTGAGGGCTTTTTATTCCCCCATGTCATGGTTTGAGGCGGGTACCTTTTTAAAAAAACCATAGAGTTGAGTCCTCCAGGAGGACCAGAAAGGTCCGGGAAGTGAACCAGAAAATTGTAACTTTGGTATTGTCTCTCTTTTTCTTCCCTTTCTCCTCCCTGGATGCAGTGAGCTATCCTACCTGGAGTGGGGGGAGGATGGTTCCAGCTTTATCTGTGGCCTTGAAGGCCAAGCTAATTTTTACTGTGCAGTATTGGCCTGTTTAGGTTTAATGCCAGGAACCAAGGGAAGGCAGTTTCAGACCTGGCCGGCCTTAATCCAGCCTAGCAATGAGGGGAAGGAAAGAGCCCTGGGGTGTTATATTAAACCCCAGGTGGGGAGAAAAGGAGCAGCTGGGTTTTGTGGTTTAGCCTGGTTGAGGCAAGGTTTTTTGATTTTTTTCATATTCCTGCATGGATTCATGTATTCTGTATTTTCCTGTATATTTGTGAATACAGTTTCTGTATTTCTCTCCAGTTCACCAAGAGCATCTTTATTTTACTTCCTTTGGGAGTAAAAAAATTTCTGTCTGCACTTTAAACCAAGACACCCCAACACTGTTTGAATGTTTCTATATGTTAAGGCTGTCTCTAGCTGTAGTGGACCTTACCTCCAGGCTATTTGTTTCACAGTCAAGGAGAGCTGCAAAATGTAATGGGACCCTAATAAATAGTGGGTTGAGGAAGAGTTTGACTTAGTTACTCTTTGCATGTTAAGGGACTAAACCAGCGGTGTTTTCAACATCTTTTTGCACTGGGATTACCTTAATTTGGGGATGCAAAATGCAGCTTGTTGCAGATACAGGTTATAAATGTTAAGGTGTTACTTCTGGAGTAGCTCACTGGGATCAGTGACCAAATACTCACCTTTTGCTTTATGGAAATAGCTTTGAATAAAGTATAATTAATGCATATATATGTAAATTAGTGTGAAAGTTTAGCCCAAGGTGTAAAAATTCCTTCACATCCTTTTGGTTAATTGATTGGCTTATCCTCTCAGTTACACTGCAGTAACTCAAGATTCCCTTCAGTAACTTAAAACAGGTGTTTTTCTCTGATGTAGATGGAGTGCAGAGAGAGTCAGGCCCTGGTTTTAGTAATCAGGCCCTGAGTCCCTGGTTTTAATAATCAGTTAGAGCCACAATTGATAGAGCAAACCCAAATCCATCAGAGATTAACTCTAGATATTGCTCAGGCTTTTTTTTTGTTATTGTTCAAGAGATAGAAGAGCTTCATGAATTTCTTTAATGAGCAAGAGGAGATGTTGTTTCAAAAAATGCAAGTCCTGAGTAACTGAACTCAATCAAGGCCTCATTATTATAGCCTTTTACTATAAATATACAGTCCTTATACAGTGTACTTAAAAAGTATTAGCTCAGGGAGAGCCTTAACATTGCACTTTAGCATCATAAACCCGAAGAACACAATTCAGAAAGTACCTCAAATGGCTTTAAATAGTAATGAAATCCTCTAAGAAAACAGAATTATTTTTTCTCTTCTGACTGTGTAAGTTTAATTTTCTGACTGTCACTAAAAGCATACTTGAATGCATTTGTATATTCAGGGTTTATAAATTCACTTCAATGCTATGTTTTGGTCAAAATCAGACTTATATAATAGACCTTATTGGTATTTTAGCCAGAAAAACAAATGGGGGAGATTCTTGCAGTAGAAGATTTTTGGTCTTTCCAGAAGAATTTATGCAGGTTTTTTCAAGCCCAGCAACCAAGATGTGTTACTGGGACCACGTTAATAACAGTGCTGTCATATTACAGTATCACAGTATCACCAAGGTTGGAAGAGACCTCAAGGATCATTGAGTCCAACCTGACACCACAAACCCCCTGACTAGACCATGGCACCAAGTGCCACATCCAATCTCCTGTTGAAGACCTCGAGGGATGGTGACTCCACCACCTCCCCGGGCAGCCCATTCCAGTGACTAATGACTCTCTCAGTGAAGAACTTTCTCCTCACCTCAAACCTAAACTTCCCCTGGCACAGCTTGAGACTGTGTCCCCTTGTTCTGGTGCTGGTTGCCTGGGAGACCAACCCCTTCCTGGCTACAACCACCTTTCAGGTAGTTGTAGAGGGCAATGAGGTCACCCCTGAGTCTCCTCCTCTCCAGGCTAAACAATCCCAGCTCCCTCAGCCTCTCCTCAGAGGGCTTGTGCTCAAGGCCTCTCCCCAGCCTTGTTGCCCTTCTCTGGACACATTCAAGTGTCTCGATGTCCTTCTTAAACTGAGGGGCCCAGAACTGGACACAGTACTCAAGGTGTGGCCTAACCAATGCAGAGTACAGGGGCACAATGACCTCCCTGCTCCTGCTGGCTACACTATTTCTAATGCAGGCCAGGATGCCATTTGCCTTCTTGGCCACCTGGGCACACTGCTGGCTCATGTTCAGGTGGCTGTCGATCAGCATCCCCAGGTCCCTCTCTGTTTGGCAGCTCTCCAGCCACTCCGACCCCAGCCTGTAGCTCTGCATGGGGTTGTTGCCGTGGCCAAAGTGCAGCAGCCGGCACTTGGACTTGTTTAATGCCATCCTATTGGACTCTGCCCATCTGTCCAGTCAGTTGAGGTCCCTCTGCAGAGCCCTTCTACCCTCTAACTGACTAACATCTGCTCCTAACTTGGTGTCATCTGCAAATTTGGTGATGACTGACTCAACCCCCTCATCCAGATCATCAATGAAGATGTTAAAGAGGATGGGGCCCAGCACTGATCCCTGAGGGGTGCCACTGGTGACTGGCCACCAGCTGGATGTGGCACCATTCACCAACTGACTGGATCTTTTTCCAAGCAAATGAAAGATCTCTCTGGTTACACTTCCAAAGTGTCTATTCTTACATAGACTAGAAATATTTTCAGTTTAATGGGGTTTGGAATCATATTGCTATTTTTTCATAATACTGTGTGTGTCAAAAGCAAGATTGCCTCAGTTACTGCAAAGGAAAGTTTGTGGCTGGCTTCAGGAAAAAAGTATTTGTCAAAAAAAGGTAATTCTTTCTCAAAAAATCAGGTACAAAACCTGGAAAAGAACTGTGTAGAATAAGATCACAAGAACAACTGGAATTCAGACTTCTTGGATCTTCTGCTTCTCAGCTATAACTAGATATTTCTCCATTTAAAATGAATATTATCAGCATTAGTTAGTACTTGGTATGGAAGAGCACACAGATTTGAGCTTGACTGTGCCAGGTGCTATCAAAATAAGTGCGAAAACATAGTTCATTCTCAAACACATTTTGAGCAAGCTGCTAAAACACCTGCACTGGGAAGGACACAGTCTCAGGCTGCGCCAGGGGAGATACAGGCTGGATGTTAGAAAAAAGTTCTATACAGAAAGAGTGATTGCACATTGGAATGGGCTGCCTGGGGAGGTGGTGGAGTCGCCATCACTGGAGGTTTTTAGGAGAAGACTTGACGGGGTACTTGGTGCTGTGGGTTAGTTGCTTGGGCGGAGTTGGATTGGTTGATGGGTTGGACGCGATGATCTTGAAGGTCTCTTCCAACCTGGTTTATTCTATGTATTCTATGTATTCTATGTGTCATAGCTTTAGTTCTGAGACACTGAGAATGACATGATTTTTCAGGCAGGGGCACCAATACAGCATGGCTGAAGTAATGAGCAAATGTGCCACTTGTTCAGTTCAGGTGAGAAAATGATCCAGGGAACACATCTCTGGGATGGTCGAACAGGCTTCTGCTGCCTTCCATGCTCTGGAATGGTCTCATGGGCAGGACTAGCAGCTGGCGAAGACCAAAAGGTTCCCTGTTAATGTGGAGCCATCTCTCAACGGGAGACAGCAGAACTAGCACAGATCCCTGAGCTAGATTAGCTTTGTGAAGCATCCTGTCCTAAACCATTGAGCAGCACATTTTTGACTGACCCTCAGCAATATTAAGGGTAGCTAAGATGTATATCACATGAACTATGAGGTGCTGGAGTTGTTCAGTATGGAGAAGAAGGGGAGACTTCATCGTTCTCTACAACTACCTGAAGGGAGGTTGGAGCAAGGAGGGGGGCATCCTCTTCTCCCTGGTGGCAAGAGATGGGACTAGAAGAAATGGTTTCAGGCTGCTCCAGGGGTGGTTTAGGCTGGATATTAGGAAATATTTCTTCACAGAGAGAGTGGTCTGCCCAGGGCAGTGGTGGAGTCACCATCCCTGCATGTGTTTAAGCAGCCTGTGGACCTGGCACTTAGGGACATGGTTTAGTGTTGACTCTTTCTTCAGTTCTTGTATTATTCTGCACTGTGTCAGTGTAAAAAATCCCCAAGTTTAGGAGCTCTCTGTCATTAATAATACATTCTTCTCCTGAGCCTTGCTCTGATGTCATCTTATGCAATATGCAGCAAAAAAATAATTTTTGTTAGGAGGCCAGAAGCCCTATGCTTAAGACTCCAGTCTAGATCCAAAGGTTACCCCTGGGGTTGATAATGCTTGTATTCCCTTGCAGTATTGTCATCAGATTTATTATCCAGTGCTTCTCTTATTGAGAGAGTTGTGTGAACAGAGGTGAAGAGGATTCTGGCATCTATTTCATGAACTTTTGTATGTGATTCACATATGTACTGGTGTCTTTTTTTCCTCCTCCTTTTAGCTGACAGGACGCCTCTGGCCTGTATTATCAACATTCAACATGCTTTCAGGAAGGGATTTTGTGAGTTACACATTCTGCTCTTTACTTTCTATGAAAAAACCCCAGATTTTTTGATGAGGACTATTCATAATGCTTGTGTTGAACATTCCTAGATGTTGTAGTGTGATGGTTTAACCCACTGACATCAACAAAAAGAATAGCATAGCATAGCATAGCATAGCATAGCATAGAATAGAATAGAATAGACCAGGTTGGAAGAGACTCTCAAGATCATCGCGTCCAACCCATCATCCAACACCACCTAATCAACTAAATCATGCAACCAAGCACCCTATCAAGTCTCCTCGTGAACACCTCCAATGATGGTGACTCCACCACCTCCCTGGGCAGCCCATTCCAATGGGCAATCACTCTCTCTGTGTAGAACTTCTTCCTAACCTCCAGCCTTAACCTCCCCTGGTGCAGGTTGAGATTCAGCTCAGCTAAACCCAGTTGGAGAAGCAAATGAAGCTGTATTTTACAAGCAATAATGGAATGCAATGAATATATACAAAATAGACAATATTTGCAATATTATACAAGACTTTACAAAAAGGAAATTACACAGAAATCCTCCTTGGGAGGAGGATTCTACCTCACCTTCCCGCAGCCTCTCTCCCCCATCTCTTTTTCTTCTGTTAATTAGAAGAAAAGAGAAGAGTAGAAAAAAGGATGTTAGGGGAATTTCAGTTAGCTCAAAGCTTTGTTAAGAAGATAGTTTTTTTCTTATCTCGTTTGCTGATAAGCGGCCTCTCTGTCCAAGGGCAGCATGCATGCGTTCCAGGAGAGAGAGAGACGGAGAGTGAGAACAGAATGTAAGATGGTAAAAGTACATCCCACTCATCTGCCAATGAAATTCATTTAGAACTATCATTCTTTTGTTTTCCTTTTTACACCAACTGTAGCTCCTAGCTTAAAGGTGCAGCCTAAACTGTCACACTAGAAGACAGTCAGTGTCCCCCTGAGAAACACATCCGATTTGGAAGAGACCTTTCTTTTCTCTAGAGGCTACAGAAGGTGACAAATTTTTGAAAGTGAAAAAAATCTGTGTGTCAGCATGTATGAATACTTCTAAATCTTGTTTGCTCAACAGCATAAAGATACAGTACTACCCAAATATTCAGGGACAGAATGGTAGCTATTTCAGCTAGGAATCCTCATCCATGAATCTCATAAAAGCAAATTCCAGTTTAAACCCATGACAATTTTTTTCTTGGTGTGCTGTCATTTGAGACTGAACTGTAACTTGTGGCATTCAGTTTGCAAGCAAACCCAACAAGATAGTGGTCCTTCTCCTACTTTTTATTTTTTTAATATGTATATATATATTAATACAGACTAAGCTTGGAGGGGGTGCAAATGCTGCAATATATATTTATATATTTCCACTGTTGTCCTGAAGCTTGCTTACATAACCTCCAGGGAATACTTTATTAAACTATTTTAGCAGCTTGAAGCAATTAGTTTCCATGCATCAGGTAAAATTCTGCATTTGTTCCAGGCCAGATATGATCTGTGATTCCTAAAAATAATTTCAAAGAACAACTTTTTTCTTTGGGACTGAATCATCTCACCTCAAGCAATACGAATATAAGAACAACAGGAATTCCACTGGGGAATCGTATGCATTTATTTTTATACTATAGCTCTGTCTTTAAGTAATAATTGAAGTTGTGTTGCATAATCAAATATTGTTAATATATTCTTTTATCCATGTAGCTGTAGTGGATCTTGTTTCTTTGGGGGGTGGCTGTGAGAAAGTGCTGCTTTAGCTGGAAAAAAGTATTGACAGCTGTAGGATCTATGGAAGAATACAAATACGCATTGATCAAATTTAGATTCACAGGTTTGAATATTATGCAAAACAAAGACCATGCTGAGGAATTAGAATGAGATTGAAAGAAATTCTGAAGTTAGAGTGAGATTACCAATGAGTTTTTACCCACTTGAGTTTTCTTTGCAGCTTGTGCAGAAAAAAAAAATTTAAAAAAAATGGAAAATTTCAAAAGAAGAAAATAATAGTTAATGGTTTCTTTTCATGAGATGCAGCAGTATGAAAACTATTCATAGGTTAAGACATAAAGAGAAAAAGTGAGAGAAACACTTTGCTTTTTTTATAGGATATGAACAAAACAAAGGCATCTTTCACTGTTTTGAGCTCTGCTTGTTTCCATGAGATCACTTATTTGTAAAACCAAAAATGAGCAGATATGGGAGGAACCAGGAAGACTGTCAACTGCAGCTACAGATACCTGACCTAACTGTAGACACTGTAGCATGGATTTCTTGAAAACGATCCTGAACTGAGGGTTGGAGAACCTAGTAGATTTTTGCTGAATGTAGTATTAATGGATGTGATATGTCAGTTTGCTGTATATGTGTACTGCGTGGAGCAAAATCCTTTATTATTAACTGACACAGTATTGGCTCACACATTTGTTTCAAGCTTATTTATTGCCAATGCCACAGAAGCCTATTATGAATGAAACATACAGAATCACAGGATCACGGAATGTTAGAGGTTGGAAGGGACTTCCAGAGATATAGTCCAATCCCTCTGCAAAAGCAGGATCACCTAGCATAGTCTGCACAGGAATGCATCCAGACAGGTTTTGAAAGTCTCCAGAGGAGACTCCACAACATCTCTGGGCAGCCTGTTCCAGTGCTCTGTCACTCTCACTGTAAAGAATTTTCTGTTGAGGTGAAATCTTCTGTGTTCAAGCTTGCATCTGTTGTTCCCTGTCTTATTACTGCACACCACCAGAAAGAGCTTGGCCCCATCCACTTGACACCCCCTCCTGAGATATTTATAGACATTAATCAGATCCCCTCTCAGTCTTCTCTTCTCAAGACTAAACAGCCCCAGGTTTCTCAGTCTCTCTTCATAGGAGAGATGCTCAAGTCCCCTAATCATCCTTGCAGCTCTCCATTGGACTCTCTCCATCGGGTCCCTGTCTCTCTTAAATTGGTGATCCCAAAACTGGACACAATATTTCAGGTATGGTGTCATCAGGACAGAGTAGAGGGGGAGAAGAATCTCCTTCTAGCTGGACACACATTTCTTGATACACCCCAAGATACCATTGGCCCTCTTGGCCACAAGAGCACATTACTGTTCCATGGAGAACTTGCTGTCCACTCCAAGGTCTTTCTTTGTGGAGCTGCTCTCCAGAAGGGCAGCCCCTAACCTGTTACTGGTGCCTGCTGTTACTCCTCCCCAGGTGCAGGACCCTGTATTTTTCCTTATTGAATTTCATGATGTTTGCCTTCACCCAGCTCTCCAGGAGCTCTCTGGAGGGAAGAAACAGCAGTTTAGTATCTGCTGTAAGATTTTATCTGTTGACATGCAGGTTGGTGGGACGGGGTGTTCAGGCAAATAAGGTGAACAAACAAGAAAAGAATCAAGCTAACAGTAAAAGCTCTTGTGAATCTCTGAAGTACTGGAACAAGAAAAGATGCAACTGGAGTTGAATCAAGAAACAGAGCTTTACTATTGTCTTAAACAACTCTGTACATGTAAAGAAAATACATAAAGAAAACAATAAAAGAAAAGATAAAATCATCAGAAATGACCTTGTAAATGTTAGGAGGAGTAGAACAATTGTATGTCCATGGATGTTTTACAATCTGCTCTTTAGTCCTTCTGCTGGTGGAGGCAAAACGCCATGCTGTTCAGTTTGTCATTATTATTTTGTCACTTGGTGTTGCCTGTTCTTGCCTTCAGGTGATGCTTGCTGAGGACTGACCTTTCCAAGCAGACAGCAATCCTACGTGCAGTCAGAGTGAGTAAATGCATAAGAAAGATAAACAGATCAGTTGTTACTTGTAAACATATGCACTGCTTTTTTCTGGGCCCTGGTAACAGTGCTTCTGCCATTCTGGTATGATGCAGAAGGGCATGATGGGACATGTCTCACACAGAACTATGTCACCAACAGCCCAGCTTCTCTCAGAAATGCAGTGCAAGAGGGGAAGCTGTCCTGGGACAGTGAGACTGTTGCTCAATATGAGCAGCACAGGATATTTGGTGTTCCCCTGCCCTAACTGTTTCTGACGTATTTAGCTCTCACCGCTTGTGCTGTGATAGAACCAGCTGTCCAGGACATGTGGAAGGCCAAGAGCCTTCTCCTCCAGAAAGCCAACTGTGTGATGGTAATTCCTGAGAAATCAGCTTCTTTAGCATTCACATAGCAGAATGATACTCAATGATGCATCCATAATGTGCTGCCTGCTTCTGTAATGGGGATCTGGTCTTGTGCAAAGAGAAGTACTGGTCCTATTTTGGCATTGTCAGCAATAGCACACTAGGCTGTGCTGCAGAGGACTAAGAGAGCCACGAGGAAGGAGGCACAATAAAAAGGCTTAGCTGCCTCATTACCTGAACCAACCAGGTTTCTTTTATTCTGTTGCTGGATGCTGCCCTTCTTTCTCCTTTTCACGAAGAGCCACTACACAATGGGCAGTGTTCCCACTCTGTCACACTTGGCCTTTGGTCTCTTCTAGATCCTCTGGAATATCCTGTAGGTCTATATCATGTTTTCTATTTAATGTGATTTTTTTCCTAGCTCTAAGGCATATTCATTGTTTTACATACTTTTTCTTTCCCTCAGCTCAAATCATCTGAAGTTTCAGCTGGCTGTGAAATATTTCAGCAAAGTGGTATTTTTCTAGCACAAAAATAAGTAAATGAGATGTGGCATGAGAAGATGAGGGAGATTTGAAACAGGCAACGACTGCTGCGATAGAGCTGAAGGAATGTACTTTATTAAAGGATTAAAATCTGATGGAATTTCATCAAATTTCTGTAAGAAGAGTCTGGATCCTCCAGGGTGCTACCTTAAGATAGGTGAGTTCAGAGGGTTTTGGAATTACAGAACTAATTATTCCCTGTATTCAGCACAGTCATGAATTTCAGAAAATGTCTACACAGATGTAACACACAGGGGTTTCATCAAAGTCAGTTGCTTCGGGTTGTCTGATGCACTAACAGCTCTGAAAACCAATATGCTTGCAAATGCTAGGTCAACAGGGAGAAGCAGGTCTCTAAGCCCTCAGAAGAGGTGAAGTGCTCTGTTTTTTTTCTTTCCTTCAGGTTTGCCTTTTGCCTGGTTTAATTTAATTTAACCATAGAATAGAATACATAGAATAAACCAGGTTGGAAGAGACCTTCAAGATCATCGCATCCAACCCATCAACCAATCCAACACTGCCCAAGCAACTAACCCACGGCACCAAGCACCCCGTCAAGTCTTCTCCTAAAAACCTCCAGTGATGGCGACTCCACCACCTCCCCAGGCAGCCCATTCCAATGTGCAATCACTCTTTCTGTATAGAACTTTCTTCTAACATCCAGCCTGAACCTCCCCTGGCGCAGCCTGAGACTGAACCAGTTGTCTTAATGTCTGGACAAGTGGTTTTCAAGTAATACTCTAACTATTTATTTATCTATATGCCTAAATATATATATGTATATGTATGTATGCATATCAATCTACAAATATTTTGAGGTTTTGCCTTTGTCACTTTGGATCTCATGCTGTTAGCACAGGTGCAGGAATCACTTCTACGCTTCTTCAAATTCTGCAGAGACCAATTTTATCAGTGGCCAATCTGCTTTATTCCTGCCTGCAGAGACCTGACCCCCACTTAGATGCTGAAATTCAGAGTAATCTCATGAAATGCAGAATACAGAGTTCCGGCTGTCTAAACCCAGGCACTATTTTGAATAATGAGCATTTGTACCTGTGTGTATCACAAGCCACATTTTTGCCTCAGTACTTTCATAGGACTTTTGTACTTGGAACTCACTTGGTATTTTATAATATTGCCATGCTAACTAGTAGAGGACTGTATCATTCATACAGAGAAAATATAATTACAGTTTTCAAGGCAAGATCTTTCAGGCTCAACTTTAATAACATTCTGTTATTTCCCTCCATCCTGAATTCTGAATCATAAATATCAAAGTTAAGCCATATTAATGTCCTTCTTGCTTAATATTAAGCTTCTCTCTACACCATCTGTACATCCTACCTCCCAATAATATATTCTTTGGTTTAACAGGAAGATTGCAATCACATCTTAATGCACCTTTGTTACTGTATAATTAAAGTGTAAGGAAATTAAAACATTCTGTAAGAAATGCAGAATGCAGTGCTACAGGCTGGGGTCAGAGTGGCTGGAGAGCGGCCAGGCAGAAAGCGACCTGGTTGATAGTAGGCTGAACATGAGCCAGCAGTGTGCCCAGGTGGCCAAGAAGCCCAATGGCATCCTGGCCTGTATCAGGAGTAGTGTGGCCAGCAGGAGCAGGAAGTCATAGTGCCCCTGTACTCAGCACTGGTTAGGCTACACCTTGAGTCCTGTGTCCAGTTCTGGGCCCCTCAATTTAGGAAAGATGTTGAGTTGCTGGAACATGTCCAGAGAAGGGCAACAAAGCTGGGGAGGGGTTTAGAGCACAAGCCCTATGAAGAGAGGCTGAGGGAGCTGGGGTTGCTTAGCCTGTAGAAGAGGATGCTCAGGGGAGACCTTATTGCTGTCTACAACTACCTGAAGGGAGGTTGTAGCCAGGTGAGGGTTGGTCTCTTCTCCCAGGCAACCAGCACCAGAACAAGAGTACACAGTCTCAAGCTGTGCCAGGGGAGGTTTATGCTGGATGTTAGGAAGAAATTTGTCATAGAAAGAGTGATTGGCCATTGGAATGGGCTGCCTGGGGAGGTGGTGGGGTCACCATCACTGGAAGTGTTTAAGAAGAGACTGGATGAGGCACTTAGTGCCATGATTTAGTTGATTAGGTGGTGTTGGATGATAGGTTGGACTTAATGATCTTGAAGGTCTTTTCCAACCTGGTTAATTCTATTCTATTCTATTCTATTCTATTCTATTCTATTCTATTCTATTCTATTCTATTCCATTCCATTCCATTCCATTCCATTCCATTCCATTCCATTCTAATTTGTCCAGTTTTGAGAAGTTGTGGGCAGATCCTAAACTACTTGGCAAAACTTAATAAAAAGTTAATAATTGAGTAAAAAATTATAAAATATTCACCAGTAAATGTGTACTACTAATGCTGAAGCCTTTGCCAGTTTTTATGCAAATTTGCAATTCAATATTATTTCTACAGTCAATGTGGAAAATGCAGTAATATGAAGAGGTTAAAAACAGCTTTACAGTGCATGTGCTCTCATTTGACAAGTTTATTTTGTTTTACAAAGGGATTTTTTGTACTTCTTAAACCTGCAGTTATGATCAAAATACACAGGCCTGGTTTATCTGAGAAAAACAGGAAATTACTTCATTGTGAGGCCTTGTAAAAGGGCCAGGAGATACTTCTTTCCAAACAAATCATTCAGACTTTCATGGTCATTCCCACATAGATTTCACCCATTCTCAGACCCATCAATAAGCACATGTTTGTGTGTTCTGCCCAGGGTCACTTTTGTGTGATAGTGAAAAGAGACACCAACTGTTGAGTCCTAATCATGCCATCACATTATTTTCTAGCAATGAAAAGCTGTATTTTTTGAACTCTTTTTACAAGCCATGATGTGATTCTTTTGCCTCAGAATATTTCTTTCTTCAGCCTGCCTGAAACACAGCAAAGTTTTGTCAGTATTTCCTCATTTTGCTCTCCTTACAATATTCCAGCTGGAATAAAAGGAAAAGGAACAATACAGATGCTGTGGTGTCACGTCATTGCCACCTTCCTGTTGCTAGCACTTAGGTCTTCTGCTGTAAAGTCATCTGTGTAGTGGCTTCATCAGTTTGTGGACCTGTTGCTTTTGATGTGAATAATGACAGCTTTCTGAGTCATGCCTTTGGTTATTAATATATTCTATTGTTTTGACCTTTATTCTATATTGAGTCATCTGGTGCCTTTACACCCAGATATTTCCATTATTTTTTCATTCAGACCACTCAATATTTATGTTAAAATTTCTATGAGTGAATGGTTTGGATCATTCTCTATAGTTCTGACCTTCATTGTCTTTTTTTCTTTTTTTCAATATTAATTTTCCCTGTTTGATTTTTTTTTTCTCTAATTCTTAATCTTTAGAGCAATTCATCCAAGTGCATGATTTCAGACTGATAAATTTCCCCCCTTCCATCTAACTGTTTCACTTAATGTGTTGGAATTTTTCACCTGTGTAAACTGCAAAAACCCCTGAAGTTAGAATGGTTTACCTGGAAAATCCTTTCTCTGACTTTCAGGAATTTTCTTTGACTGATGTGTCTATGCTGCACCTGTATCTCAGTCCAGAGAGGCAGAGAGACTCAGTTCTTTTGAATATTCCCATGTTATGAAATTAGAGGCACAAACAAGGCCAAAATATCAACAGCTAGACTATTTATTACAAAAATAAAGTGGATATATCAGAAGGGGAGAGAGAGAAAATAGAGAGGGCATAGAGAGAAGAGAGAGAGAAGAGGAAAGGAATTATATTACCACGCCCCTCACCCACCAAGACAGTTTGAGTCTGTGGAGGAAAGGTGCTGCAGCTTTGGATGTAGAGGAGATGTTGGGTCTGTAGAGAAAGGGTGATGCAGCTTTGGCTATGCTGTCCTGTGAGCAGCCTCTTCAGCTCCATGAGTTGCAGCAGGTGGACCTTATGACATGGAAAGAGGGTTCCTCTTGGTCTGCTTCTTCCAGGCTACATGGTGATGTCTCTGTCCTGGTATTCTCTCAATTTTTCCTTCTCGGTGACATTGTCCAGGTCTTTTCCTCCTGTGTTTTCCTTCTTCTGAGCCAGTAGTTGCTCAGGTCTTTTTATACAGTTATCTAGTCCTTAGGTATGTGTCCAAGTATTGTCCCCCAGGAAATCTTCCTGTGTATTCCTTTGTGTCTGGACAGGGGTCTGGATGAAGGTGGGAGGAGCCTCCTGCTTCTCCATCTACCTGCCCACATATCCAATACACATCAGGGGCCAGGTGGTGAATCCATTGTCTCACCATCCTCCCTTTCCGGGGTACCTGATGGGTAGAGATGATCTTGTCTTATGCATATTCCCAAAGGTATCAATAGTGGTGACCCTGGTCCATTGTCTGGGCCAGCAGCAAAGGTGATTTTATCTTTGATGAGTCACCTCAAGAGACAAGTCTCTCACAACCTGTACCACTGCTTTTTTTTGCTCTTTGTCATCTTCAAGATCTCCTGTTTTTTTTCCTTTTCTCATGTCAAATATCTTAGTTAGCCCTCTGCCTCCTTGTGCCAGTTATTATTCTCCAGCATCCCAAACACACCTTTTATTCTATTTAAAATGCAGCTGTTCTGTACATTTACACTGCTCATGTAAATGCCTTTACCCTGCACATGCTAGTCTGATGTGAATATAAAACAACAAAGAAAATATTTTTGCTACCCCTTCTTTGTCACCCTCTGGTTTGCTAAGAAGTCTAGAAGAAATGCAGGGCACGAACTCGCTGATTTTCATTTGCCTTAGCCTATATGATACAGTTAATATTAATGAGCACACAATCCTTTTGGATGGGTCTGCTTTTATTGAAATTATAATGTCTTGGCAACAAGACACTTCTTTCTGGGACCAGAATGACAATCCCCTGGTTTCCCCCGGGGCTATTGCAATGTAAACACAGCCATTATTTTGCTTTTAGAGATTCTCCATTTTTAAGAAATCATTGCAGAGCTCAAACTATTAATCAGAATTTTAACTCAGTCTTAAGCAAATGATAATATAGTATTGCATCTGGGTCTGGGCAATCCCAAGCACTGATACCGGCTGGGCAGTGACTGGCTTGAGAGCAGCCCTGAAGAAAATCCCTTGGGGGATACTGGTGGATGAGAAGCTCAACATGAGCCACGAGTGTGCACTTGCAGCCTAGAAAGCCAATCAGATCCTGGGCTGCATCAAGAGAAGCATGGCCAGCAGGTCGAGAGAGATGATTCTCCCCCTCTACTCCAAGCTGGTAAGACCTCCCAGAAGTACTGTGTCCACTTCTGGAGCCCCTATTACAAGAAGGATCTGGACGTGCTGGAATGTGTCTGAAGAAGCGCTATGAGGATGATCAGAGGGCTGGATCTCTTCTCCTATGGAGATAGACTGAGAGAGTTTGGGCTATTCAGTCTGGAAAGGAGAAGGCTCCAAGGAGACCTAATTGTGGGCTTCTAAAGAGGGCCTACAAGAAAGCTGGTGAGGGACTTTTTAGGGTGTTGGGTAGTGATAGGACTAGGGGGAATGGAACAAAACTAGAAGTGGGTAGATTCAGATTGGATGTCAGGAAGAAGTTCTTCACCATGGAGGTTGGTGAGACACTGGAACAGGTTGTCCAGGGAGGTGGTGGAAGCCAAATCCCAGGAAGTTTTTGAGGCCAGGCTGGATGGAGCTCTGAGCAATCTGATCTAGTGTGAGGTGTTCCTGCTCATGGCAGGGGGGTTGGAACTAGATGATCCAACCCTGACAATTCTATGATTCTGTGATTCTATTCGGAAATTACTCCAGGATGTAGTCTACAAGACATCTGTGGTAGATAGCACTGGGTAATTTATGTATCTCTGATAGGATCACAAAACAGCCATCATATTTTGGCTCAGAATACATTTATGTCCCTGGCACTATACATTTTTATCTGAAATAATTTCCTGTTAAGCTTCATAACAAATACAGTTCTGAAATGCATATATTTAGAGTCTTAATACATGGGTGCTAGTAAACAGTATAAAAAACCAAAAGAGAGGCATATGTATAATATAATAAAGCCACCTATAACACTCCACTTACAGTTGAGAGTGTTATTGGTACCTATGCCATTTTTCACCCGTCTTTTTTTTTAAGCTCATCAGTCCAAGTTAGCTTAATTATCCTCTTGTAGTGTCAGTGATTAAACATAAAGAGGTCAGGCAACCTCTTCCGTTTAATGGATAAACCAGCATCTATCTCTGCCTTTAGCATTTCAAAGCAGCTACCATCTTGGGTTTTGTAGGTGTATAATAAATGATGAAGCAGAAAATAACAGAGGGCTACCAAAGCAATTATATTTTCTGCAAACTAATAAAACTACTGACAAGTAGAATACATTAGGCACTGGATCATTAATTACTTTAATTTCTCTTATGGTGTTCAATACAACAACATTTGTCCACAGTATCACTGTTTGGCAGATGTTCTTGTGTTTGAAATAAGCTGTTGATGTAATAGTGCTTACTGAAGCTGCCTTGTTCTGGATCATCAGACAAGAACAAGAACAGTTTATTTTGTTGTATGGGATGGTATCACCACATGGTGTGATAATCGTGTGTCTTCTCCAGCAGCTACTCTCATATGGAATGGACCATAATGTAAACAATACCCCATGTATTGTGCAATTGGGGTTCTGCAAAGAAATTTCAATTTAATATTTTGAAAAGGCCCTTGCTATGAATTCAGTGGTTTATTCATGAGTCCCAGCAAACAGTCTGCCAGTGTAAAATAGCATCCCTCAATGTCCATGTCAGTTGTGGGTCTTGCTGTTTCAACCCATGTGTGCCAAAGAGATAGTGGATAAAATGAAAGCAGAGATGATGAAGAAAGGAAAGCTAAATTAATTAAAAATCTTAAAGGGCTTTGATCATCTCTAGCATTGCTTCTTCACACATCCCACCAGTAGTTCTATATGCAGTTCCACTCAACTGCACAAAAAAAAAATTATTCAAATAACTGAAAATAAGAGAAGAAAATTAGAAGCTTTCATTGAAACCACATTGAGCTACACCAGCTGTGTCTATGCCATTTTCAGCTTATTTTATATGCAAAACATTGGAAAGGCTTAAAGTTACAGAACTACAAAGCAAATGAAGACTATTATATTATGAAGGAAAGCTGGATGCAATATTTTTGATGAATACAACTCTTTGTTGAAAAGCTGTTGCTTCAGCAAAACAAAAATAGTTGTTGGAGAAGTATGAATTCTGCAAAGATTTTAATGAGAATGTATTTGATAGAGGGCAGAAACCAAGCCAAGTAGTTGGATGGAGTGTCATACTTCTATTTTTGGCATGGCTAAGTTGAATACATTTGTAACTGGATGACTGGATCAAAAACTGGCAAATGGAATTCAACACAGATAAATGTAAAGCAATGCACATGGGAAAATAAGCAATCCTGTCATTGCATAAAATGATAGTCACTGAAGTGGTCATTACTGCTGCAGAGAAAAACCCTGGGGTTATGACAGATAGTAGAAAACATCCTCTCAGTAGCAGTCAAAAAGGAGATCTAATGCTAGGAAAGAAAAAAAAAAAACAAAGGAAAACCATCCACTTGCTGCTGTACAAATGCCATGTGTTTTTGCACAGCTGATACACTGAGTGAAGTTCTGGTGCCTCCATCTGTTAAAGGACTTGTTGCAATTGGAAAAGGTTGAGAGAAGGAGAGTGAGAATAATTAAAGGATGGTGAGTGTCAGTACAGCTTGACAAAGGTCCACAGACCTGTGAATGGCACAGGAAGGGCAAAAGATTATTCGCTCTTGTCTGGTAGGGGACAAAACACTATGAAGTACAACTAGCAGTAGCCAGATTGAAAGCAATTGTAAGGAGCCATTAGTAGACCTGTAAAACTCCTCTTCAGAGGATGTAGCGCTTTGTGACTGTGAATAAGGTGATGTTTGCATCTAGCCATCTTTAGGAACAGTATCCAGATTACTTCAAGTCCTGCCTTTTGGCTTTTGTTGGATCAGGTTGTTTATATTGCAGACTTCAAATCCCATTTTGATTAATTATGTATTTCAATTCTGTTTAGCATTACAATGGAGTAATTTGTCTTTGCTCATATTTGATACCTTTTGTTTTCACAGTAAGGTGTTTCCCACACCACTTGCATTTTCAAGTCTGTCTGAGTAGTTCATAGCTGCAGCAATAGCTTTAGAGCAGAGTCAGGAGGTCAGGAAGTCTGGTTTCTGTTTGCAGTTTAATCACTTAGCTAAGGCAGGTAAATTACTCTCTTATCTGCACTTACAGTTTGTCTGTTTGTAGATAGGTGTAAGAATAATCCTCAAAATGGGAGAACAGAAGTATCTTGTGCCCTCAGGTTTCTTCCTGTTCTAAGATACGCTCACTGCTTCCAGAGAAAGAGGATTTTATTTAAAGTGCTTACAGGAGCTATGCGGAAAACACTGCTACTGTTATGTGCAGGAGCTGAGAGCCCAGCTGGAGTTGTGAGATGCTGTGACCTGCTGCTTCAGGAAGGCATTATGTCCTCTTAAGTTGGGAATCTGACATCCTTGGGTGGTGAGAGAGAGTCACACAGCTCTGCTTGGCTCCCTGTCTGCAGATTCCAGAACCCCATGTACTGCTGTACCTTCCCATGATGAAAAGATGTGGGTCCTGGGCCACCCAGGACTTTCATGGAGTTGGATGTCTCTCCACCTCTCACAGCATCCTGTTCCCATGAAAAAGAGTAATTTCCAGGGCCTGCTGAGCTTTAACCCATTTTTCTCCCCCTGAAATAGCTGCTTCTCAGACATTATAGGAGCTCTAATGAGCTTCCCACATAAAAGCCTAAAACTTTACTGTAACAATTTGACATATGAAAGGTGGAGTTCATCCAGTGAACCAAAGTAGCACCAGATAGATGGGAAGCGCTTTTACGATTATCAGAGCCCCAGGGATACAAATGACACCTTTCTGTTTTCCTTTCTTTCTCTTTCTTTGTCAGTAAGTTATAAACCTCTTGCTGAGCTGTAAAAAAATCAGCAAACACTGAAATGAAACAGGTCCTGCAGCTGTAAGGCAATTGAAAGACTGCCCTTAGTTTCAGCAGCCAAACCATTAAAAATCTCCTGATTTTTTTCTTCACTGCATTCTTAGGAAACCATACCAAAAAATGTGCTACAAATACACAAAGTGCATGTTCAATAATTGTTAGAATGTCCTAAAATAAATGGATCTTCCTGGCTAGCTGGGTTCCATAGCTTGCTGACCTCAGGTCTGAAAAGTAAATAGGGCTGAGTCAATAGTCAATAGTTAAAGGGCAAAAGCCTGAGAGGTTTTGCTCTCAACAAAACGGTAGGAGGATGCACTGTATACAGGTCTTCCAGTTGAAGATGTACAGAAATAACAGTCTGATACTTACCGCTTTTCTGCACCCAGAACCCCTGAAGCAATTACGCTGAACTATTTGAAGGACCACACTTGTCATTTCTCCTGGTGTGCTCCAAGTCTTACAGGAAGGTATGAATTTTGCTCTAAGAAAGCATAAAGTATGCCACAAACTTTACTTTCTCTTTTGGGTTTTTAGTAAGTATGAACTCATCCTTGGGTTTCTTTGGTTTATTTCCCCCTCCTGTGTTGAGAATTCCTGTCCAATCTCTACAGACTGTCCAAAGCTACATGTGACTTGCCGAGTACTTGAGGTACTGGGAGACACTGACTGCACACATTTATCACAGTCATTATGTCTTAAGCTTGGAAATAGATTGGTGAAAAGCAGCATGGATAAATCAAGTCTTAAATTTCTTTAGGAAGATGGATCCTTGCATGAATCCTGAGAGAGCAGTGAAGTCTGAATTTTGTTGGTAACTCCAACTCCAAAGCCATTTTTCCAACTACGCAAAATTTCTCCAATTACTTATACAAAACACCTTAGGAGTCTCATGATATACCAAGTAATATTTCAGCTGTGAGCAGGAAATTCAGAATTGCTTATTAGTGGTGACAAAGGAGTCCAACAGGCTTATGTTTGGTGATTTTGGAAATGTTCGGTGAGCATAGAGAAGTTCAATGTAATCTTTAAGCATTTTGATTGTTTTGGTGGTTAGAATTCTTCATATGACTGTAATTTAGTGATGTTCCTTTCTAGCAATCTGCTGAAGGGGACTCTTCAGAAGTTTGTTATAATTCTTTTGCTATATCAAAGATGAAGTTGGATGGCCTTGCTCCTGGAGCTCATCTCTAGGGTACTACTTAATCACATTACAAAGATGCACATATTACTGAGGAGAAAATGTTTTGCCTGTGAAATGAATCAGGCTGAACTGCAGTAATCTGAAGTCTTCAGACAAAATCTCAGCAGAAACAGCTATAAGTGGCCTTTTACAAAGTCTCTTCCTTTATGGTCTGATTGTAGATGGGAAGTCAGACATCTGATTCATTGATGAGTTACATTCTGGCTCCATCAATGGCCCTTATGTCCCAGAGTGTATCAGACCCCACTACAGTATATGGCAAGACTGTTGTGCATCAGAATGTGAATCAAAGTGCAGATCATCCTGTAGGTGACTGCAAAAGCCACAGATGAGGAAAAGAAATCAAGAAATGGGTCTGGAGTTTATGTGCTTTCACCTGAGATGTCTTCAAACACACAAACCTTACTCTTTTGTAAGCAATATTGAAGTCATTCATTAAACAGCCCATGGGGTGAGTGATATGGGTAGAATCAGAATCTTAGAATGTTTGGGGTTGCAAGAGACTTTTGAAGGTCATACAGTCCAACCTCTCTATAGTGTATAGGAATATGTTTAAGTAGATCGGGTTGCTCAGAGCCCCATTCAACCCTTGAATGTTTACAGGGATGGGGCTTCTCCCAGCTTTCTGGGCAACCTGTGCTAGTATTTCACCACTCTCATTGTAAAAAATGCTGCCCTTAGTCTAAATCTACCCTGTTTCACTTTAAAACCATTACCTCTTATCCTGTCAGAACAGTCTGTGCTAAAGTTACTGTCCATGTCTTTCCTATAGGCCCTCTTTAAGTACTGAAATTCTGCAATAAGGTCTCCTTGGAGCATTCTCTTCTTCAGGGTGAACAACTCTAACTATCTTAGCCTTCCTTTATAGTAGAAGTGTTCCATCCCCCTGATAATTCTTGCAGCCCTCTTCTGGAGTCACTCCAGTAGGTCCATGTCTCTCCTGTGCTGCAAACTCCAGAGCTGGACCCAGCACTCCAGGTGAGGTATAACCAGAGCAGAGTAAGGGGCCAGAATCACCTCCTCCAGGCCTGCTGGCCACACTTCTTTCTTCAGAGTTTTTGTGATCTATCTCTTAAGCAATGAACTGTGAAGTCATTTGTGCACAGTGCGCAAAATTACATTGACTAGTTAAAGAAGGTGAACAAATACTAACGTGTTCTTGCAAAGCCTTTTCCTCTGTGCACTCAGTGTCAGCTAGAAGACTGTATTTATTAATGTAATCTCAAGAAGATGTAGGAAATAGACCTTAATCTCCCTTTCCTTGGATATGTGACTTAAGTAGCGACCTCTCTGCAGAAGTTTGGAGGAAAGGATGAGATAAGGTAGCAACAGCGGTATGTTAAATTCATTGCCACTATGTAGCCCATCCATGGATTTGTGATAGTTGTTTTCAATGTATTAAGTGTACACTGAAAGGATTCCTAGGGACTGATAAGGAAACACTAATTTCTAGACCCTGAGTGGTTGTGGACATAATCTGCCAAATCTCATGGAATGTGAGGTATGGGCAGGAAAAAGCTCAGTTGCTGAGCAACTCTCACTTCGAAAAAGCAGTGATGCTTTCAGAACTAGGCAGCAGCTAAACAGAAACTTGAGAACTGAAGGTTTTAACTTACCTTAACGTCTACAAAAATTCTACCTTCTTTTGTGTTCAAATGACAGTCACGTCAAATAATCACTCTTCACATTCTCAGAAAACCTCTACTGTGAGAGAGCTACTTTCCCAGGCAGTATTTGTGAAACAAAAAATGTTTAAAATTAGAAAAACGTGTGCTTAAAACTATGTAACTTTCAATTAAACCTGCATTCTCTGTGCTTCTGGCACTAGAAGACTGTGACCATGCTCTTGCCCCTATTTCATCCTACCTATGCCGCGAATTACCACTCCAGTTAACGTCCACAGTTGGATTTCTTTGACTTTGTAGCAAATTATTTTTTAGAACACAAAAATTGCTAGCAAAAGCTCATTTCAAACGACTCTTCCCCCTTTTTTATGATTCCCTCCCTACTGCAAATCTGAGTGAGATTATTGTGGGGTTAAAAAGAAAGGTGTTTTAGAAATGCATTGCTGTGTAGCATGTAGTCCTTAAAGCTTAGCATAAGAAAGGACTTTCTTTTTATTCAGAGATCTTTGTCAAAATATTGGCACCACATCGCCAGACAGCACGTAGCTTTCCTTGATCTTTGCACTATATTTGTAACAATAATTCTTATTGTAACACAGATATGTAAGCCAAATTTATTTTCTATATTTAACTATGCAGTGTTCCCTACAGGGAAGATCAGATTACCAAGTTAAAAAAACATTGTTTCTAAGCATTTTGTTACTGCAGAGAAAAGATCTTGTAGACCTCGGCTATCTGTTAGTATTGCTTCAATATACAATTCTCTTAAGTATTTATCCTGTCTGTTTGAAAGATTCACAGGCAATGTGTTCTGACACCAAAGGATCTAGTTATTAATGGAAATTTTATTGGAGGAATTGACTCCTAAAGGATCAATCATTGTGGCTCAGAAGGCTGCATTGTGATAGATAAAAGAAAATCAGTTTATATGGTTTCATCAGAGAAAAGAAAGACAGCCTGATTGCTGTGCTTGTTGGAACAGTAACTGTTTAGGAACATTATTACTGGAATAGCAGTCCGGTTTATTTCAGGCTGACTGGAGTTTTTTCAAAGGCTCAGGATTTCTTTTCTCCATCATTTTTAAATAGTTCCAACACACATTCAGGCGGCTGCTCTCGCTTCGTGCTTGTTCCGGATGCTGCCTCGCTTTCTTGCTTTGCTGGGATGGCTTTCATAAGCCATTCTTATTGAACCATCATATTTTCTCATCCAGAAAATGCAATATCCCAGTATGTTTTCTGTGACATATAAAAGACAAAACTCTTCTGCTGATGCATTTGCAGACACAATCCCTGAGACAGTTTTTCTACTTTAATGGAATAATTAAGGTCATGGTTACAGCAAAGCTGAAAGATCAACCTGCTATTTCCATACCAGTGCAATTATCTTGGTCATAAGAAAAAAAGACAGTTTTTAATGAGCTAGTATGTACAGAGACAAAATAAGTGTATTTTCTGAGCAATGAAGGGGTTAAATACTGCTGCCCAGATTTCATTTTTGTATGTTTTTATGTCATTGTTTGCTTGACTAATGATATTATTACAAAGTTAGTAAAGAAAATCCTTTTTTCCAATTACAGTTCTGTAAATAAGTCAAGAAAATGGTGTTCAGCTGTGTGCTTAATAGCAAAACCAGCAACAAATATGCTCGCAGAGAGAATCCCACTGATTTGGGCAAGTATTTTCAAGGTGCCAGAAGTGCATGGGCTCTGTTTTTGTAGGGTTGATTTTTTTGGTGTGTTCTTGTTTGAGCAAAAGTCAGCTTTCAACTAGCACCTAAACTCTTTCTTAATACTTTTTTCTCCTCCAAAAATGTTTATCTCATACAGTGGCTACCCTTTAAATATCTATTGATCTCAGAGCTTTGCCTGATGCTCTTTAATAGGTTTCTGTAGAGCAATCTGACCATTGTCTCTCAGTGAGAATTAAGTCCATCCCTTTTGCCACTTTAAATGTTGTGGGGAAATCCACATCTTCAATTTCCTTTACACACTCCATCGGCTTTCTGGGGTAAACCATATATTGTCTTTGTTGCAATTTGGTTGCTGTGACACTGTCAAGGTGATACCTGCCACATAAGCAACAAAGTATGCTACCCTTTTAGCAAAAAATACTTTCTATCTAGGAAAAAAAAAATCAGAAAGAAGAATGCAATTAAAAAAATAATCTAGATTTTCCAACTTCTTCCCTTTTCTTCCACACTATGTTTAGGTGGGTATCTCCTCAAGAGGGTCTATCAATGTGTAGAGAATCCTAGTTGCAAAGATTAAAGATCATCACTGATTGGTCATCCATGATGGAAAAGGCATAGAGGAACAGGATAAAGAAGTTGTTAGCACCATACACGAGAGTGAAAAGAAAGGCAAGAAACTTGAACTGTAAATATCAGATCAGAGCAACAGAATTCAGAAAGCATCAGACCAAAGGGCACTGATATTAACTCTTTGTATCTGTCTGCATGTATAGATAGAGAAATGGGTAGCAATGTTTTGCATGAACTTGAGAAATTTTAATGATGAAAGAGGCCAAAGAGTAGTAGGGAGCAGTCAGCAAAGTGACGGAAGTGCTTTACTGAGCACCTTCTATAGAAGGAAAAGGTCAGCTGTGAAAGCCAATTTAACTGAAAGCACTGCATCTTGGTTTGGTTTTTTTTTTCCTTCTTTCCCTCTCTCCCCAGCTGCCTTTGGATGATGTATCTAATTTTCCCTTTTGAAAACCTGTATCTGTGTGCCTTACATTCATGTCCATGCCTAAGTATTTTTGCTTCTAGAAAGACAGCACAGAGAAATCTTGGTATTGGATACTCTTGAGAAACTGCTAGTTCCTGTGTTTACCACTTTGCTTGTGACAAAATATTGTGGTAGTAATTCTGAAGCTCTGATTCTTGTATTTTACCTTTTCCTCTTTCTAATAATTCTTTCTTAGTTTTTTTTTTCCTTCTTTTTTCTTCCTTTTTGGTTTTTTCCTCCCATTAAACATCAAGATGTTTGTTTCTATCTCAGAACCAGATCATTCCTGTTTTATACCATGTCAGTGGCCATTATGCATGATGCTAATACTGTTATATATCTCCCGAACCATTCTTTCTGCTCTTCCAAGAACTACGTCTCACCTTGTTCTTAATACAGTGAACACATACAGAACCTTGACTTGGTTCCTTATGATAGAAAGAAGCAAACGTGTCTCTGCCCTGGCAACAGGCTTTCTGCAGCAGCGCCAATAGCTTGTTTTCTCCCAGCTAAGGCAACTGCAGAGTGAGGAGGAGCTGTACAGCACTAGAGAAGTAAACTCAGGATGAGAAAAAGATCCACACCAGCAACAAAGAGCATCAGAGACATAAGGAAGCAGATAAGCCAATAGCCATTCAAACTATTCAGATCATATTCCTGTCCCTTAAAACAGGCAATTTGCCACAAGCCATAGGCATGAGAAGAGCATCGTAACAGTGATGCTCAATAGGGCTCCTAATCCAAAAGCTGGGAACCTGTAACTCAGTGTGTTCAGACAGGGTTAATTTTATAAACATTCAGACCAGAAGCTGTGCATGGCAAAGCATCAAAGGAATGTAAAAGTATAATGTAAAAAATGAACAACTTTCCATCACAATTTATGGAAAAGACCCTCTCCCTCAGGACATCAAAGCAGTATTTGCTTTCAGATGTCTTGCTCACATAGAGGGAGGCAATGGGGGAGCTTGGAAAATTGCCTGTTTTCTTATGTGCTGCCTAAGTGCTTTAATTTCTGGAATTTTTTTTTTGGTTGTTGTTTGTCTGATTTGTTTTGTTTTGGTTTTGTTCTTTAAGAACTGATGACTTTAAAAGCTGAGAGATCAGTAGTCTGGAGATATTTTTACAGGACTAAAAGATACCAAAAATTGAATGACTTACAATAAATTTAAAATAATGCTTCTAGTATATCTTTTTCTTCTCTCTACATACATAGAAACCAAATACATTCTTCATGGAATCATAAGATCATAGAATGGTTTGGGCTGGAAGGGACCTTTCAAGATCATCTAGTTCAATTCCCCTGCCATGAGCAGGGGCATCTTTAACTAGATCAGTAAACTCCCTGTACAACCTGATCTTGAATGTTCCCTGGGATGGGGCATCTACCACCTGTCTAGGCAACCTTCTCCAGTGTTTCACCACTCTGATTGTTAGACTTAGTTACTTGAACAGATAGCCAACAACAAGGTAAGAATTCAGAAGTTCTGAAATAACAACAGAAAGTCTGCTTGAACTAAGTATGTATCTTTTCTGTACTGTTTCTTCAATGACATACTCCAAAACTACGTTCTAAGTTCTGTATTCTTTTCCCCAGAGGACTTAACTTATCTTTTATAGATAAAGACTAGGAGAGAGCACTCATAACACTCTTTGAGGCTTGTACATGTAACAAAAAACTGCAGTCCTTCATGCTCCATAAATTTTACTACTTTCCTCCAATTTCAGACCAAATGAACTCAGAGCTACTTTTAAAAGACTCCAAGTACGATTAGCAATCACTGTTGCTCATACATTATTTATGGAGCTGTCATTGCCTATGCCAGTTACAGACACTGAAACATGGTTTCATATGTTCTTCTCAACTGACAACTGGTTTTAAATTATAACCCTTGATATTGCATTCTAGAGGTGAAGAAAAAAAAAATCCCTGTCACTATCTGTAATCTACAAGTTTTTCCAGCAGAGGTCATTCTAAAATCTACTCGAGCCTACTGAGCTATGGCATTCCCATAACAATGGCTTTCCCATAGCAAACACAAAGTATGTTGTATATCCCTGGACTTACTAGATAAATCCATTGACTGAGAGCTGAGATGCTCAGTTTATGAGTCTGAAGACAGCATGATTTATCATGAAGACATAATTTAGCATTTTCATTAGCTATGAAATTAAATTGAAATTACATTTATTGTCATATTAGTACATTTTTGTATGATACTGCTATATAACCAATGACTGCTTTTCTGGTTTTCCTGATGACAACTGACCTCAGTGCCAGGAAAAATTATGGAGCAGATCATCTTGGCAGCAATAACAGTGCACCTGAAGGATGGCCAAGGGCTCAGGTCCAGCCAACATGGATTTAGGAAGGGCAGATCCTGCCTCTCCAACCTGATCTCCTTCTATGATCAGGTGACCCACCTGGTGGATGTGGGGAAGGCTGTGGATGTAGTCTACCTGGACTTCAGCAAGGCCTTTGACACTGTCCCCCACAACAAACTGCTGGCCAAGCTGTCATCCTGTGGCTTGGACCGCAACACTCTGTGCTGGATTAGGAACTGGCTGGAGGGCCGAGCCCAGAGAGTGGTGGTGAATGGTGCCACATCCAGCTGGCAGCCAGGCACTAGTGGTGTCCCCCAGGGATCAGTGCTGGGCCCCATCCTCTTTAATATCTTCATTGATGAACTGGATTGAGTCAGTCATCAGCAAATTTGCAGATGACACCAAGTTAGGAGCAGATGTTAGTCAGAGGGTAGAAGGGCTCTGCAAAGGGACCTCGACTGACTGGACATATGGGCAGAGTCCAGTGGAATGGCATTTAACAAGTCCAAATGCCAGCTGCTGCACTTTGGCCATGGCAACCCCATGCAGAGCTACAGGCTGGGATCAGAGTGGCTGGAGAGCTGCCAAACAAAAAGGGACCTAAGGGTGCTGATTGACAGCTGGCTGAACATGAGCCAGCAGTGTGCCCAGGCAGCCAAGAAGGCAAGTGGCATCCTGGTCTGCATCAAGAACAGTGTGGCCAGCAGGAGCAGGGAGGTCATTCTGCCCCTGTATGCTGCTTTGGTTAGGCCATACCTTGAGTCCTGTGTCCAGTTCTGGGCCTCTCAGTTTAAGAAGGACATTGAGACACTTGAACATGTCCAGAGAAGGGCAACAAGGCTGGGGAGAGGCCTCGAGCACAAGCCCTCTGAGGAGAGGCTGAGGGAGCTGGGATTGTTTAGCCTGGAGAAGAGGAGGCTCAGGGGAGACCTTATTGCTCTCTACAACTACCTGAAGGGTGGTTGTCGCCTGGAGGGGGTTGGTCTCTTCTCTCAAGTGACCAGCCCCAGAACAAGAGGACACAGTCTCAAGCTGCACCAGGGGAAATTTAAGCTCGAGGTGAGGATTAAGTTCTTCACAGAGAGAGTCGTTCGCCATTGGAATGTGCTGCCCAGGGAGGTGGTGGAGTCACCATCCCTGGAGGTGTTCAAGAGGGGAGGACGTGGCACTTGGTGCCATGGTTTAGTCATGAGGTCTTTCGTGACAGGTTGGACTTCATGATCTTTGAGGTCTCTTCCAACCTTGGTGATTCTGTGATTCTGTGATAAGTGCCAGAATTGATAGAGGAAAATGGATAGTTGAAGCTATCATCTGTAACCTTGTTTTTTAAAGACAGACGTTCTCATGATGCCCCTCAAATTTTCCTCTCCCACAGACTGAAAGGAAATAATTCAGTTGGCTGCTGAAAGTTCCCTTCTCATGTCTTCATGGGCCAGGAAAAGGAGAGGGCACTTCAGGCCAGCCTAATTGCAGGACTCAGACTCAGTGAGAGCTACTGGTTTTTATAAAACATGCCCCCAGGGCTGTTAAAGCCTGTGTTCTACTTAGAAATAACCTACCTCTTTATCTGTTTGAGGTGGTATTTGTTTGTGATTAACAGCAGAGCAGTGCTACTGGAGTAACACAGGAGTTTCTCAATTGCTTTCCACTAAATGGAAAATAGTAACTCTTTCTGTTATCTGCTAATGTGACAGCTCATGTTGTTGTTTTGCTGTTACACTAGCAAAATCATTTAAAGATGATGCCCAAGCATAGAAAGGTAGCAGTTTCCCCAACACACAAAACTGAAGCAAAGGTTTTATAAGGATGAATCAGTAGGAATTGTCTCATTGCATGTACAGAGAACTGATGGGTTTGACAGCTCCAAGAGAATATTCTGTTCTAGTGTCATGTGCTGTTTCTTCTATAGCTGCTGAAGTGCCTGAGAGCCAGTAGAGAATTTCTGTATCATGTTGTTTCTGCTGTATGAAGAAGAAAAGTCTTCAGAAACTAAAGGAATGAAAATTAGGCAGGCCAGAAGGCACCTTCTGGAGGTGTCTCGTCTAACTCTTTTACACAAAGCAGAGTTAAGGTTTGCTCAGAGCTATGTCCCATTGGCTTTTAAGTATTTCTGGGGATAGAGATCCCACAGCCTCTTGAGCCTCTTGACCACCCTTACTGTAAAAACCTTTTTTCTTTATAGCTATTCATATTCTGTTTTCTGATTTGTGCTAGTTGCCTCTTGTTCTGTAACAGCACACCTTCAAGACATATGTGACTCCAGTTTCTCTACACCTTCCCATCTGGTGTTGTGCACAGCAAACTTCTCTTCTTCAGGCTGAATAGGCTCAAACTTCCAAAGATTTCTTTGTATTTCATGTTATCCAGCCCCAAACCTGCTTGGTGGCATCCACTGCCTTTGCTCCAGCATAACAGCTCCTTCTGTGGAGCACATAACTGGACAGCACTTCAGATACGGTGTCACAAGTGCTGAATACAATCCCTTCTCTTGACCTGCTTGCTTAGCTTCTGCTAATATAGTCCATGACGCTTTCTTCTTCTGCAAAGGTGGATTGGTGATGCATGTTCAAACCCTCCACTTAGAATATCAGGGTCCTTTTCTGCAAAGCTGCTCTCTGGCCAGCAGGGCCCTGTACAGGACTGTGCAATTGTTTTTATGCTGAGCCACAGGTGTTTCTTGTGAGCTGAAAAAATGGAGAAGTATCATGTTACATTTTTTACAGATTCAGTGTTTTTAAGAAGAGACAATAGAACTAAGAAGGCGGCTCTGACAAATTTTGTGTAAATGGTTGGAGACTCATTTGGGGTGGGATGTAAACAGTGAGGCTCAGGAAATTTCACAATGCTCTTAGCTTCCAGAAGCTTCATTTGAAGCTCCTATTCTTTATCTCTCAGATTGTAAAATACGTGCATGCAAAATACACATATACACACAATATCACAGATTTCTCTATTTTCCACTGAGATCCGCTGAAACATGCCAGCAAGCAAAGACCCTTTTGCATTATAAAGAATTATACCCATTCTGTAAAGAGCTACAGAGAACATAAAAGTGAGTTAAATATAAACTCTCTTAATCTTGACAATACCCTCTTGATTACAGCATCATGAATGTGAGGCTCAAATACTATAAAATTCCGCTGTGGTGTTGGCCCCTTAGGTAGTCAGTCACTCTGCAGTCTGATTTTTGGAGTGAAGGAAGTTTAACCTGGATTGCAACGGAGACTTGTGAGACTTTTCAAAAACTGGTGAATGATTTGGATGAATAATAATAGTTCTGAAATGATAACCATCAGCAGAAGGAGGTACAGACTGCATACTGAAATGATCATTTTTTCTGAGAGTATGATCAATATGGAGAGAGTTTCACATCCCCTTGCAAAACTAACGCCACGATCTGCAGTCTGAGGCTGTCCATGCAGAGCTCATTGCAGGCTTGGGACTTCATACACCAAGACCACTCTCTGAAGTCAATGGCACAAATGCTACTGATTCATGCAAGACTGGCTTTAATGTCTAGAACTTTCTATGAGCACTTCTCTTGTACGTGCTAATGTAAATGTCAGCTAAAAAAGAGAACAAATATCATCTTATCAGCATAGGTTCATTTAATTTACATACTGTACTTGAACCCAATAAAACATTAGTGTTCTGAGCTGTAATAAGTCATTAAATTATGTTAAGAGCCCAGGAAAACAGATGGAAAACCCTCAGGGCATGCCGTCTGATGAACATAAAACTATAATCCTACTGCAAGAAAACAATGTGCAAATTTGATATATGGCATGAAGCTCCATGAAAATTAGGCTTTGCCCATTAGGGAGGCTTCCCTGAGGACTGTAGATCTGCGTGTGGCTGAAAGCTTCATAGTTTGACAGCAAACTCCTGGCCAAGCTGTCAGCCCATGGCTTGGATGGGTGCACACTGCATTGGGTTAGGAACTGGCTGGAGGGCCGAGCCCAGAGAGTGGTGGTGAATGGTGCCACATCCAGCTGGAGGCCAGTCATTAGTGGTGTGCCCCAAGGATCAGTGCTGGGCCCCATGCTCTTTAACATCTTTATTGATGATCTGGGTGAGGGCATTGAGTCCATCATCAGTAAATTTGCTGGCAACACCAAGCTGGGGGCAGGATTTGATCTGCTGGAGGGCAGAGAGGCTCTGCAGAGGGACCTGGACAGGCTGGACAGATGGGCAGAGTCCAACGGCATGAGATTGAACACATCCAAGTGCCGGGTTCTGCACATTGGCCACAGCAACCCCATGCAGAGCTACAGGCTGGGGTCAGAGTGGCTGGAGAGCAGCTAGGTAGAGAGGTACCTGGGGGTACTGGTCGATGGGAGGCTGAACATGAGCCTGCAGTGTACCCAGGCAGCCAAGAGGGCCAATGGCATCCTGGCCTGCATCAGGAACAGTGTGGCCAGCAGGAGCAGGGAGGTCATTGTGCCCCTGTACACTACATTGGTTAGGCCACACCTCAATTACTGTGTCCAGTTCTGGGCCCCTCAGTTTAGGAAGGATGTTGACTTGCTGGAACATGTCCAGGGAAGGGCAACAAAGTTGGTGAGGGGTTTGGAACACAAGCCCTATGAGGAGAGACTGAGGGAGCTGGGGTTGCTTAGCCTGGAGAGGAGGAGACTCAGGGGTGACCTTATTGCTCTCTACAACTACCTGAAGGGAGGTTGTAGCCAGGCGGATGTTGGTCTCTTCTCCCAGGCAGCCAGCACCAGAACAAGAGGACACAGTCTCAGGCTGTGCCAGGGGAGGTTTAGGCTGGATATTAGGTAGAAGTTCTATAAAGAGAGAGTAGTTGCCCATTGGAATGGGCTGCCTGGGGAGGTGGTGGAGTTACCATCATTGGAGGTGTTCAAGGGGAGACTTGATGGGGTGCTTGGTGCCATGGTTTAGTTTAGGTGGGTTGGATTGGCTGATGGGTTGGATGCGATGATCTTGAAGGTCTCTTCCAACCTGGTCTATTCTATTCTATTCTATTCTATTCTATTCTATTCTATTCTATTCTATAATCATTTAAAATTCATATTAGAAGAGAAGTAAGATTTGAGCAAGGAGGTGCCTTTTTAAAGAGGGAGCAGGAAGTAAGGTTCAGGAACTTCATCAGCTGCCGTTGGTGGGAATAGGATGTTCTCAGCCTGCCATGGGAGAGGATTTGTCACACTACTTGCAGTGGCAGCCTTGCTTGTAAATGACCTTTCGCTACACAAAACAGCAGATGGCAGCCTACAGCCAGCATTTTTTACTCTGCTGTTTGCTACCATAATTAATAAACAGAATCTCTATATGAGAGATTTTTGTAGGATAGTTGTGATATATTTAGGTGCATAGAATTATGAGTCCTTGTGTTCATCCCTCCTGCTTTGCCTCTGTGGCATAACTGTGCTTATTTGTGCTTTTGGTGTGGAAGGAATTCTCCATTTTTTCCCCCAATCCAGACTGTGAAATTTATAGCTGTGATGTGGTCTTCTTCTCAAAGAAAATGGGAAGAAGCATCTGGTCTGGAAAGAAGGGACAAGGAGGAAGTTTTAAGCTGTTGAATACTCCTGCCTGTAGTCTTTGCTGAAGTCAAGAAAGCCTTTATAATATTTTTCACTTGACAATGACCTACACAAGTGGTCTGTGTGGTGGATGGGGAACTGGCTGACAGGCTGTATCCAGGGGGTGGCAATAAATAGCTCTTTCTCAGACTGGGAACCTATCACTAGAGGGGTCTCCCATGGATCCATATTGGGCCAAACACTGTTTAATATCCTCATTAATGGTTTAGGTATTGGAATTAATGGTTTAGGTATTGGAATTAAGAGTATCATGATGAAGTCTGCTGGTGACACAATAATAAGTGGGGAAGCTGACACCCCAGAAGGGAGAGCAACCCTCCAGGAAGATCTTGACAGGCTGGCTGAGTGGGCAAGAAGGAACAGTATGAAGTTTAATGAGGCCTAGTGTAGGGTCTTGTACCTGAAAACACATAACCCAGGAATGCAACTCAGATTGAGAGCAGCACTGTGGCAAGGGACCTGGTGGTCTTGGTGGACAAAAGGCTCAGCATGAGTGAACAGTGCTCCAGAGGCAAAGAAAGCCAACAGGATGCTGAGCTGCATTAATAAGGGTATCACAAGCAGGGGTAAATATGTCATTCTCCTGCTCTACTCAGTGCTGGTCAGGCTGAACCTTGAGTGCTGTGTACAGTTTTGGTCCCTGCTGTGCAAGAAGTATGCAGACTGGCTGGAATGGGTCCAGAGCAGGGCCACAAGAATGATCAGAGGACTGGAAGACCTGTCATATGAGGGAAGGCTGAGAGAATGGCGTTTGTTCAGCCTTGATAAGGCTTAGGGGAGCATGTACAAGCACCTAAAGGGCATCTGTCATGAGGAGGGAGATTCCATTTTTACAGAGTCATGTGGTAAAGACAAGGGGTAGTGGGTACAAGTTACTACTGGGGAGATTGGGACTGGATGCCAAAATTTGTTTTTTTCACCATTTGAGCTATTAGACATTGGAATAAACTCCCAAGAGAGGTGGTGGATTCCCCTACGTTAGACAGTTTCACTGCCCAGCTTGACAGGGTGCTGAGCCATCTCATTAAACTATATTCTTACCCTGAAAGGTTGGACTAGATGATCCTTGAGGTCCATTCCAACCTGGTATTTTATGCATCTATTGAATTTTTATTAATCTGCTTTAAAACAAATAGCTGTGATGTTATAGAAACAGCATCTTCCCTCCCTGTGGCTGGCTGCTGCTGTGCTAGTACATGGTGCTCCAAGATGCTAACAAATTGGTGAGTACTTTCATGGTTTTCAGATCTCCATCCTGTTCTTTTAGAGTGAGTACAGCTACAGTAAAGCACTTACACTCCAAATGACAGAAGCTCTGAAGAATTTAATTTGCCACAAAGCACTTCACAAATCCGTTTCTTCTTGGAGTGTGTTGCAGGGTGAGCAGAAGGCTTCGTGTGTATGCATGGCTCATGTATGTATCCAAAGACATGAAGATGCGGCCTACAATCTAAACACAGTTACCAGATCTAGAAAATAATCATCCTAGGTCTTGGATTTGCTTTTTCAGGGTTTCATATTGACTGGCCAAATGACAGAGATCAGAGGGCAGTGATCAGCAGTGCAGGGTTCAGTTAGAGACTTGTAGCTAACAGTGTTCCACAGGGATCAGTACTGGGTCCAGTCTAGTTCAGGTGGGGTGAAAGGATGAAGTGTACCCTCAGCAAGTTTGCTGCTGCTATGATGCTGGGAAGAGTGGCTGACACACCAGAAGGCTGTGCTGCCATTAAGCAAGAGCTAGACAGGCTGGAGAATTGAGCAAAGGGGAATGTAATGAAGTTCAGCATGAGCAAGTGTAGAGTCCTGCATCTGAGAAGGAATAACCCCATGCACCAGTACAAATTAGAAGTTGATCTGCTGTAAAGCAGCTCTGCAGAAGAAGATGTGAGAGTCCTGGTGGACCACAAGTTAATCAAGAGCCAGCAGTACTACTGGCAAAGAAGGCCAATAGTACCCTGTAGTGCATTAAGAGTGTGAACAACAGGTCAAGGGAGATTCTCCTCTCCCCAGTACTGAGTCCAGGTCCTGGCTCCCCAGTTCAAGAGAGACAGGGAACTACTGAAGAAAGTCCAATGGAGGGCTACAAAAGTGATGAGGGGACTGGAACATCTCTCTTATGCAGAAAGGCTGAGAGTCCTGGGACTCTTTAGCCTAGTGAAGACTGAGAGGGGAACTTAATCACAAATATCTAAAGGTTGTCTGTCTAGCGGATGGGGCCAGTTTCTTTTCAGTGGTTCCCAGTGGTAGGACAAGGGACAGTGGACACAAACTGAAAGACAGGAAGTTCAACCTAAACATAAGGAAAAACTTCTTTACTTTGAGGATGATGGAGCACTGGAACAGGCTGCCTAGAGAGGTTATGGAGTCTCTTTCTCCTGAGCCTTTCACAACACACCTGGTTCCTCTGCAATTCAATCTATGTGAAACTGCTTTATCAAGTGGGATGGACTAGATGATCTCCAGATGTCCTTTCCAACCCTAACTATTCTGTGATTCTGTGATCCTGTGATTCTGTTTCATATGTCTGGTCCCTTCATCTCCTCTCCTTCATCTCAGTAGCAAGGGAGGGGGAAGTTTAAGCAAATGTCAGTATGGGCCTTCCTCAGCCCATGGAAATCTGTGTCACTTATGCCTGCCCTGTACCACTTAACAGTGCCTTCTTGCCTTGTAATCCTCAGTGCTTGGAAACAGTGATTTGGTTCTGCAGATTACAAATGTCTTTTGTGCAAAAACCTTTATACAAGCAGCTGATATGGTAGTTGTTGTTTTAATACTAAAATGACCAGCATTACTTACATGTTACCACCTAAGGATGTCACGGTAGGATAACAGTCAATTTGTAAAGGATTTTCTTTGGATCAATAGAGAGAAAAGTCTCATGTTTTAAAATGTGATCTTTCAGCACAATTTGATTTTATGGACATGAAGAGACGTTTTATGCATATTCATTAGGTGAACTATGAGTCTACTTCTTTTTTTAATTTGCTAAGGAAAAATCTGACCACAGAGAGGGTTTTTTTCAGTATTAAAAAAGCAATTAAGAACATTGCCAAAAGGATATAGCATCAATAATTCAGGATATCCTTTACAAAATACAGAAATATTTCTAGGACTGCTAAAGTGGAAAATCACAAAGTTTCTACATCCTGTTTCATAGGGTCCCCAGTGGTATAGGGGAGAGAATTAGAAAAGTAAGAGAAAGAAGATCCCCTGCAGGAGATAAAGACAGTTTAATAGGTGAAGCAAAGCTCTGCGTGCAAGTGAAGCAGAATGGGGCATTCATTTGCTACTTCCCATCAGCAGGCTGAAGCCACTTCCTGGAAAGTCATGCCTCAGCACGCCTAATGGCTACTTGGGAAGAAAAGTACCATAACCACAAATGTCCCTGCATCCTCCTCCTTTTCCTGGGCTTTTATCTCTGAGCACAACATTATAAAGCATGGAATATCTCTGTGGTCAGTTGAGGTCAGCTGTCCCCTCCCAGCCTTTTGTGCACTCCTAATCTACTCACTGGGGGGACAGAATGGAAAAAAGCCAACCTCGATGATGTGTAAGCACTGCCCATCAAGAGCCGAAACACCACTGTCTTACCCACACTGCTTTAGTCACAAACATGAAATGAGCTGCTGTGAAGAAAATTAACACCAACCCAGCTAGACTCAGTAAAAATTGTCTTATCTTCTTTCCCCAGTGTACCAGCATAGGACAGACAAGAGAAGATCAGAAAATAACAACTTTTCTTGTCTCTAACCACGTTTCAGACACAAATCTAAACAAAAGGAGGCATGGTAAGACTTTATCCATGGAAGTATTCTGCTAAGAGAATATAATGGGGACTCCTCTGCAAGAGAACTAAAGCAGTACCCCCTTTGTCTTGGCACTTGGCAGTGCTTTATTTAGGCATTAAATGCCTTATGAAGTTGCAATTAGCCAGTCTGAACAGTACTGCAAAATTAAGAGCTTTATATTTCCTGACATGCCTGAGGGAAATACAACTGACATGTTCTCCCTCACTAAAGTCTAGGCATCAGCTCCTGCAGGGCTAGCAAATTCTGTAGGAACTGCTCTGGCTGCTTCCAGGGGAGAGGCACTGTGGTTCCCTGAGTGGTGGGAACTTAAATGTGGAGTATGCAACATAACTCAGTTTACAGATTGTGACACAGTTACCAAAGAAGATGGTTTGACGAATCCGTCCCCTCTGGATGGATGTTGTGTTGAAGGTTTATGGAAGGATTTTATGCTGAAAATACCCAGGCTTTCTTTGCTCATCTTCGTGGGAGAAAGGGTAAGTATGACAAGTGCTAGGTGCAGACTAGAAATTTGTCTGTTTCTCACGCAGAGTGCCACTTGTAACATTTCTTATTTGAGCTCCTTACTGTTATCTCCTGTTCTGTAAAACTGTCATCAGAGAGAAAGGAATCAGGCTGTGTTTTAAAGATTTTTTTTTTGTTTCCTTTTTGCCTGCTAAATGAAGACATGACACCAGTTGTCATATTTCAAGGGTAAGAGGGAAGATGAGATTATAATTATCATCTTTACTGTAAAGCAATTCTCCCTCAACTGCTCTTACAACACTGTAATAGTAGATTCAGAAACAAGGTATATTAGCATATTGCTGTTAACTTTAGTTAGTGAAAGATGGCTGAAGTATGACTACAGAAATATGCAGAGAAAAAAAAGTATTTCCTAAGTCACAGAATCATAGAATGGTCTGGGTTGAAGGGACCTCCAGAGGTCACATATTCGAACCCCCTCTGCAGGAAGCTGGGGAATCCTCAGATATATCAGGTTGCTCAGAGCCCTGTCAAGCCTCACTGTGAATATCTCTAGGGATGGGAAGCCAACTACCCCCCCAGGCAACCTGTTCCTGCTGATTTCCTGATTCTCTAGTACTGGAAAAGATACACATCAAATCCAGATCCTCTTCTCAGATGTCCTGATCCATCTGTCAATCATTTTCAGAGATCAGTCATGTGTATAGTAAATACTTCATGTCTCATGACCCTATCTTTGAATCTCATTTGTCCTCTAACATGTATAGCACTGACTTCTGTGTAATTGTTGCGCTGTAGATGTCAGAATGTTAAGGCTTAGGTAGGTACCAAAGTTATTAGATTGCATCATTCCTTGTTCTTCATTCTTCTTCTCTAGTTATGATATTTATACTTCACATTACTATAATAAACTTTAGCTGTTAGGATGCTATGTTCATTAACTGGCAACACATGCAGTAACGAAGAGCTTAATTTCAAGCAAATATATTTGGAAGCACTGGAGTGGAAATGTTTACAAGAGAGTTTTAAATGTGCACTGTCACACATCTTTATCAAAGTAGGTGAGTCTCTCTGTGTGTAGAATACAGGAATGAAAAATGGAAGAAAAGGAAGAATGAGGGATAAGAAAGGTAAGCTGAGAGTGGCAGACATTATTGGAGGAAGCTGAAAGTGCTGGGTTTGTGCCCTTGCAAGTTTGTTGAAGATTCACTTATATTTGCTCCTGTGGGTGCTGACGTTACATTTGCATGTGTGTGGGAAAGCACATGTACACATGCAACTGCTTGTTGTACAGGCCTTCATATACACAACCTGTGCTTTTACCTTTTGGACAGTGGCAGTAGAAGCTGAGATTTTTTAATGTGGACAAGCAGAGTAGAGACCACATTGAAATTACAGCTGTTGACAAAGCCATTTGATTGAGAGGACAAAGAACTCCTCCTTATTCACTTTGAGTAAAAAAGAAAACAACGACAGGATGGTATTTAACCTTAACGCTCAGAAAACAGAAGTGCTAGAATAGCAGCTCTTTTAAGCAGTTACAGATTCTTCCTAAGTATTACAGTAGCTGCTTTGGTTCTCCCCCTTTGCCATTACCCTTTAGCCAGTACTATTGGCTTGTTTGAGAAGGTGAGATGCAACTATATGGCAGCAAGTTCTTAAAACTTCACACTTTGTTTTTCTTCCCAAACATTGAACACAGACTAATTTTTAGGTTTTTTTTAATATGAATGACATCTAGAGCCAGTCTCTCTTTTAGATTGGCATGATCAATAATGTTTCAATCTATATTCTAGAGACAGTGGTGTGTCAGTGAGAATGGTCTTTTAATGTAGTACATGAGGCTATATTTCCCATGTCTGTCTCCATTTATTTCAAGTTTCATGATTTTGTGACAGTGCCTCATTCATTACCCATGTTTCTGTGGTAACCAAATAGCCCATAATGCATCTATTAAAATAATAATAAAAAAAGTTTCAATTTGAGCTAATCTATTAAATTTTAGGTCATTATGCTACAATTGGTAACTGCAGGGTTTTTGGGACGGTTTTTTTTAGGCTTAATTTGTTGCCAGGTAAAGGAAAAAATAGGCAGTAGAGGGACTGTTGTGAATAAGAAGCCCTAGGATGTCCCTGCATTCAAAAAACCTCTTTAAAGCTGTCTGGCATCTAAATCAATTATATGTTGTGATCTTGTGAGCCTCACAGTTATATCCTAGAATTGATTTTTACTTTGAAAAAACAGCAGTCATGCTTTGATTCTTGTGTCCTTGATTTTCCACATTTGTATTTTGGCTATCTTAAGTCTTCTTTATAAGAATCAGTTAGTCAAGCTTTTCCTGGTACATGGGCCCTCATGCTTCAAAAAGAATGATCTTTATACTTATTTATTAGAATAGAATAGAATAGAATAGAATAGAATAGAATAGAATAGAATAGAATAGACCAGGTTGGAAGAGACCTTCAAGATCATTGAGTCCAACCTATCACCCAACACTATCTAATCAACTAAACCATGGCACCAAGCATCCCATGCAGTCTCTTCTTAAACACCTCCCATGATGGTGACTCCAACACCTCCCTGGGCAGTCCATTCCAATAGCCAATCACTCTTCCTATGAAGAACTTCTTCCTAACATCCAGCCTAAACCTCCCCTGGTGCATTTTGAGACTGCATCCTCTTGTTGTGGTGCTGGTTGCCTGGGAGAAGAGACCTATCCCCACCTGTCTACAGCCTCCCTTCAGGTAGTTGTAGACAGCTTATGTAGTGTAAGGTTAATTTGAGCACTCTGATCATAATAATCTCTTGGATGGACTGACTCCCAATTCTAGTGACACATTTTAAGAAGCTAGCATTACATATCTGTAGTCTTAATACTGCAGCTCCTTACAGCTCCACACACTTACAGTTGAGGCACTAGGGCTATTACAAACATCTGCAATTAAGTAGCTGCATGAGAGTTTAAAGAATCAGACAATAAATTCAAATTCTTTGTTTTTGTCACATCAGTGAGTGAAGCAGTGGACAAAAAGAAGTAGCTAATATTTCAGCAAGGTGTCTTGGAATCACTAAGTGATGTGGCGCTCTCTTTTTTTCCCCCTTTTCTGTCTGTCTGCTCAGTATTCCTCCTGATTTCCCCTGGGATTCTCTCACACTGAAAAACTTCTGCCCTGATATGAATAAATTGCTTCAGGAGGTATTTCAGCATTGTGTCACTATGAATTCCAGTTATGATGGTACTACCAGACCTCCCAGTTTGATGAAATTCAGCAAAGCAAGAAACCTGTTTACAATTCTTGCAACTGCAGCTAGTAAATGTGTTTTGTTACTTTAGTTTGACAAGATAAATACCAGTACCAGAAATTAAGCTAAGATCAGAGAGGAATATTGAATTAAGAGGGGAGATACATATGTGTGTATATATATGTATATGTAAATATATTTGTAGGAACAGAAGATGAAATATGCTCAGTGAATATATAAAGCATACTCAAAACAGTAACTGTACCTTAATGGCATGCATACACCTGACAGACTGATTGTAAGTGAGTGAGCAGTGTGGGCAGACTGGCAGAGTCACACTTGGGGAGTGTGGCTGACAAACAGGCAGTACCATGTGTTATCAAGAAGGGTATGAGCAGTATGCATGGGGTTGCTCAGTTTCACTAATGCTTCAGGATATATAATGCCCAGCTGGAGTCTCTTGTCTGGCAGCTGAGCACAGACAAATGAAGGCACATAACAGCTGAGTTTCTCTAAAGAGGAAGGGTACAGGATGAAGGAAGACTTCTGCACATGCTTCTTGCAGCAGGAAAGCAGTAGGTAATGTCCTTTTTTTTTTTCTCTCCCCCCCCTTTCCTGTTTTAGATCACTTGCCTTAAAAACCTGTCTATTGCTTGCAACTTCCCTACTGTTCTGTCCTTTCTGTTTACCTCTTTCTTGCTCTCCTGCCCACAGGGATGACCAAATTGGTTATAAGGACACTATGTCCAGTGCCATTGTTCAACCATTGCTCCAGGAGGCTGCAGAGCCTCTCTTCCCCATCAATGGTGACACCATTAGCAGTGGTGAAATCTCAGCAGAAGAGACATCAACTCACAGCAAGTGTGCCCAGACACCAAGCAACTGAACTGAACCGCTGAAACTGTTTGCCTCAATGCCCTCCATTCATTAAGTTATCCTACAACTACATTAGCTGGTAAAAACTCAGTTTAAAAAATGAAAAATTGATGACATTGAGCTTTATATCCCATTATTGTTGTTATGTGTGCCACAGACTGGTGCCAAGGGATTTTTTTGTGTGTTATACTCAGTAATGAAATAACAAGTTTAAGAGCTAGGGATGTTATACATCAGATGTTGTAGCTAGCTCTTTTTCAAAGTTCAACAGTGAAAGAAAACAAGGAGTTAGTAACATCTTGCAACATGGATTTTATCACTTGGATATGTAAATCTCAGGAGTCAGAAAAGCTTAAATGTTTAATATTGGATGCCTGAAGATCAGTCTTAATTTTTTGATCAATAATTAAATAATGTCCTCATAGAACAGACTCTTGAGTTCTGTAAACCTTGTTCTGTCTAGCTATCCTGAGTGCAACAGTCATAATTTCAGTCTGCTGAGAGAATAACCAAGAGCCTTCACTTATCTCATTGTGCCATTTCCAACCTATTATGAAGATACTTCTTCAAAAACAGACGTTGCTATGCTTGCTTTCAACATTTCTTGTGAGCGAGTGGGATATGTTTTGGGTTTTTTAGTAGAAATGTCAACATTATCAAAAAGAATGGCAGAAAATTCACTCATTCACAATCCCTTGAATCCTGTCCAAATCCAAGCACATCAATTATCTAGGATGTGCAGGAAAGGATAACAAAAGATTAAATTTACATCCTTCGTGATCCTTGAAAATTATATTCCTGCCTATTTATTGATAGCTGAATGCTGCTAGTAGAGCAGAGGCTTAGCCTCAGAAAGTGTGCTTCCTTTTGCCCAGTATTTCCTTGTTCATCAAGGGGAAACAGGCAGGTTACTCCCTGTCTCTTCCTTTAGGCTGAACATTCATCTTCTGCTTATGCTTCCAGCTTGCATTAAGCCACAAAATGTAATATCAAAGTTTGTTGCTTTGTTTGCAAGACTGCATGACACAACAAGTGAAAATACTTTCCATTTTAAAATCTGAAGGCTTGTACACAGCCAAAGAACACATAAACAGCTCAGGCTGTGCCTACATAATGACTTAAACATGTTAAAAGTGGGTGTAAAGAAATTCACCTCTCCTGTAACTAGCATCACGTAGTCTACTTCTATTTTAAGTATGGCTTGCAACAGCGCCTCACGACTTTACACTTTCCCATGCACTGTTTGGTGTACTGTGGAAATTTAAAGTGCATTAAATGGGTAATTTCCATTGTTAGGCTACTGTGCTCATCACAAGTATAAGAGTGCAGAGATCATCCTTAGGTTCATAGCACAGAACACATTTTCATTCTTCAACTACCAGTCTTTTGCTACTTTAATGCAGAAACTAATAGGAAAAGTTGAACCCACTAAAAATGGGCAGAAAAAATTCTAAAGCTTCTCTGTGCCATTTACTGTGTGCAGTTGCTTCTCTTTTTACAACCCAGGACCAAGAAGGTGGTATGATTTCTATTCTGCAAGTGAAGTTGTTGGTGAGGGGTGAGGGGAGTGGGAATCCAGATAGATAGCATGGTATAGAGGTTAAATACAGACATAAGCATCCACTGCTTGATCCATATATTTTCAGTCTGTCGTGAGCTACTGCCACAGCTGCAGTAGCACCAAAAGCTGTACCCAGCTGCTCAAAGCACCCAAACAACTTAAAAAGTAGCAAACTTAAGATGGTGGTGGATTTAGCTGTAGCTAAATTGGTTCCAAAATGTTTAATCATTTTGAACTGTATGAGCAAGAAACTTTGACTTTCCCAGACTATAATGCAGGTCTTTGCACTTGCAACAAACATCCAGGAGTGCAAGTGGTCAACATTAGGCTCAAACCACTGTGTAGTTAACATAATGCAAACACATAAGGGAACACACAGAAAGTTGTGGTTTAGGGGGGAAAAAAGCCACCAGAAGGAGCATGAGCTGTAATTTTGCTGCTCCCAGCTGGAGTTCAAAACAGGGTTTGTAATGAGTCAGGCAAGTTGATTCACAAAGCAAAGTAATACCTGCATCAGTAGCTGTGCATTTTACTACTGCAGCTTAGTAACATTTCTACCATATACGTAGCATTGTCTTATTACTCAAAAATCATTGATTACATCATTACATTGCTGGGAAGTGCCTGACCGGGTGTCATAGTGGGTGTCAGTCTGTCTGAGATCACCTCTATCTCAATATGCGCAAATTCACCACATCACTCTCTTCTACATCAACAGTCTTCGCACTTCCCAGAGGAAACTGACAATATTTAGTTATTCTGAATAAGATTAATCTTCCCTTATTTTAGACACTTGTGTAAAGTACACATCTGGTTCTCAAATCCCCAGATTTCTTTTATAGTCTCTAGAGAGAAAAGGACACTCTGTGGGGGCATTGCCTACTTCACTCTGAAGGGAATGTGTATTTTTAGGGTGACTTCTTTCCTGTCTTTCTGGCATAATCTATGCAACACCCTGTATCTCTCTGTAATCTCTTGTTGAGAGCGTATATGTCTATGGGCAGAGACCATCTTTTGTCTTGTGTGGGTACAGGCGTTAGCTGAATGGGACCAAAATTGAATGTTCCAGTCATGGGCATAAGAACAATAAAAGCACAAAGTACTGAATATACTTCCAGATAATTATATATCTCTTATCTGATGTCATCTAGCAATTTAAGGATGTTTGAGTTTCCAGATGTAAGATGTACATGTGGCTTGAAAAGATGCAGAATTCAAGCAGTCAGTGTTCTGAGTCCTTCGTTCCTGTGACACAGCCACCAGAATACCAAATCTGAGAGCAGGGAGAGGAGTCTCATTTGTCACCTGCTGTGCAATGGTTGATGAAAACAGCTGTAAGGTAGAACAGCCTGAAACTCAGAAGGGAAGTAGTGGCCTAAACCAGCTTTTTAATTTTTCTGGGTAGACTTTAATGACTAATCATAATGTCACTCTGAATAAATAATGGAGAAAAGTTTCTTCTCCTCCAGGAAATCTGAATTTTTAACCTGTCCAACAAAAGTTTTATGAGCATGCTTTAAATACATTAAAATTCAATCTCTGTGTAATACTACATTCAGTCACTCATTTTATTTTTATAGCATTCCTTGTATAAGTGCCACAGAGAATTTGTACTGCAAAGCACACTTAATTAAAAACACAGCTAAGTAAATAGTAGTGCTGTTTATAAACCACAAGATGCATATAATTTTAATCGCATGTGGAAATACAGTCCACACACAAGATGCAGGGGTTGCTATCTAGAGAAACTGCAAAAAACAATCCTGTTTTTATTTTTACTGAGTTTCAACAAAGATACTAAAAAAAATACATATTTCATATAAAATCCAGAGTGCTGACCATCTGGTGCTTAATGCTCAGAAACCTGAATGGTGAAAAATAATTTCCTATGTGTTATAAAGGAGGCTGTAAAAGTAGAAGGTTTTCTTTATTCTTCTTTCAGACAAAACAGAACAAAAATATCTTTTAAAAAAAAAAAGTTCTTCTCCTTGGAATCTTCATCAGTACAGTAATATTGCCTTCAACTTTCTTTCCAGTCATATGAATTATGCTTGTGTTTCTATCATTCTGCTGCATCTCTGGATATTACATTCATGTATTCAGTGTGATGTACAACAAATGAGCCACATAATTACCAGTAAGCTGAACCAGCTGCAAATACAGATAATGTACATTCATTATGCTGTAACAGGAAGACTGTGTATGGATGTAAAGGTTTGAATACTGCAGTTGTGGCTGGGTTTTTTAGCTATCATACTTGTGCTGAAAGAGACTTGCCATGGTTTTCATCCCTGTGCAAACTGCCACTGACACATCTGTGATTCCAGAAAGCTCTGTGTTAGTGGGGTTTATGGCAAAGCTTTGTGTCTTCGGCTGTAAAGCTGTTTGGAGTAGTGAATATCTCACAGCTTAGCCACTCCTTGGTTGACATAGAAGGAAATGTTGTAACACAGGATGAGGAAAAGGCAGAGGTACTTAACACCTTCTTTACCTCAGTTTTTACTACCTGGAAAGAACGTCTACCAGACAGCTGGCCTGCAGAACTGGCAGAGGGAGCCAGGGAGCTGCATGGTTTCCCTTTGTTCCATGAGCAAGTGATAGGAGCTCTCCTCAGCAGCTTGGACCCCCACAAGTCCATGGGACCAGATGGGATCCATCCTAGGGTGCTGAGAGAGCTGGCAGATGAGCTGGCCAAACCACTCTCCATTATTTTTCATCAGTCCTGGCTCACTGGAGAGATCCCAGCTGACTGGAAGCTGGCCAACGTGGTACCCATCCACAAGAAGGGCCGGTTGGATGAGCCAGGGAATTACAGGCCTGTCAGCCTGACCTCAGTACCAGGAAAGATTATGGAGCAGGTCATCCTGAGTGCAATCACACAACACTTAGAGGATGGCCAAGGGATCAGGCCCAGCCAGCATGGGTTTAGGAAGGGCAGGTCCTGCCTGACCAACCTGATCTCCTTCTATGATCAGGTGACCCGCCTGGTGGATGTGGGGAGGCCTGTGGATGTAGTCTACCTGGACCTCAGCAAGGCCTTTGACACCGTTCCCCATAGCAAACTCCTGGCCAAGCTGTCAGCCCATGGCTTGGATGGGAGCACACTGCGATGGGTTAGGAACTGGCTGGAGGGCCGAGCCCAGAGAGTGGTAGTGAATGGTGCCACATCCAGCTGGCAGCCAGTCACCAGTGGTGTGCCCCAGGGATCAGTGCTGGGCCCCATGCTCTTTAACATCTTTATTGATGATCTGGACGAGGGCATCGAGTCCATCATCAGTAAATTTGCTGACGACACCAAGCTGGGCGCAGGAGTTGATCTGCTGGAGGGTAGAGAGGCTCTGCAGAGGGACCTCGACAGGCTGGGCAGTTGGGCAGAGTCCAACGGCATGAGATTTAACACATCCAAGTGCCGGGTTCTGCACATTGGCCACAGCAATCCCATGCAGAGCTACAGGCTGGGGTCAGAGTGGCTGGAGAGCAGTCAGGCTGAGAGGGACCTGGGGGTGCTGGTCGACGGTAGACTGAACATGAGCCTGCAGTGTGCCCAGGCAGCTAAGAGGGCCAATGGCATCCTGGCCTGCATCAGGAACAGTGTGGCCAGCAGGAGCAGGGAGGTCATTCTGCCCCTGTACACTGCACTGGTTAGGCCGCACCTCGAGTACTGTGTCCAGTTCTGGGCCCCTCAGTTTAGGAAGGATGTTGACTTGCTGGAACGAGTCCAGAGAAGAGCAACAAAGTTGGTGAGGGGTTTGGAACATAAGCCCTATGAGGAGAGGCTGAGGGAGCTGGGGTTGCTTAGCCTGGAGAAGAGGAGACTCAGGGGTGACCTTATTACTCTCTACAACTATCTGAAGGGAGGTTGTAGACAGACGGATGTTGGTCTCTTCTCCCAGGCAAGCAGTACCAGAACAAGAGGACACAGTCTCAGGCTGCACCAGGGGAGGTTCAGGCTGGATGTTAGAAAAAAGTTCTATACAGAGAGAGTGATTGCACATTGGAATGGGCTGCCTGGGGAGGTGGTGGAGTCGCCATCACTGGAGGTTTTTAGGAGAAGACTTGACAGGGTGCTTGGTGCTGTGGGTTAGTTGCTTGGGCGGTGTTGGATTGGTGATGGGTTGGACGCGATGATCTTGAAGGTCTCTTCCAACCTGGTTTATTCTATGTATTCTATGTATTCTATGTATTCTATGTAGCCCTGATCCTAAGAGAAGCCAGCATGCTAGGAATAATTAATAAACACAACTTGCATGATTGTGACAAATGAATGTGTCATTATAAGAATGATTTTGTACCATAAACAACAAATCCTGTAAACAAAACCTACCCCTTTTGTCTACGAAAGGAAACACATTGGAATTGCTTATTAAATTGCAATTTGAAAGGTGAATGGAAAGCTTAGCACATTTGCACTTGACAGCTATTGTTGTTGTCATAAAATCATTTTGACATTTAAATGTCAAAAATATTTATATGGATATGCTATTCTTACAAGATTTCATTGTCTTTGATCACTCTGGTATTTCTGGTTTTGTCTTTCAATGCTTTAATTTCACTGGGGATTTATGTCTCAGTGGTGCACTAAGTCCATCATTAGCCCTTTGTACTTTGCAGCACGTTGGGAAAATGGCAATCTTGTAAATTCTTTCCTTGCATAAACTTTATATTTGCTTCTTTCTTCCTTCTCTGTGTTCCTTTCCAACACATCTCTTGCCTTATCTTCTATTTCCATGAGCTTTGCCTTCTAACTAAAGACTGAAAATGGTGGACCATCTCAGATGGTGGTGTCACCACACTCTTCTGCTCTCATACTGGATTATTTCCTTGATCCTTTTTCTTCCTTGTCTATTTTAGAATGTAGTTTGGGGGGCAAGGACTGCAGATTACCCTGTACTGCTCGGTCTTTAAAAGGTACTCCAGTAACCATGAATCCTAATTACCTTTCACAGATAAATGTAACATAACATTGTTTTGAGAGAGACCATTGGCTTAGGCTTTCTTCTGCATGTGAAAAGATATGACTTCAGTTCATGGGGTATATTTAAAGTTCTTTAGCTGAAGCTGGGTAAAATGTTCCTCCCACATAACTTGCGCATCTGGAGTCCCAGCAAAGATGTGATCAACTCCATGACTGCAGACAGTGCTGAAGGTACCTTTGCCATGATTGCCTCAAGAAAGGGATATGAGAGGGGTGTGATCCAAGGTCTCCATGCACAAAGTTTTCTGGGACTCAAGAGTAGCTACTTCTCTCATAAATTTACTATATTTTGTTGCATGTACAGTTTCTTATGCATTCAAATAAAGTAAATTTGTTTCTGAGACAGACCTAGGGTCTCTCAGATGCTCAGGTGGATGCTTGGTTTCTGTGTGCTTTTTATGTCTGTACCTTAAAAGAAAAAAAAAAAGATCCTTACTTCAAGGGGCCTGAAAGGGAAATGTGTCTTCTTCAGTGCATTCTCTCATTAGTACTATGTATGTAGCTTTCACCAGCATTTCATTCCACTTCATTTAAATAAAATATGGCCTTTGTAACCGAGAAGATAATTAGAAGCTGGTGGAAGCTCGTTTGTAATTATGTTGAGTTGAAACTGGTAATTATTACATTACTTTATATGTACAATGTTTTTCCTCCCAAGTCCCCTCTGATTCCCTCATAGATGTGCATGAATTTTGCAGCAATTTTGCAATTGCTGTTGTGGGAGAAGGAGGAGATCCCAGCAGTTCATTGTTACCTTTCTTTCAGTACACAAAAAGGAAATAGTTCCTCAGCTTGAGGAAATTGTCCTTCTCTAGATGACACTTTTTAATCAGAGATAACCCATTGCCAGGTCTTGTGCAAGAGTATCTTGCTTTTGTCTGTTACAAGTTGCTTTTAATTTTTATTAAGTTGTGGAATGCTTGCTGAATTCCCCTTAGAAAATATTTAATCTTATTAGCAATTTCTTGTGATAAATACTGGAATGTGCTACTAGTCATGCTTCTTATATGGCTTTGGGGGGCACTGGATGTTCTGGGAAAGATGAAAGGAAAAGTAGTGGTGCCAAGCTGCACCTCAGCATATCTGTGTGCTAATTGGCACTGCCTGCCCACTTCACAGCTTTTGTCTCTTCTCTCCCTCTCTCTTAGTGTATTCCCCAAGGTCTGTGAGGTCTCATGCAGAATCCAGAAACATTTCTGGAGGTTATATTTAGACATGTTAGCACCACTAAGTAGTGTCAGAAGTATTACAGCTACTCGGGGCCTGTTTGCTCTTCTGCTCTGACCTTCTGCAGAACACTACTTGTGCAGTACCATCCAAGGGCATAACTGTGAAAAAGCTAGGAAAACTTGAGTTTAAAATTCCTCACCACTTTGTGCTAGCCCTCTAATTGATCAGTCCTTAGTTTTCAAATGCAACCTCTCTGAATATTTTCATGCTGGTTTGCATAATTTTACTGACAGATTTTTTTCCCATGTAAAGAGCCATATTGACAATAATGGATCATATTGCCTCCCATGCCTTTCACTTAGCGTGTTTTCTAGGCAATGACAAGATCTTGTATGTCTCTGTGAAATTCTTCCCCAGTTTTCATCATCTTCTTTAAAATCTTGATGACAGATTTACAGAAGCTATTGCAGATGGTATGCAGGGAGGCAAAACCACCTTCCTCCTCCTGTTTGATACCATTTGCCCTACAAGCTATCACATTGCACTCATTCATTACCACGACTCAATGTTTTTTTTTCACTGCCTCTGAAGAAGAAAACTGGCTTCATGTAACTGTGGCATCTTTTTTTCCTTGAATGATTCTGATAGATGGGACTCATTTCAAGATTAAGACAGATCAGTTTCAGATGATAAATTTAGTGCCTAATGGTGTTGGCAGAGTAGACTACATAGTTGGTAGAGATGTGAGGAGCTGTTCAGCTGGCCATCATGAGGCATGTGATTTGTTCACACAACAGAGACAGTAATGCCACTTCCCATGTCTGCAGTAATCTCATCTGGCTTCCAGCTGCTGCTCTACAAGGGCAAGTATTTCCCAGAGGTCCATTTGATACCCTGCACACCTTGAAATCTATCAAATGCCACTACAAACCACTGTGTAGGCAACTGAGTCATCATCTAGATGTCTACTGTGAACTGAAATGATTCTTAGACTCTATTGCCTGTAATAGGATTCTAAACCTCTATAGACACCTGCATGAAGGCATTTTAAGTTTCCTATCTTGAAATTGATTCAGGCCCAAAGGCTGAGTTTACTTGCCTGAAAACAGACACTTACCACTTTTTTAATCTGTGGTCAGGTTGCCCTACTTTTTCTCAAATCACTGTCGGGACAGCATGATGGTAAACTGTGCAAGGAGAGGCTAACAGTTTTGATACCTGTAAGTGAAAGGTGTACAGTTCTCCTGCACTGAGAACAGTTAGGTTTAATAGTTAGAAAGATTCAATGTTTCAGACCTGCCAGAGAGGTAGAAGCTATTTCCCAAAGAATGGAAAATTTAAGTACATCTTTTCATATTTCTTCTGAGGTAAAGACCACATATATCTGTTGAATGCATTTTCCTTCAGATCTTCACTGACAATTGTGCCAGCGCTGTCTATTGTCAGAACCAATGTTAGGATTTCACTTGCACTCAGTATGCTGTATTAATGTGTCTGGAGTATTTTAACATTCCAGACACGTGACTCTGATCTTCAGTAATACCAGTATTGTCATTTTATTTCTTTAGAAATGAATGATGCCAGTTCCTTCTGTTTATAGCTGAGGCCACTAAAACTGTCAAATCCTTGTCTCACTACAGAAAGTTCTCATAACCTATGACCTTTGTGGTCTTACCAAACAGTGTAAAATGGTAATCCCCTCCTCTCTTGCAGTTCCTTTCACAATAATATAAGTGAGATTGTTATAATTAATACTAGAAAATATAACCTTTTCATTTTTCCTATGAAAATTGGCATTTCCTATGAAATATTGGTATTTAGACTTAGATTTGGAACTAGGTTTAGATTTAGATTTAAATTTAGATTTAGACTGATTCAGATGCAGCAGAATCACCCTGCATTTGAAAGCTAGGGTTTGGATTACAACTCTGTTTTCCAGGTTTGACTATAATGTTCTGTAATGTCTTACAGAAAATGTAATACATTACTCCACCTCCCTTTTTTTCATTCTTTTAATGTATTCTTTGAGGGTTTTTTTTAATGAAAGTCTAAAATCAGGATGCTTGTATGCCATGAAGATAAAAGCCATTGTCATCATCATGGCCATACAATCTTTTCCACTTTGTATCATATGCTTTTTATGCCTTAATAGCATGCTAAAGAGTACTGTAAAGGTGTTGTATCTGATGCTGATGACATTTCATGTAAAAGATTACGCGCTGCACAGCTCAGCTGGTGGTGCCAGGTGCATAAATATGCACTTCATTTCAGAAGGTATCACTGAGAAATATTTATGATGGGTAGTGAAACGATTACAGGAGAAAAACATCACTGTAATGGGAACCGCAGTATCGCTTAACTTCTTACAAATTCTTTTTGTCTGAATTGCTGTCTCAATAGTGCCTGTCAGAGATGCTTTACATTAGCATACTCATGGTGGGATCCATCTGCCAAATGGCAAGAGTCTAAAAATTAGGCAGACAATTCTAAGTTAGTCATCCTGGCCCATACTGTCATTTGATAGATATATACACCTCCAGAGGAGTATTCACAATAAACTCCTATTTTATGGTGAGCTGAATTGCTTTTGAAATGTACTCCTCTCTCATTTGACTACAAAATCAATCTAGAATTGCAAGCTTAGGTTGAGGTATGTAGTTTTAAGTTATCTGTACTATCTGTTTTGGACAAATGAAGTTATCATTAACTAAAAGCAGTGATCATTTGGTTTCCTTAATATCTTTCAAAAAATAATGTATTTTTATTTATATAGCACAGTCTTAACTATTTTTTTATGATTTACTCAAGAAAAAAGTTACAAACTCTGGTAACACAGACACAAAAGTTGAGAGATTTACAGTACAGCTGCACACTGGCAAATGACCTGAACCCAAGGATTTTTATCTTGAGCAATAAGAATCAAGGGCATGGAGATGGCTGTGCTCCACTCTAGGGTGATGGCTTCATCAAGAAGCCCAGTCCAGAGCTGCTCACTTGGCTTAGAATACAGAATACAGAATTAACCAAGTTGGAAAAGACCTTTGAGATCAAGTCCAACCTATCACCCAACACTGTCTAATCAACTAAACCACGGCACCAAGTGCCTCATCCAGTCTCTTCTTAAACACTTCCAGACATGGTGACTCCACCACCTCCCTGGGCAGCCCATTCCAATGGCCAAAAACTCTTTCTGTGAAGAATTTCTTCCTAACATCCAGCCTGAACCTCCCCTGGTGCAACTGAAGTCCAGGTAGACTACATCCACAGCCTTCCCCACATCCAGCAGGCAGTCACCTGATCATAGATCAGGTTGGTCAGGCAGGACCTGCCCTTCCTAAATCCATGCTGGCTGGGCCTGATCCCTTGGCCATCCTGTAAGTGCTACGTGATAGCACTAGAGATGATCTGTTCCTGTTCCATAATCTTGCCTGGCACTGAGGTCAGGCTGACAGGTCTGGAATTCCCTGGCTCATCCATCTGGCCCTTCTTGTGGATGGGCATCACATTGGCCAGCTTCCATTCATCTGGAACTGTGGTGGAGTCACCATCATTGGAGGTGTTTAGGAGGAGACTTGACAGGGTGCTTGCTTGCATGGTTTAGTTGATTAGATGGTGTTGGACAATGGGTCAGACACTATCATCTTGAAGGTTTCTTCCAACCTGGTCTATTCTATTCTATTCTATTCTATTCTAGTCTAGTCTAGTCTAGTCTAGTCTAGTCTAGTCTATTCTATTCTATTCTCTCCACTGAGCCAGGACTGGTGGTAAATGATGGAGAGTGGCTTGGCCAGCTCATCTGCCAGCCCTCTCAGCTCTCTCCCATCCAGTCCCATGGACCTGTGGGGATCCATGTGGCTGAGCAGGTCTCTAACTACTTCCTTATGGATTATAGGGGAACTATACTGCTCCCTGCCTCCCTCTGCCAGCTCAGGAGGCTAGTTGTCTGGAAGACAACCTATCTTGCTATTAAAAATTGAGGCAAAGAAGGTGTTAAGTACCTCTGCCTTTTCCTCATCTTTTGTTACAATATTCCCCTCCATGTCCACTAAAGAGTGGAGGTTTTCCTTGCCTCTCCTTTTGCCATTAATATATTTATAAAAGCATTTCTTGTCCTTCACAGCAGTGTCCAGTCTAAGCTGTAAATGGGCTTTTGCCTCTCTATTTTATTTCCTGCATGACCTAACAACATCCTTAAACATTCCATGGGTTGCCTCTCTTTCCTTCCAAAGATGATACACCCTCTTTTTTCCCCTTAATTCACTCAGAAGTTCATTGCCCATCCAGGCTGGCCGTCTGCCCCGGCGGCTCATCTTCTGGCACATTGGCACAGCCTGTTCCTGTGCCTTCAAGAGTTCTTCCTTGAAGTAGGTCCAGCCCTCCTGGACCCCTTTGTTTTTAAGGGCTGGTTCCCAAGGTACCTTCTGAGTTACTTGAGCAACCTGAAGTCCACCCTCCTGAAGTCCAGAGTGGAGGTTTTGTTGCTGCCCCTCTTAGCTTGACTGCATATTGAAAACTCAATTATCTCATGGTCACTGGACCCCAGACAGCCTCCAACCACCATATGCTCCACCAGCCCTTCTCTATTGGTAAAAAGAAGGTGAAGCTAAGCCTTACCCCTGGTAGGCTCACACAGCATCTGGGATAAGAAGCTATCCTCCATGCACTGTAAGAACCTCCTAGACTGCCTCCTCTCTGCTGTGGTAAGTTCCCAGCAGGTATCAGGCAGGTTATATTCACCCATAAGAACAAGGTCTGGTGATCTTGAGACAGCCTTTAGCTGCCTATAAAATAATTCATCAACCTCTTCATCCTGGTTGGGTGGTCTATAACAGACTCCAACCAGGATATCAGCCTTGTTGGCCTTCCCTCTAATTCTCACCCACATCCTTAATCTCTGGTTCCATGATGTCTCGAGCCTCCCTGATGTACAGGGCCACCCCTCAACCCCTTCTCCCTTGCCTGTCTCTCCTGAAGAGCCTGTAGCCATCAATTGCAGTGCTCCAGACATGTGAGTCATACCACCATGAGTCTGAGATGGCAACTACATCATAACTTTCCTGCTGTAACAAGGCTTCCAGCTCCTCTTGTTTGTTACTCATACTGCATGTATTTGTATACATGCACTTCAGCTGGGCTGCTGGTTTCACCCCTTGATACTTCTGCTGGAGTGCCTTGTGAAAATGCAGAACTAAATGGCATTTGCTGTCCCTGTAGCTGTTCTCACCTTTCTATCACATTTCTGATGAGACATGCAAACTGTGTTCCAGAACTTGTAGTCCAGGAGCATGTGCTGCTGTGCCCAGGTATACAGCACAACAAGAAAGGGAATTATTTTCCTTAGATAAAGGTGTGAGAAGTGAAATTCTGGCTGAGTGCTCATTCTCACTGATGAAAACCAGACTGCCTTAATCTTTCTTCTCCGTGGTTTTACATATTTATTCAGACATAAGATCTTGGTTTAATCCTTTGCCTTGTCAGCTTGAGTCAGCAACCCTAGCTGATATTAGATTACTTTATTTTCATGAATATAAAAAAAACACTTGTTCCTTCCTAATGAACAAAGTGATTTTACATGATTCATGAATGCTGTGAATTTTGTTTCCACATGTTTTTTGGGATAGATAACAAATAGGCCAAGATATTTGCTGTTGGTTTTGAGATCAGCAGGTAGGAGCAGAGAGTAAATGCAGAGAGCCATGGGGCGTCTTAAGGCAGGGAGAATTGTTCCATATTCTGTGAGGCAGGCCTGGGTCCTGTTGAGTTGCTGTGTCTACTGTGAAAAGCCTGAACTCAGTCCTGGTTTTGCTTTGAAGTAGTTTATAGGAATATCAGTTTATTTTCAGATGTTTTACGTGTGTTGTGAATCATGCTACCTAAAAATACATCTCCTGTATCCATGAAAGTTTCATTCTTATATGTTATATAAGGCAGTTGTACCAACACATCTTTACAGTTGTTAGCTTTTCAACTAGTTATGGCTAAGCTCTTTGGAAAATGTTCTTTCTTTTAAGTTTTTGGATTTAAAAACAAAAGTAGTAGGATGGGATGTTAACTGTTGCCTGAACAGGTCTGTGTTCTGCTCAGCCTTTGGCAACACCATATCCTTTTGGTGGCAAAACTAAAACCAAATGGTCCCTTAGCTCAGTGAAGAGGGAGCAGTTCCAAAGGCCTGTTAGTTTGTGTAGCATTAAAATTATGCAAAGTGTTTATGATGGCATTGAAGACGCTACAATCCCTATTTTTGTTGTCATCATGCTCCCTGGAAGACAGAGTGGGTTTAATTGCCACTTCAGTAGTAAACTCTTGATCCATACATTTTGAAATGTTGCTCCATGTTACTCGAGAAGTGTAAGTGGAATATATGAATTAAGCCTCATGTCCCTTAACCCAAGCTAGTACCTTTGAACTGAGCTAGTCTGGTATCTGTAGAGACAGTAATTTTTTGGTCCTCTCTGTAAAAGCATTAGAAGCAACTGCAATCAAATCATAGAAACCTCCCTGGGCAACCTGTTCCTGTGCCTCACCACCCTCATGGTGAAGAACTTCCTCCTAACATCCGAACTGAATCTAACCATTTCTGTTTTTTTTTTCATTCCCCCTCATCCTGTCACTACCTGACACCCTAAAAAGTCCCTCCCCAGCTTTCTTGTAGACCCCCTTAAGATGCTGGAAGGCCACAATTAGGTCTCCTCAGAGCCTTCTCTTCCCCATACTGAATAGCCCCAACTCGCTCAGTATGTGGTGATCCAGCTCTCTGATCATCCTTGTGGCCCTCTGGACACGTTCCAGCACCTCTCGATCCTTCATGTAATAAGGGCTCCAGAACTGGACACAGTACTTCAGGTGGGGTCTCACCAGAATGGAGTAGATAGCGTAGTTAGGTTTTAAAATAAGTGTTACTGTGGGTTACAGCTATAAGAGTGAAGCAGAAGTTATTGAAGTGTGAGATGGTGACATGAGTGAAAATGCACTGAAAGTCAGGAGCTGTCAGCTCTGGTACCCTGATCTAGGGACGCAACTCATAGCCAGACACAAAAAGTAGCTGTTTAAATGGATATCCCTCAGTTCAGTGGTTTGCCAGAGCTATTTGTTGGGAGGAGTGTTGTTTGCCACCTTATTGATATGTTTTTACTTCTTATTCTTGAAATACAGGGATGACTCCATCAACACCAGTGTATCCTTTTTTCAAAGTCACCTGATTTCCTCTCTGAATACTACTTGAAAGTACCAAGTGCTTTGATCTCCCTGAAATGATCTCCTCTAGGCCAACTCTACAAGGAAAATGTTAATGCTTCTCATTTATTTTTTCTCATTTATTTTTTCTTCCTTTTTTTTTTTTTTTCTGAAAGATGGAATAATTTATTTTGTTGTAGAAATGCCTCACTGGTGTCAAAGTCTGGATAAAAAAATCCTTATCTGCAGGAAAGAGTTAAAGGCACTATCTGTCTTTGCACATCGACTTTCACAGTCTTCCAGTAAGCACGTGAAAACTGGATACCAAAAAGCTTCAAGTAGATGCAGTTTTTATAATGTGAAAAATAAAATTGCTTTAAAAGTGATTTTTGGAATAAGTATTTCCAACTTTGGCTCTCATCTACTTTTATTCAGGTTTACAAACCATTTGTGCATTTTTTTAAAACTCTGCCCCGTGTGTAAAATGTTGAAAATGGGGAATGGAATGAAGCTGGAGGTGGGGAGATTCAGGCTGGATGTGAGGAGGAAGTTCTTCACCATGAGAGTGGTGAAGCCCTGGAATGGATTGTCCAGGGAGGTGGTTGAGGCCCTATCCCTGGAGGTGTTTAAGCCCAGGCTGGATGAGGCTCTGGCCAGCCTGATCTAGTGTGGGGTGTCCCAGGGGGGCAGGGGGGTTGGAACTAGATGATCCTTGTGGTCCCTTCCAACCCTGACTGATACTATGATACTATGATGTTGCTGGTAAACGTGTTCTCTCAAGAGCCCCATGTCTCAAAGTGAGGCCAAGCTAATTTGTCTAGAAAGCTCATAACTGGTGCTAAGAGCAACACTACTTCTCTGACAGACTCTGTTTTTCCATTGCCCACTGCTATTTTGTGTGATTTCAATCAAAATCTTTTGTATCTCCTTTTCTTTCTTTTTCTTTCTTTCTTCCTTCCTTCCTTTCTTTCTTTCTTTCTTTCTTTCTTTCTTTCTTTCTTTCTTTCTTTCTTTCTTTCTTTCTTTCTTTCTTTCTTTCTTCTTGTAGATTCTGATAAAGACCTTCCTTTTAGTTAGAATGAGGCGATTCATATTTTGGTGTTGGCTGTTCTTTAGTTTCACTTTTCACTGAGATGTGGGGTTTTGTGTCCCAGCACAAACTTCTTGCACCTTGCAAAGGTGATGTCTAGCATCAGGGTCTCCTTTTTTGCATTACAATTACAGTCAAATTGCCAGCAGAGAATTGTCAGATATGCTGAAATCAAAGGTACATACTTGTCATTCACAACAGATGAAAGAAGACATGCCTGGCTCTATTCAGGTATTACAGAATTGTAGAATTGTTAGGGTTGGATGGGACCTCAAGGATCAGCTATTTCCAACCCCGCTGCCATGGGCAGTGTTGTAAGCAAGCAGAATCAGGTGCAAAGGGAAAGCTCTGCAAAGCCAAATAGGAAACCTGCTTTAAGTTTGAGGGCCTAACTTGAGTGATAGCTGCAAGTCCAGACCGAAATCTCAGAAAACTTAGCATGTCTTATTCCTTGCCTGAATATAATGATCACAGAAGCTAAGCTGTTAACTGGCAGAAACCAAAGTCATTTGTTCCAGAAGTTTGGTTAGGCAGGCAAGAGGCTGCCTGAGTAAAACATAGGCTTCCTCACATTGAGAAGTGTGATTTTAACATCTCACCCAACATGGCTCCTTATTGCAGACCATGTGCTGGATACAGCTGTGCAGTGATGTGTTGCGTTCCCCAATCACTTGCAGGCGTTCGTTTGTTCAGTGAGTGTGTCTGGGCAAACTTATTATAGGTCCTATGAAGTCCTCTTCTCTGTCTGCTGCGTGGGGCATATTAAAGCAGCAACAGCAGCCTTCTAGATTTTTTTACAGCATAGTAACATTTTTTGTTGCCTTTTTTTGTTCCTTTTAAAACTAAGAATACAGAAATACATGGTGATATGTAGCCAGACAAGAGCTAGATTTGCTTTCCTTACTGTCTGTAATTGCTACAGCAGCACTGTTTTCCTGGACAACCATGCAGAGTGAATGTTAGGTTTTTTTCTAAGGTGAAAAGGACCTCATTAAACTGCACTCTCTTTGGCTGGTGAAAACAAATAGAAAACAATACATTAAAAAAAAAAAGAAGAAGAAGAAGAAGGAAAAAGTGAAGCATCTTACTGAAACCTTTTTGGAATCACTGACTTCTCTGCTTTGGAAGTTCAGAGAGAGAAACTGTTTCCTGCTAGTCAGTCTCACTAAACTCTTCCCATATTTATAGTTTTTGCTAAGGTAAACCAAGTAAATCCAGCATTTTACAGCTCCATGTAGCCCTGGAAGAATACTAACAATTAGTTTACTTTTTTTGTCAACCAAAATGTCATAAAAATGTGAAAAAATGATGAAGGATTTAAATTATTTTATGTTTTGCTGCAAAGAAGAGTGTGAAAACACATCGTTAGTGATACTGAGGAGACAGTTATTATTTTGCAGCTACTCATTATGGTTACTTTGATAAATATCTTTCTTTAGGGATATAAGGAATCAAGAATGCAAACTACCCCTACTTCTGCACTGACCTCTGGTTATCTGTGCTTACTTGCCCTACACCGGTTTTCTTGTATTGGCCCTTGTATTTGGGTGTACATCATATTAGGTACATGCAGTGATATACATGTATAGATACAGATTTCTCAAGTTTTGGAGGGCCAAGAATTGTCATGGGATGCATTGGGAATATCTTTCCCTTTTCTTGTGATGATCACGGCAGTTAGACTACTCAGGTGATTTAAACTTTGACTATTTATGTAAAAGAAAAAGCAACAAATGGTAAAAGAAAAAGTAATTAATATGGGGTTTTGGGTATATGTTGTTTGGTAGGCATTTGGCCCCCAGCCAGGCCCAAACCACCACACTGGGTAAACCGTGTGGCTGCAAATCTTATATTTTGTGAATAAAGTACAGAACTGGAAATACTGTTGAGAGGCCCTGAATGAGAGGAAATTAAGGAATATTTAGACAGCTCTGAGTAACCTTTCTATCTTATACTTCCTGCTGAGACTTGAAATGTACTTCACCTTTCCTGGGCAAAAGGAAAAAAAAGTGAGATGAAATCAGATTATTTTATGGGTATAGGCTGACTAATAGCTGGCTCGATATTGTTACTGTTTAGAGCTGGCACTTATCTTAGGCACTAATTGTAAATAGAAATTTTCCAGAGACTTTGAGTAGAAGATAAATAATGTTAGGGATTGGACCCAGAATGGTAATAATAGATGTGATGGTTTAACAACTACACTTAAAGCAGAAAAAAATCAGATGCCAAAGAATCCAAAACAACTCCATGTTCCTTCCCTAATCTGAGCAGAAATAAATCAAGCAAAATCTTGCCCCACATTTGGCGCCAATTATTTTGTGTAATGTGATGGTTTAACCCACCTTCATTAAAAAAGCTTGGCTGAACTCAGTCGGGGAAGCAAATGAAAAGCTGTATTTACAAGCAATAATGGAATGCATTGAATATGTACAAAACATACAGTATTTACAATATAATACAGGTAATTACAAAGAGAAACCAGCACAGAAATCCTTCTTGGGCAGGAGGACACTGCCCCGCTCCTGCCCTCAACCTCTCCCCTCCCTTTTTCCTCTGGTGTGGTGGGTTACCGCCCTTTTCTGAAAACAAAAAAAAACAAAGCAGGGTGGAGGGCTTGCAGGTACTTTACCCTCCCTGCATGGTGTTTTCCTCTAGAAAGCTGAGTCTGTTCCACTCCCCCCTCCCTGCCCAGCTAGGGTATAAAAAGCAGGACATCGTAGCTGTTGGACCTCCTTTGGGCTCCTGCCTCTGTTGGATGAGAGCTGCTGCAGCTGCCCTCCTGCTCCTCAGCCACGTGGCCAGACCTGATCCTTCTCCCTGCTGCCTCTGCACCTCCTCAGAGAAAGACTGGTTTTGTATTATTCTTTCTTGTCTCACTCCCATCCATCCTTGTTCCTTGCCCCTTGTGAACCTTTCCTGTTATTGTTATATATATATATACACATACATAAATACATACATATATATTGTTTAAAGAAAATTCTTCACCTCTCTACTTCCAAGCCGTCTCCAGATTGTTGTTTAGTGGATTTGCTCCTTACCCTGTTTTTTTCCCCCTCTCTGTTTGGGGGGAGAAGAGGGGAGTGGGGGAGAGATTCTCAGCCTTTCCCCCATCTGGGCTTTTAACTCCCAGCTAAGGCTCAAACCACTACAATTTTTGGCGCCCAACGTGGGGCTTGGAAATTAATATTGGATTGGGAAAGCAATACTTTTTCTGAAAAAGCGACTGGAAGTAGAGATGGCAATTTTAAAGAACCTGATAGTCCAAGCCTTTGCATGGGTGTTTGGCTGGATCTTTTGGACCCATATCTACAAATTAATAACTTACCATGTGGTGTGGTTAATGATAGAGATGCTGCTCAACTGGATAAAAACTTTACCAAAGAAGCTGGGCATGTATCTCTTGAATTCATTGAATTTCACAGTCAGTGGTAATTTTTCTAACGTAGGAAATCTTCCTGAAGCAGGCTATGAAACCAATGATGTAGATAAAAGTGCCTGTGATGGAAAATTGCTTTACATTGCAATATGCTCCATATGCTTAAATGTAATCCTTATAGGGGCATTTGCTGTGACCGTGTTGGATGGGGGAGGAGCTAACCCATTAAGAACTGTTTGGAGGGTGATAACACACTCCTTTGCACTCTTTAACGACTGGGGGCGTGTCTGCTGTGGGCATTGTAAGCACTCTGTAAACACAAAGAGGGAGGGGTCAGGTTGTAATGGGTGTGCCAGATCTCAGCCTGAGCCCCAGGCACAAGGGTTTGCTCCACCACCAGCAGTTCCACACTTAACCCCTGATGCTCCTGACAATGCAGTCTCTCTAGCACCGGTCACCACACACAGGAAAAGAAGTCAAAAATCATCGCCAAGCACAGATGGTGAGGAAGGGGCTTCAGCAGGCCCCAGCACCTCACAGAACCCAGCGGTGGATGAAGATGAGTCAGACCAGGAAATAACTGTTACATTGCTACCCAGAAAGGAACTAAGGCAAACTCATCTGGACTACACAAAGAAAGAGGGTGAGCCAATACTAAGCTGGGCCCTGAGATGCTGGGACAAGGGGGTGGACACAGTGGACCTGGATAAGAGGGAGGCGAAGCTTTTAGGCTCCCTGACTCGTGATGCTGGTCTGGACAAAGAGTTAGCAAAACTTGATGGAATACACACTCTCTGGGCCCGGATTCTCAACGCCATCAAGAGCCAGTATCGCTCAAGAGATGACCTGCCCTGGGCCCCAGTTAGATGGACAACTATGGAACAGGGCATTCGGTATCTGAGACAGATGGCTGTGATGGAAATAATTTATGGGGATGGCCAGCTCCCTTTGGACCCAGATGAGGTGCCCATGAGACGGCCCTTTGTAAAGAAACTCACCCAGGGTGCTCCTCAGAAATATGCTCACACATTAGGAGGGATACTCTTGACTGGACAGGATGGAGGTCCTGAAACTGTCTGTGAGTTTGCCAATGATTTAAGGGAATATGAGGACAGTGTAAATCAGAAAACCCTGATCTCAGCCATAGAAACTATGACTAAAGACATTGTCAAAGAGATCAAGACCTCTATGTCTGAACTGAAAAAGGGGAGCGATGCCTCCTTTTCCCCTTCTCCTTCAGAATGGGTCCAGGTTTCAGCAATCAGGAACAGGCGACCTTCCCCCAGGAAATCACCCCAAGACAATTGGGGGATGTCAAGGGGGACTCTGTGGAAGTTCCTCTGTGACCATGGAGAGGACATGGACACCTGGCATGGCCAACCCACCTCTGCCCTCTGGAACAGAGTGCGGGAACTACAAGATGGGCACCACGGGGATAACTCATCCAGAAGGGCTGCCTCAGTTTCCCGGAGTGGTCCCTCTTGCTCAAGAGACCCTTCCCCTAGCAACACAGGACCCTGTGACAAGTGCGGATATTGCCGCCAGCATTAGAGGTGCCTTACCTCCAGCCAGGTGGAGGCCAGGGACAACAGAGTATACTGGGATGTGTATGTGAAATGGCCTGGCACTTCAGAAGTCCTGAAGTACCGAGCTCTAGTGGACACAGGGGCCCAATGCACCCTGATACCATCGTGGTACAAAGTGGCTGAGCCCATAAGCATTCAGGGAATCACAGGGGGCTCACAAGACCTGACTATATTGCAAGCTGAGATAAGCCTGACCGGGAATGAATGGGGAAAGCACGACATAGTGACTGGTCCAGATGCACCTTGCATTCTTGGCATTGACTTTCTGCAGGAGGGATGCTTCAAGGACCCTAGGGGGCACAAGTGGGTGTTTGGGGTGGCAGCTGTGGAGACTGCAGGCAAAGAACAGCTGTCCACCATGCCTGAGCTGCTGGATGACCCCTCCGTAATGGGCAGCCATAAAGGTGCAGGATTTAAAGTTACCTCTTGCTTCTCGCATACTACATCACAGGCAATACAGGACCAACAGAGACTCTCTGCACACCATACACCAACTGATTCAATGACTGGAGAGCCAGAAGGTGATCAGCAAGGCTCACTCCCTCTTCAACAGCCTGATATGGCCAGTGCGAAAGGCAAATGGGGAATGGAGACTGACCGTGGACTACTGTGGCCTGAATGAAGTGACTCCTCCGATCAGTGCTGCTGTGCTGGACATGCTGGAGCTCCAGTACGAGCTGGAATGAAAGGGGTCCAAGTGGTATGCCACAATTGACATTGCTAATGCCTTTTTCTCCATTCCCATTGCAGAAGAATGCAGGCCACAGTTTGCTTTCACCTGGAGGGGGGTACAGTATCAATGGAATCGGTTGCCTCAGGGCTGGGTCCATAGCTCAGCCATCTGCCATGAGGTGATCCAAACTGCCTTAGAGAAAGGTGGAGCCCCTGAACACCTGCAGTTCATCGATGACATCATTGTATGGGGTGAGACAGCAGAGGAAGTCTACCAGAAGGGTAAAAGGATAATCAATATCCTGCTGGAGGCTGGCTTTGCCATCAAGAGAAGTAAGGTAAAAGGGCCTGCAAGGGAGATCCAGTTCCTGGGTGTTCAATGGCAAGATGGCAGTCGCCACATCCCTCAGGAGGTGGTGAACAGGGTAACCACTATGGTGCAGCCCACGAACAAGAAAGAGACACAGTCCTTTTTGGGGCTTGTGGGCTTCTGGAAAATGCACATTCCCAGGTACAGCCAAATTGTGAAGCCTCTCTTCCATGTAACAAGGAAGAAAAATGATTTTGTGTGGGGACCTGAGCAGCAGGTGGCATTCGACCAGATCAAATGAGAGGTGGTCCATGCTATGGCTCTGGGACCTGTTCGAGCTGGACCAGAGATCAAGAATGTGCTGTACACTGCGGCCAGTGAGAATGGTCCTACGTGGAGCTTGTGGCAGAAGGCCCCTGGTGAAGCCAGGGGCAGGCCCCTAGGTTTCTGGAGTAAGGGGTACAAAGGCTCCGAGGCCAACTACACCGCGCCAGAGAAGGAAATCCTAGCTGCCAATGAGGGTGTCCGGGCTGCCTCTGAGGTAACTGTGACTGAGTCACCTCTGCACCTCCTCAGAGAAAGACTGGTTTTGTATTATTCTTTCTTGTCCCACTCCCATCCATCCTTGTTCCTTGCCCCTTGTGAACCTTTCCTGTTATTGTTATATATATCTATATATCTATATCTATAGATATATAGATATATATATACACACACATATTGTTTAAAGAAAATTTTTCACCTCTCTACTTCCAAGCCGACTCCAGATTGTTGTTTAGTGGATTTGCTCCTTACCCTTTTATTTTTCCCCTCTCTATTTGGGGGAGGAGGGGGGAGTGGGGGAGAGATTCTCAGCCTTTCCCCCATCTGGGCTTTTAACTCCCAGCTAAGGCTCAAACCACTACATCTGTTTAATTAGAAGCAAAGAGAAAAGGAAAAATGATAGGGAAATTTCAGTTAGTTCAAAAGCGTTGTTAAGGAGTTAGTAATGCTTATCTCAAGGTTAGCTGATAAGAGGTCTCTTTCCAGGAGCAGACATGCAATGCCAGCAGAGAGAGATGGAATGAGAAAAGAATGTAAGCTTGTAAAACTACATCCTACACATCTACCAATGAAATTTGTTTAGAATAATCTTGTGTTTTCCTTTTTACCCCTAACTGTAGATTTGCTCAAAATGCTTTTAAAGGAACAGCCTGAGACTGTCACAATAGATAATCAGCTCATGTACATGAGACATTGCTTTAGTAGATCTTTTTTGTTTTCAGCAAGTTGCACAACCCTGCCACAGGTGTACCAAAGCTCATTGTGATTGTGTTTTAAAATTCATCAGGTATGTGAGGGAAACTTAATCTGCATGGATTATTTTGCCCTTACTGAATATTTGGGATTTCAGTGGATAAGGGCTGAATATTTTGTTGTTACTGAATTAAGTAAGCATCAATTAAAATGAAGTACCGATTTAATTGTAAATCTCTGCTTGCTAGCTGTGGGTCATATGGTAACACTTTATTGGCTTGAATAGATTGTTCACTCTTTCTGTGCATTTCAGTATATCCTTTTGACATTACTATGGCCTCCTGTCTCCTTACAAACAACTAAGAGTTACAAATGATTAAGCAAACTCTGAACAATCTCAGCTCTACATAGAATTAGAGACTTCAGACAACTGGACCTTTTGGCAGCAAGGAAAGGCACAAATAACTTGGAACCAAAGTACAAAAACTTAAATTGCAATGCCAGGGGAGCTTATTTGTAGTGATATCTGCCGTTTGCCTTTCCCCTCTTGTTTTCCTTTTCATTTTTGCCTGTCTCCAAAGTATCTGGGTTGCAACTGTAAAGCTTTGTGGCAGATGCTGTCTGTATGATCACAGCAGTGCAATATGACATACCTACAGAGGTGAAAGGGGTTATCTGGTTTTGGCAGTAGGACTGACAAAGGAAAGACAGGAGCCGAAATAAGAGCTGGACTCCTCCTGATCCCCTCAACCCCTTCTTTGTGGAACAGTTCACCAGTCAATAGGAAGCTATTAGATTAAATCAGCCACCTCATGCAACATTACACAGAAACCCTGAGATTTTAAAAGCCTGATGATTCACACAAGTGTGTACAGAGTTGACTTGCAAAATGTCATACCAACAAGCCTGACTGACTAACTACAATTATGGTTCTCTGACAAAGTAGCAAGTATCAGGTGCCAGTAGTGTGGAAGATAAAAATGTGATCCTAATTCAATTGGTAATCACAAATTTGTTTACCTCCCCTTTACAGAGTTGCAGTTCCGTTTCTATATGACTTCCCCCCCCCCCCAGCAAGAGTGTATAGACTTTTTTATGCATCTTACAACAACGTCACAGGGCAAAAGTTAAGATTCTGAATATATGAGCCATGTAGCTATATAATTGTATTAAGACTTGAAAGATGAGGTGAAGAAACATTTACTTTCTGACTTACATTCTTTTGAACATTTTTTTCTCTATTTCATAGCCTCCTTATACCCCTGTGTCCTAAAACTGCCCCTCCTACTGTATGAAGGGCCATAAAGAGTTCAAAACATCTTTTGTTCCCTTATAAATCTCTTAGATTGCTGCCAGCATGTGAATAAGTCAAAATTCTCTGACACTTTTCATTCGCTGGACCATCTACTAGGAAATGCCTCTACTCCAAGCTGTAATAATTTATTTCAGACCTGTAGTAAAGAAAATAGGCAGCCTTTGCTGCCATTCTACCAGGTCATGCTTCTGTTTGAAAAACTGAAAGAGATCCTCAGATAATTTTCTTGACCTGCTTAATGGAACTATTTGCTGGGCAGTGTGCTTGAAGTCACTGTCAATTTTAATAACATAATCACAGTTGTGGGCTGAGCCCTCTTACTGAGATACCTCTGCCTCTTTGTGGTGTAGGTCCTACTGGGGTATACAAGATGGGGTTTCCATTGCACCTCAATAAGCTACCAGTAGCATGAAAACGGAACTAGAGCGTTGCTAATGTATGTCTTTCTCTCTTTGTGTCACTGTCTAGGGTATTTGCCGTGGCCCTGGCATTGCAATACGATCCACAGCATGTCTGAGTAAGCTGCCTTACCATTCACTTAAACTATTGGTTTCTCTCCAGAGAGATTATTTTCACAGTATAATTAATTAAACTGCGTAATTGGTTGTTGTGGAGACCAAAATGGGTTCACATTTTTCAGTATCTGTTAAAGTTGATTATCTGGATACAGTCTCTGGTGTAGGAAGTGAGGTCTTAAAGCTGAATGGAAAGTATGTCAGGGTTCATTTGAATCTTTCAAATTTACAGGGCAATGTACTTTTTTTCATGAGTTCATTAAGAAATATAACAAACAAACAAACCAGTGACTCAATCCCCTATTGCCCAGAGTAGTCCATCGTGTTAATTCACTTATGCACCATTCTAGTAATATGATTTCATAACTTATAATCTATAAATTAGTATCATGCACCTATTACCCAAGTTAAAAATGAGTTACCTACCCAACGGTGAGAGACCTCGTCCTTCCTCCTCCATCACAGCGTGGATGTTCCCTGATGTTCCCTGTATCACACCAGGAAGCCAGAAAGCCTCAGCAGTCCAGCTGCTATTGGATCTGCTTCAAAAGTTTTTTGGATAAAATGATGTTTTATACCTTCCACATTGGAGGTTTGGTCTGTACCGTTTCCAGAAGTTGGTGGATTCTGAGGAAACTGCCAGATAAAAGATTATGTCCTGTCTCTGTGGTGTTGGAGCTTTGACCTAATGATGCTGCTCCTATCATACATCATGCTGCAGCATAAGCTGGCTTAGTCAAAATCAAAGCAGGACTAGAGTGAATAGTTACAGAGGTATCAGGGGAACATTTACCCTATGTGTGCCCATTTTCCCAGGTATCAGTTACAAGCCATTTTTAAAGACAGACTGTTGAGTTGGATGGATCTCTGGTTTTACTCAGTTTGGCTGAATTTAAGATATTATTTTTACAGAGCCAAGCCTAACTGCATTTGACAGTCTTAACCACCTAAATAGTTTTACTGATATTAGGCAGTGTTTATGTTTCCTAGCAATTGCATTTTATGAGTTGCAAGGGCCTATGTACAGTGAAATAGATTAAGACTTGTATGAGCTTCAGCAATGTCTCTTGGCATAATTCAATACATTTCAAGCATGGCATTTAAGCACTTATTTTTTTCTGAGTTCCTAGATTCCTCTGTTCTTTGATATCATTTTGTAGATGATCTCTCAGCCCCCATCAGGAGAATGAAGCTCCATCATGATGCAACGCAGCAGTTGGTTAGTGAAAGATTTGAACTGAAATTCTACTGCTTGGTTGTTGAAGTCAAAGGGAAAATGATGATAAATTTATGTGAACTCATCACTTTATCATTACTTTCCAGTCTCAGTTATCTCTCTAGTCTACTATCTTTCATCTTGGCAGTAAAGATAAGTGGTTCAACAGTTAGGAATTGCTTAACTTCATTTTGTTTCAGCTTCCCATTTTGCTGAGGAGGAGAGATATAAAGACTGTCTTGTTAACAGAGTTTTGGATCATGAAATAATAGTTGGTGCAGGAAGTACTGTATAATCCCACAGAGGGGTGGTCTATCATATTGCATGTGCTTACCTTAGGACTTATGACAAATCTGTCTACATTAGGCAGCCAGGGGAAACTTCTAAGTTTTCAAGTGTGTTTTGGTCACAGCTCCTCACCCATTTTCTCCTCCTCTTCTCTTCCCAGTGCTCCATTTTCCACAGAAAGGAAACTTAGTCATGTGGAAGCTTCAGTTGCTGAAACTGTTTTATGTTTAGCCCAGCCACTAGTCCTAAATTGCCTATAATCATGCTATATTGGTACATAATTTGGTGACTGTCCTGGGTTCAGCTTGGACAGGGTGAAGTTTTTGGTTTGATTTTTAATTTTGTTTTCCCCTTCACAGGCAAGACTGGGAGATGAACCAGCCAACAGAGTATTCGGTACCATACTGATGTCATTCCTGCAATATAAGGGAAGGGCTGGCCAGGGGCAGTGCGGGTGCTTTGAGCCAATGACTGTGACTTGGTGGCAGAGCAGATAGGCAGGGCCAGACTGTTAACGGTCAGTGCTGGGTTGGTATCACTCACTTTATATTCTTAGTATTATTGTTCTTCCTGATGATTTTTATCTCTTGGTGCTGTTACTCTCAGCCCATGGGGGCTTGCCTTTTTCTCCTGGTTCTCCATTCCATCCCAGCAGGGAGGGGAGAAATGGGTGGGCAGTTCTTTGAGTGGCTGTGTGGGATTCAGCTGTTGTCTGGGTCTCAACCATGACAGTGACACATAGTAGGAGACTATCACCATGAAGTCAGAAGTCAGACAATGAAATATAATGTATTAATCAACTAAATTTAATAGCAATGGATGACAGCATATCTTATAATACTTGGGTCTGAGCTGGAACTCCTTTTACCCTGAATAAAGACTTGAAGAATGCAGCCATGAAAGTATAAATTAAAAGATAAAGATGACCTTAAAGGAGGTGTTTATCTAATTCTGCAAACAAGAAAAGAAAGGAAAATGCTAGTCAGCGTTCATTTATCTAAAGAACAAAGGTGCTGTTTATTGTTTCACCTCGGTAAAATGTGCCTTAGGGAAGCTGGAACAAACCCAGTTGTGTAAGGAAGAAAGAGGAAAAGTCAAGGAGAGAAATAATGATTACAGAGACGTTTTAGTTTTCTACTTTGTTTTATGTCCATGTTTTTCTAAATCTTATACTGTTGATATATTTAACAAAACATTTAAATTCCTGCTGCCTATTCTTTGAATTTAGGAAATATAGTCCACTCATTCATGAGCATAAAAGGCTCTGCAGTCTCTTCCTATCTGGTGTATAGGACAACAGAACAACAGTAACACAGGAATATAAGGAGCTCTTCTCTTAGGCCATGAATCCAACTAATTTGAATAAGGTGAAGAGATTTTTTTTCCCTGTATTATTTTCACGGTAGGAACATAACTAAGCTAACACTAGTGCCTTTTCTTTTGTCATTCTTGCTCATGTTCCTCACAGCCAGCCTCTAAGCCTCCTTTGATCTTCTCAATATTTATTGCAAGTCATTCACAGAGCTCTCTGATATGGAGCCAAAGTTCCTAGGGATTATTTTCACAGAAGGGCCCTCTGCAAGACTATGGGCAGAAAAACCTCTTTTGGAGAGGAGGCAAAATATAACCTTGATGCCAACAAATTTCTGAAATCTGAGAAAGAGAGTAGAAACTATGTTTTCCCATATTTTAATAAAGTGAAGTTCTTTGTTTTTTCCAGTCTGAATTTTATTTCTTAAATAAAGATGGCAGAGGAAGGACCCAAAGTGTATATACTGATTTCTGAGGAAATAGGGAGGCAAAAGAGACCTTTTGGGCAACTTCCACCAAAAATCCCCATCTGATTATTAAAAGCATGCATAAACAAGCTTTTAAAATAACTTTGATGTGTGATGGACACATCAGTCTTTATTTTTGCATCATTACCTTTTAGGAAAGCTTTGCTGCATTTGCAGACACCTGCTCCCAAGATCCTTAATCAGAGCAGGTGACAGGTGACAGATTGAAAGGTTCTGTTGCAATGGAAACTTGTACAGTTTCAACTCCCTATCTGTGAGGTACTGGGTACATGACTGTGCTTTTGGGCTGACAGCATCAGTCTTACCAGACAATCTTGCTGTTAGCTTCTCTGTCAAATAACATTTGAAATAATAACTCAAATATAGTCCGTTCCTGGAGCAAAATGGTCACCTCTGAAAGGGCATAAAAAACAGTGACTTGGCCAAGAATAGCATTTAGACTCCAGGCATTTTCATTGTAGGGGCAGGGGCTGAGAGTGGAGAATCTGACAATTGTACTTATTTGCAATTATTTAGAAGTGTGCTGCAATTTTACTGTTATAGTTCAGGTAGATACACTGCTGAGGTATCTGAAAAGGCACAATTTGCATGTTGAAAAGATCCAATTTGCATATTTATGAGAATGTTTTTTATTGTAATGACATAGGTAATGGCTTAACTATTTAGATTATAAAAAAATAAAAGGGGAATGTGTCACAAGAATATCCTGAGGAAGAAGAAAATAGCATAGTGAGTCACTCAGCACCATGCATGCCATCCACAGATCCATTTCTAAGGCTCTAGTTCATGTGAACTTAAAAATAAATAAAGTTGAGAGGAAATACATGCTTGCTCCAACTAAAACAAATGAGTGAGAAGGCTGTTAGCATGCACAGTAACACTTATTTGAGCCCATAATTAACATAAGTTGTGGGTAGAACATATAACCCTGTTAAGTTCCACACTTTCCATCCTAGCAGTTTCTCTGGGCTAAGTAATAGAAAGGTCATTGTTCTCATTTTTCCCTATCAACAGACCATTAAAGCAGCACACCTCTCATTATGTTGGTAGAGGGATGCTGCACTTGAGATAAAATTTCACTTTCACAGAGGCTAAGACCAAAGCCCATAAATTTAGCAAGGGGATAATCTATTGCGAGTTAAGCTTCTTTTCTGAAAGGAGAAAAAAGGAACTATAATGAAAGAACACAACAAAGGGAAAATGAAAATGAGGATGGCCTTTATACTTTGATCAAAGGGACATCTGCAAAGTTCTATGTGAAAAATAAGTTAACAGCATGAGTTAAATGCAAACGAGAAAAGGCAGATGCAAATTGTCAGTGCAGGTAAGTTGGTGTCTTGTAGTGTCATCTATATGACCACAGTGCTGTAGCCAGTTAGCTTGACTGGGAATGTCTCATTGGATAATGCCAGTAGGAGAATGGCATTCCTTTAGCTTTTGCTTCCTTTAAATCCATGTCCTCCAAGTAATTGACTTCTAAGGCTGCAAGGTATCATTCTATTCACCTCAACTGATTTCTCATTAGCACCATGTGATGCAGAATTTCACTTCCAGGAATTACTGCATCAACTGTAATTTTTCATTGAGCTGAACTATGCCTCCAAAACGGATACTACACCTAACATGCAAATCAAATTCAATCAGGAAATCTGACACTCTTTGTCAGATTCTGCTGCATAAAAATGAATAAAGGCAACTTCACACATGTTTGAGTCACAAAAATCAGTTTTAAATAGTGTCTTGCAACCCTATTCCTTCTGAGTTATCTGTTGGTGGGAGGAGAGATGAGTGCTAGCCAACAGGGGTATATGCATTTGTTGTTCTTTACCTTCAAAATATGCTTATCAACTTTTTAGAAAAAAAACAACAAATTGTCTACTTAGACTTACAGTATTTTCTCAGCAGATTTGTTTCTGTAGGAACATGTTAAAAGAGTTTCTGGATCAGAACAGAGGATTTCTTCACCATTCTGCCTCCAAAAGTGGCCAATAGAATACAGAATACAGAGTTAACCAGGTTGGAAAAGACCTTCAAGACCATCAAGACCATCAAGACCAACCTGTCACCCTACACCACCTAATCAACTAAACCATGGCACCAACTGCCTCATCCAGTCTCTTAAACACTTCCAGTGATGGTGACTCCACCACCTCCCTGGGCAGCCCATTCCAATGGCCAATCTCTCTTTCTGTGAAGAACTTTCTCCTCACCTCGAGCCTAAACTTCCCCTGGTGCAGCTTGAGACTGTGTTCTCTTGTTCTGGTGCTGGTTGCCTGGGAGAAGAGACCAACCCCCACCTGGCTGCAACCTCCCTTCAGGTAGTTGTAGATGGCAATAAGGTCTTCCCTGAGCCTCCTCTTCTCCAGGCTAAACAACCCCAGCTCCCTCAGCTGCTCCTCATAAGTGCTGGACAGACTGACAGAGAGGTGCTCTGCTGAGTCTGCTTCAGGCAATACATAGCCAGAGGTAGATTTTGCTGCAGTGATCATGAGATGATAGAGCTGAGAACTTGAGGAAAATAAGGAAAGCAGCTCTCAGAATAATGGCTATGACCTCCTATAAAGCTTGTTCAGGGAACTGATAGTCATAGGAAGATGCCATGAGGCTTAGAGGGCCAAAGATTGCTGGGTGATCTTTGGCATAGCATAGCATAGCATAGCATAGCATAGCATAGCATAGCATAGCATAGCATATATTCCAGGGATACAGAAATGTAATTTCTTTAAAGATCTAGAGATATATCTAAAGAATAGAATAGAATAGAATAGAATAGAATAGAATAGAATAGAATAGAATAGAATAGAATAGAATAGAATAGAATAGACTGGGTTGGAAGAGACCTTCAAGATCATCATGTCCAACCCATCAACCAATCCAACCCACCTAAACAACTAACCCATGGCATCAAGACATAGAGGTTTTTTTAAAAATGTGCTTCACCTCTTTAAAATCAAGCTGTTTTCAAATGAACAGCAACAAACCCAACCCCAAATACAACAAAAAAGGCAAAGACAAGCCACAGCATTCAAATCACCAAATAAGCAACCATATCCAGTACATCTGCAGCACAGCTCACATTACAGAGGTCTTTGGTTCACATGATTTATTTTAGACCTGAACAAGTCATCCAAGATACATTGCTAAGGCTCAGTAAGACTTTCTGAGTGGATATCTAAGCTTGAAAACCAATGTTTGGACCTTATTTTTAGGCAGTAGCAAGTAACAAAGTAAGGGTTTTAAAGCTGAATATAGGTTATAAGATCAACAAGACTTTGCATACATTGAGGTTCTCAGAGACAGATCTAGTAACTGTTTCATACAAGGATGTTTAACTCTGTTAAATACAAATAGAGATGGAAAGTTGTTTAAAATATGTTTTTGGAATTCCCTGCCTAAATGACTTGTGTCCCAAACATATAGTCAGTATGTGTGCCTTTTGAATTATTCAGACTTTCAGATAATTGGGTAAAGGGAACAATGACTGACCCTTATCAATCTAATCACAACCATCTGTGGGAATTTTATATCAGAAAAAGAAATCAGCTCCTTCCAAACCGGTCTGGAGTGCAACAGAAACATCACAGTAATGTCTCATATGTGAAATATGTTAGACAGAAGCAAGAAGCTCCATTTTCTAATGTTTCACAGAAGAGAAGAAAGTAAACAGAAATTATCTTTGATGACATAATCAGTGGGTGAAGGAAAATATAATAATTGTGGCTCTTTCCCTCTTTCTACTTGATATTTATGCACCCCTTAATTACATTCTCATTTTTTAATTTCTGTGGCTTTTTGTGTGAAATTCCTCAAAGTGCTACTCTCACTGGCAAATTTCAAGTGCTAAAAAAAGCAAGTGGAGAAAAAAGGGAATCATTGTCAGGCACCGTCCAGCAGAGTTGCTCATTATTTACTTGGAAGGACATCTTATTTCAGATTTTCATTTGACCCTTTTTTTTTCTCCCCTTTAATTTTAAAATTAGTAAAAAGAAAAGACCTGCTACTGAGAGTCTGCTAACTCTAGAACTCTGTCTAATTCTTGATTTTCTATTTAGGTTCATATTCTATTTAAACTCTTTGTTTTCCATATAGCCTACACATGTTAAAATTGCAGAATCCACTCGAAGATCTAAGTATATAATGGTACCCTGTAGGTGTTTCTTATGCATGTGTATGAAGAGTAGGTATGCAGACATGTAGGAAGCTCAAAAAAATCTATGCAAAATCCCCATCCTAGATGAAGTTTAGCAGAATGCATTCCACCTTTGAAGCTGCAAGTGCAGTAAGCCATGACATTAAACATGGGAATGGTTCACAGCTGTGTCAGGGAGTGTTCAGGCTTGATGTTAGGAGCTATTTCTTTGCAGAGAGGGTGTTCAAACACTATAGAACACTATAGAGAGGGGTCAATGCTCCAAGCCTGTCGGTGTTTAAGAGGCATTTGGACAATGCCCTTAATAACATGCTTTAGCTTTTGGACAGCCCTGAATTGGTCAAGCAATTGGACTAGATGATTGCTGTAGGTCCTTTCCAACCAATTCTGTTCTATTCTAATTTTACTCTGTTCCTTTCTTGAGGTCTACATCAAAAGAACACTGCATTGTTTTTATTCTCAACCTTCATTATGCCTCCATGTAACTTCCCTTATGAATGTGCTAATTTAATTCAGAGACAACATAACATTGTTCAATGTTCAGCTAATACCTTCTGTACTTCTCAGACCAGGTCAAAACCAGAAATGGGTATCTGCACAGCTTTCATATATTCACTCTCCATGTGAGAAGGAATACATGCATAGGGAGAGCTGCAGACCCACTGTTCTTCCTTCACAAATTAAGACCTTTTCAAAGGAATGTAGATTGATGTAGCATATAATTAGCTGGGCAAATTCTGGGGTGATGTTGTGCATTAGGATAGGACTTTTGTACACACTGTTGTACTGGTTGTTATGCAGTGGTAATAGGAAGTAGTTAATAGTGGATAGCTAGTTAGTTATTTGTTACTATGGTGTTTGGATCCTAAAACAGACTTAATGGTTGAACTCCACAATTTGAATCCATCCATCAGAATTGCACACAAGCAACGTTAGTTTAGCATGTGCAATCCTGTTTGCTTGTTTGGTTAGTTTTGTTGCTATTTTTGTTTTGCTGCTGTTGTTTGGTTTATTTTGTAGTTTGTTTGTTTTGTTTGTGGGGGAAATCACCTAACATCTATGCTTCAGGTTGAGGGCAAGGCTGAACACACACAAAAAAATCAGGCTCGTTTCTAACCAATTTGAAAACTGTTACCATTCTTTCTCTGTGGATGGAAAACAGACTGTCCATTTAAATTTGTAAAGATTAAGGCCTACTCTATTACTATAATTCCCTCATCTTTACCTCCCAGCACCACACAGACTATATGCATATAACTGAGGAGTTGCCATAACATAAGCTCTGTCTAGCTTAGGGGCTAAAATTTAGGGTTACATGACCCTTTGGAGTCACACAGAATCACTGAGAATCACTGAATCACCAAGGTCAGGAGAGACCTCAAAGATCATTAAGTCCAACCTGTCACCACAGACCTCATGACTAAATCATGGCACCAAGTGCCATGTACAATCCCCTTCTGAACACCTCCAGGGATGTTGACTCCACTACCTCCCTGGGCAGTCCATTCCAATGGTGAACGACTCTCTCGGTGAAGAACGTTCTCTTCACCTCGAGTCCTTTCAGTTTATCTCCTTGTCTTCATTAACTTAATAAGAAACTTTGGCTTTTATTCTGGAAGGCTATTTTGCTAGAAACAGTATACTAACATGCTGTCTTTGCAAGTTTGACTAGCTAGGTTTCATTCTAGATGCATCTGTGTTAAGGAGATGGTTTGATAGTGCTGTATTCATTCCTGAAGTTCACATTTTCCTTCACCTTTTTGGCCTTATCGCATTCAAATCTTGTTTTCTCAGCAGACAAAACATGTTCTGAATTTCACTGAATAGGATTTCTTTCCCCCCTTAGTGGCTCAAATGGTTTAACATTTCTATAAAAGCACAGCCTTACAGCTGCTGGTAACAAACTCAAATATTTCAAGAAGATCAGGGCCTGAGTAGTCTTGCAATGAGTGCAATGGAGGAGACTTGATGGGGTGCTTGGTGCCATGGGTTAGTTGTTTAGGTGGTGTTGGATTGGTTGAGGGGTTGGACACAATGATCTCGAAGGTCTCTTCCAACCCGGTCTATTCTATTCTATTCTATTCTATTCTATTCTATTCTATTCTAACCAAGCTGGTGAAGGGTTTGGAGCACAAACCCTCTGAGAAGAGGCTGAGGGAGCTGGAGTTGCTTAGCCTGGAGAAGAGGAGGCTCAGGGGGAACCTTATTGCCATCTCCAACTACCTGAAGGGAGGTTGCAGCCAGGTGGAGGTTGGTCTCTTCTCCCAGGCAACCAGCACCAGAACAAGAGGACACAGTCTCAAGCTTCACCAGGGGATGTTTAAGCTGGATGTTGGGAAGAAATTCTTCACAGAAAGCATGATTGGCCATTGGAATGGGCTGCCCAGGGAGGTGGTGGAGTCACCATCTTTGGAAATGTTTAAGAAGAGACTGGATGAGGTGCTTGGGGCCATGGTTTAGTTCATTAGATCGTGTTGGGGGATACGTTGGACTTGATGATACTGTAGGTCTTTTCCAATCTGATTAGTTCTATTCTATTCAATTCAATTCTATTCTATTCTATTCTACTTTTGTTCCATTCCCCCCAGTCCTATCATTACCTGACACTCTAAAAAGTCCCTCACCAGCTTTCTTGTAGGCTCCCTTAAGATACTGGAAGGCCACAATTAGTTCTCCTCGGAGCCTTCTCTTCTCCAGACTGAATATTGTTTCTGTGCTTTACACTAAAGATGTAGATGGGAATTAGGCAAAATGGTGCTCATCTAGGGCAAACAGAGAAAGAAATAACCAAGGGCAGGAGTACAAGTGTCTGGTACGTAAACCAGACATATTTATATGGTTTAGGATTAGCAAGTGCATTTCTTTGACCTAAAAGAATTGAGCACCTTCACTTTAGAGGTGTGTGCTTAATTCCTTTTAGGTTCTTTGAAAAATGTACTGAAGCTTTCAAAAGTATTTATCCAATAATAGATTTATATCACAGCTGTAACCCTCAAATCCATACTGCTGTGGAAGAGCATGTTTTAAATGAAAGTAACTCAAAGAGTTTCTCCTCTCTCTCCTCCCCTTCTTTTCCATGTCTGTTGAGTCCAATGCATAAACAGCAGCAATTACCAATTTAGAAATGAACACAGCATGGATTTCTTCACCCCTGACTGTGGCATTCCTTGGTAGTTTGTTAGCAGCTGAAATAGTTACTATTTCAGTAGATTTATCTCCTTGGTTAATTGGAAATACCATGAAATGAGTGGCTGCTCTGTAACTGTTGGGGATGTGCTGCTGACACAAAAGCAGCTGGTGAATTCATTGGCCAAGATTGTCAGTGTCAATCAGTGTAAGCCCTTTAGCACTGATGACTAAGTCATGTACTTTTATATGCTAAGCCCACCACTAGGTTCTGAAACAGAGAAACATGAGGAGAACTGGAAAAATGTGATGAGGATGAATGCACAAAATTGCAGATACCTTTTAATTGCTAGTAAAAGACTTAAAAATTGATCAATAAATAGATGTGTCACATCTATCTCTTTAGTTCTCTTGGTCTTGGTACAATTATTCACTAACAGGACTAAATCCTGAGGTTTTAATGTGACACTCAATATCTAATAAAAAATTTCTACCTTGGTCAAGTCAGTAGAGAAAACAAAAAGTGATCCATCCTGGTTACTTGAAAATTAAAAAATTACATCTGGTTAGAGCCCCACTCATCTGGGGAAAACTCACTCAGAACAGAGTTGGCATAGTGTCTGCACACATGACACTCAAGACTGGGAAACTTCCAATGACATTAAAAAGTGTAGGTCAGGTGCAAAATTTTGAATTTAAATTACTTTCTTTTATCTCTTCCTGAAAGTCCCAGATGTTAAAGTCTGATGTGATTTCTCACACAAGCAGCAGAATTTAAAAGAATAAGCCATAGAAGAGGTTCTTAACTCGGTCTCCTTGCTTCAATACTATCATGAGAGCTGCAAGCTATTAAGGACTCACTTTCATCGATGTCTCAGTTCAAATGGGATACTGAAATGTTAAATACAGATGCTGTCCAGTAGCTAAGAGATTGCAGACTGTTTCCACTCTGATTTTGGCTCCAAACTGTACTAACTGTGGCTGGAGAGCTCCCAAACAGAGAGGTATCTGGGGGAACTGATTGACAGCTGCCTAAACATGAGCCAGCAATGTGCCCAGGTGGCCAAGAAGGCCAATGGCATCCTGGCCTGCATTAGGAAGAGTGTGGCCAGCAGGAGCAGGGAAGTCATTGTGCCCCTGTACTCTGCATTGGTTAGGCTGCACCTTGAGTACTGTTCTGGGCCCCTCAGTTTAAGAAGGACATCGAGACACTTGAACATGTCCAGAGAAGGGCAACGAGGCTGAAGAGAGGCCTTGAACACAAGCCCTATGAGGAGAGGCTGAGGGAGCTGGGATTGTTTAGCCTGGAGAAGAGGAGGCTCAGGGGTGACCTCAATGCCCTCTACAACTACCTGAAAGGTGGTTGTAACCAGGAAGAGGTTGGTCTCTTCTCTCTAGCAACCAGCACCAGAACAAGAGGACACAGTCTCAAGCTGCACCAGGGGAAGTTTAGGCTCAAGGTTCTTCACCAAGTTCTTCACCAAGCGAGTCATTCATCATTGGAATGTGCTGCCCAGGGAGGTGGTGGAGTCACCATCCCTCGATGTGTTCAAGAGGAGACTGGACGCGGCACTTGGTGCCATGGTGCAGCGAGGTCTGTGAGGTCTGTGGTGACAGGTTGGACTTGATGATCCTTGAGGTCTCTTCCAACCTTGGTTATACTGTGATACTGTGATACTGTAACTTAAACTTGAAGTTTGGCTTAGCTTAGAGAGTGTATGTACAGAGTTTAGCAACTCAGGATAGCTGAACCCAATTTTTAATGCCTGTAGAGATCCCTGTGCTTTTGTTGTAGTCTATAACAAGGATATTTTAATATTCAATAAGCTGAGTGAGGAATAAAAATTGATAATTTTATTAATAATAAAAAACCTACAAAAATATTAAATAAAACCTATTTACAGGTTTGAGATGTTTGGTCATGGAACAGATACCTCACCAGCAGGAACAAGTAACAATTTAAACAATATGTACAAAAATCCAGAAACAACAAACAGCACTTTAAACTGTAAAGAAAAGGAACATCAGCAGTGAAGCCGATGATTGCCCACAATGGGGGGGTGAGGGGGGGAGAGGGAAACTCCAGAATTCCCTGGGGCAACAGACCTTCGATAGATGCTTACAAAAATCAGATATTGTAATTACTCACTGATCCTGATACCTCATGGCATACGTTAAGGTCTAGACAAAACAAAATGGCATCAACAACGTGGAGGCTGCAGGAGCACCATTTCATTTTCGTTTGGTGTCTGCAGCTTATTGCTGAGGCAGGATTTGCTCCCAAAAGGTCCAACTAAACATATTCTGTGATTATGTGTGTTCTGATAATGCCATACGATGTTATCCCTTCATGATTAAAGGATTCAAGTTCTAGGGTTTAGACTATTCAAAGACCATCTTGGAATGCAATCTTCGACAGAACGACACATTGAAATCAGTTCTTTGGCTTCTCAGAGTATGAGCTGAGCACTTCAAATATTATCTGTGGAGGAGTGGGCACTTCTAAATGGATCATTAGTTTTCTACTTTTATATATCTATACCTGATGTTTATATATGTGAGATATATATATATAACTCATACTAAAATAAAAATAGAAAATAGAAAAATATCTCCTGCTTTTCGTATATATATATATGCTAGAAATTAAAAGCCTCACAAAGGCACTGTACTGTAAATTATTATTATGTGGTGAAACTCTCATTGCACCTTAAATTGAACTGCCATTGTCCTGGATGAGGCATTAACAAGACAGTTAAATCTGTTTTGAGCCACTGCCCCTTTCTCCTCCCTCTCAGTTACAGGGTCTGGATTGAGGTTGAGAAGCCTAATAGGCAGGCGCCGTTAAGGCTGCCTGGAGTGGAGTGGAAGCTGAACCCAATCCCTGAGCCTCATGTTTCAAAGAGGCGACTGCATGTGTCAGATGCCATGAGAGAAGGCGTGTGCAGTTTACTGGCCATATAAACATTTTGAATTGAGTGGCAGGATTTGAATGGCTGATGTGCCATTGGGCCGTTCAGTTTTTGAAAAGGGAATTTATAGGGGAACACCTCCTGTGCTTGCTGCTCATTACACTCATAGCTTGCATGCTCGTTACTCTCTCACCTCTCTCCCCTGTTCATTAATGGGATTCAAGGCAGTGACAAGCATCCTACTTGCTCCTATCTTCAGAGCAAGTTGGGTCTTCACTACAGCAGCCTGCCCTCTCATTTCCTCTAAATTTCTGGATACTGCCCTTTGGACTATAACTGCGAACTCAAATACCATTTCGTTCAGCAAAGGTTTTGGTAGTTAGAAGTTCAGCGGTTTGTGAGTAAAATACGCTATTTTACCTGGTTGTTTCTGAGGTTTATAGCTTGTTACCTCTTGGTTAGCTCCATTGTGAACCCGGCGGTGGTTTGTCTACGGCACCCGAGGCAGTATTGCTGTTTGCTGTTGCGCGCATAGGGAGACTCAGGTTTGTTCCTCTGTATTCCAAGTTCTGATTGTTCTAGACTTGTTACTCTACTGTTTATCAGCCTTCTACCGTGTGTAAGCAAGCTGTCATCGACTGGGCAAATGAACCTGAATAAAATTGGCTCAGGAAAGCAATCTTTTATATTTAATAAATAATATTCATATTTTATCATATGTCCAATACATTTATATAACTAGAACATGTCCTTTGGACTATAACTATGAACTCAAATTCCTCTTCATCCAGCAAAGATTTTGGTAGTTAGCAGGCCAGCGGTTCATGAGTAAATTGCGCTATTTTACCTGGTTGTTTCTGAGGTTTATAGTTGGTTACCTCTTGGTTAGCTCCGTTGTGAACTCGAGGAGGTTCGTCTATGGCACCCGAGGCAGTATTGCTGTTTGCTTTCACATGCATAGGGAGATTCCAGTTTGTTCCTCTGTATTCCAAGTTCAGATTGTTCTAGACTGTTACTCAGCCTTCTACAGTGTGTAAGCAACCTGTCATCAACTGGGCAAATGAACCTGAATAAAATTGCCTCAGAAAAGCAATTTTTGATATCTAATAAATAATATTCATATTTTATCATATTTCCAGCCAATACATTTATATAACTACAACAGCCATATATATAATTCACATTTCTAAATGCCCACTTCAGGTTAGATAACAATATAAAGAATGTTCCCTAAATCATATTCTGTTTTTCAGGATGGATACTACTGTTCTTGGTGATCTTGCTTGCTGTTTCACTGTGCTACATACCTATCTATCTATCTATGCAATAATAATAAAAAGAAAAATACTGTGTGCTTGTAGACATGTATGTATGGGTGTGTAAATATGCATATATATACATGTATGCACATAACCATACAGAGAGAAAAGTTAAAGGCCTTTTAAAATATATTTTCTGTATTTCCAGGATTTCAGGCGATTATTTGAGACTTTCAAATTAAAATGATCTGTTAAAGGGGAGTTTGCCTTTATTATTCTGATCTGTCATTTCTTTTATATAACAAGCCAGCTGTTATTTGAACAGCATCATTCATTTCCTCAATGGAATGATGACACTACAATCAGCCTTTATTATCTTCCCATGCTCTTATATGAGAACTAAGTGCAGAGGAAATACTTTGTAATTACTCTAGGCAGATTTCCCACATGTTAGAGATGCCATAGATGGGATTAATGAATATCACTTGAAAAGGTTGAAGTAGACAAAAACAAAATTAGGCTTCAGTAATCACAATATGCAGATGGGTTGAAATGCTAGTGGGAAAAAATCCCATCAGTGATTAAACTTGCATCTTGGAACAGCAGATGTGCATAGTCTCTTACTGAATACTGAGTACACTTGAAAAGGGTTTGTAGAGGAGGAATGCTGAAATATGTATAAGTCTTCTAAGGCAGGGTTGGGACGAGTGACAGGGTTGTGCTTATTTTACTTAGTGGGTGTCAGGAGTTCCCATCTCTGCTCAAAAGAATCCTAAACTACTAAATGATGAGTGCTACTCTTGCCACTTCTGCTGCTTTCTGCCATGAAAAGCTCTTCTGCTAGATCTGTTAAAGGACTGACCCTGCACAGCAGCCATATGGTGCAGACTGACCCTTTTATCTTTGAAGGTCACCATTAGTTCTCCAAAGACATTTCTCAAACCCTGTTTTGCAGCTGGCAATAGCACAAGAGCATCTTTGATAGCATCCTCTCCAAATAATCTTCAAATGTGTTACTGACAAGAAAAAACTGTGCAGTAAAAGTCACCAAGAGGATTTGCTATGAGTCACCAAGTAGGGAGCTGAGATCTAGAGAGTCAAATGCATCAGTGTACAACACAAGTACTAAACTGGTTATTTCAGTTTGTAGTTCTAGGCTTTTCAAACAACAGGCTCTAGGCCACATCTGACTTGCAAGGTCCAAGCAAATGGTCCACAGACACCACTGCAGTATACTTCTCAGTATGACACCTGGGGAAAGTGGGAAGAGTAAATAAGCAAGAAGGTTAGTTCACAGGGTTTCTGCTTGGGCTGATTTTTTATTGATGTTGACCAGCATTCTGTTGGTTAACACGGAGAGCAACATCAGAGCACTTCAGAGCAAGTATTCTTAATCACTGACATGTGAACTTTGGTCCCTTTTGATTGTAGCAGTTGGAAGAGATTAGTCTATTACAGAGAAACTGACATCTTCCACCTTGCACAAAAGTGCCATGATTTGACCCAGTGGTTAAAAATACAACTTTTACTGTCCAAAGCAGTTTATTCTCTGAGGGAAAACTTCTGCTCCTTTCTCCCTTTCCAGTATTGTGAAGAGGTTGAATTCCTCCCCTTTTCTGCTTGCCTACCAGACAGTGTGGCAGATGAGTAACCTTTCGCACATCTATCAGTGGTTTCTATTGTTCCCCAGCCACAGCTAGACCTCAGGCTGGATCCAGAATCTGCAACTGCAGACACAATAATAAGAGATACATAGATTGATAGATACATACACATACAGAGAGAGGTGCAGCATTATAGGAATAGCTAGTTAGACTAAATCTTGCCTGTGATTTGATCCCGGTCTGTACAATAAATTAAGCTCACATCATACACCTAACACAGTTACCAATGAAGAATCATCTTGGGATAGCTTAGTTACATTTCAGAAGCACTAATCTGTCCCCGTACAAAACCAACTCTGCTCTTGATTGCAGTTACAATATGTTATATACTCAATTGCCAACACAGCTCTTCATGTATCTATCACTATTGTCTTTGAAGTTTGTGGAAAAGCATGTTGCAAACTATCTATGATTTCACTTGAAATCTTGCTAGGGACAAAAGGAAACACTTTACACATATAGAGAGAGCAAAAAAATTATTGTTAGGCTAACCAAAACCAAAACAATCTAATGAAAATACAGCAAAGAGTCACTCTTTGTCAATTCTAATATGTTAGCACTCACAGTCCAAGGTAATATGAAAAAGGTTTATCAGTTATACTCTTAAAATTGTTAAAGTGAAAGCTTCATAATATCTACTCCTTTTTCCTGGAGCTATGCTCATCCTTCCAGTGTCTGTATGAGCCCCACAGCAAATAGCTCCGGTCTTCTACAAGCAGAGTTGTGTACATGGGGAGAAAAAGGTCCATGCCGAGTCGTGGGCATCCTGCAGTCTTCGGGTGGAGAATGAAGTGGAGGGGGTGTATCCCATCCTCTTTGATCTTGGGGTTCAGCTGTGGCTATTTTCACGTTTCCTTAGCAAGACCTTATTCTGCTCATTGAGCATCACTCAAAAGCCTTCTCCAGTCCATCACACAGTTACCACCTTAGGTCTGCTGGACCTTTACCACATAGTATTCCCAGATGCTACAACAGGACAGGTAGTAGTCCCTTGACTGTTGCTAAAACTAGCTCAGGTCTAGAGAAGTCCTGAATCCCTCCACTGTCAGGTTCATGTCAAGCCTGTGGTCTTGTATGACTAATGGCAAAATTGTATTTACTGATGCATGCTATTGTAATTGCTGGTGGTGAACAAAAGCTGTTGTCAGTGATTATATTCAACATGTGAATATCTGTGTGGGAGTGGTGTAGAGGTTACCTCTGTCACCCTAATAATGTCCTCTTCAGTTTTTGTTTTCCTTTGATTTGTACAACATCCTTCTGCCCATTCTGTCTGTATGGCCAAGTCTTTTTTTGCATGTGAATGTAAATAGACCATTCCTAAGTAAACCATACGCTACAGCTTCATGAAAAATATTTAGGAATCACAACTGCTGTGAGCATGTAGCATCTCAATCTGGGTTGAAGCATACAATAAAAAAACAACCAGCTGGCATCATGGATTTATGGAATTTTCCACAGAAGGAAAAAATAATCCAGTATAGCATCTATCAATTTTCTGTTTATTCATCAATTTATATTTAGGTCAGTATATATTAATTTTTTTCCCTAGTAATGTCCTTTTTTGAACCCTCATTCATTTCAGAACCTCACTATAATTTTTGGCTAATTTTTGATGAACTAAACCACAAGGTTTAGAAATGTGTTGTGAGCTCTGATGACAGTGTCTACACAATAAGCTGATCTCTTGTCTCTGGAGAGGTCTTAATGTGGCAGTTGGATTCCTGTGAGTGAAGCCCTCTGAGCATCTGCAGCACACACCTTGTTTTGTCTACAGGCTCACACAGAGCTTCCCATCTCTGCACAAGTCTTTCAAGCATAGATAAAGATTCATTGCAGAGATTGGCAGATGGTTTTCATTGTTATTATCCCTATTGGCACCAGAAATGCTTAAATCAATGAGCAGGCTTTGGAACAGTCCTCCTCTCTTTCTCATTTTGTTTTGACAGTCATTTGAGCATCTCCAGATTCCTAGATCAGACTCAGTATGTGGTTCATCTACTTCATCAATATGCTTACGAAGAAAAGCTTATCTTCTGCTTCAGCCAGTCCCCCTCAGTCATTTCTGAAAGCCTAGCAGTTATGATATTAAGTGTGCCTCTCACACCCTCTTGTTATCATCTCAGATTGTTGTCTGCATTTAGTGTCAGATAGTAATAAAGAAAAAATCAGAAAAGTAGTAGATTTGGGGTTGTTTGCGTCAGTTAGCAATCAGTATGCCTTATGCTTCCTATTAGAAGGCTTTTTTCAGCTGCTTGCAAGGCTTCCTTGATGTGGCTGTGCTCAATTCAAATTTTCCATGCCGAATGTCTGTTTCTGCCCAATAGATTTAATTACTTTAAAATCAAGTTGTGAATGGTTTGGTAACAGTAATGGAATGGAAAAATGCATTTGTTTTGCTCATGTTAAAAATTTCAGCCTTTTTGTTTTTTGTTTGTTTGGTTTTAGAACACCCATCACATAAATATACGTTTGTGTGTTTTGGCAGGCTTGTGTCCTTTCTCTCTCTGGAGAAAGCTACTCAGCTTTGGCCTTTAAAAAAACACACTTAGCTTATGTCCTACAGATATCCTCCTGATACAGCTTTCCAGTAAAAAATGTCCTAAAATCCCATTTGTTGCAAGTCTAGCATGCAGCTAAACAAAACCATGCTTAAAACTGTAGTTATGCCAAGTTTGGACTTCAGATCTTAAGGATCTTTTATCTCCTCTGTGCTTGGAAGTGATTTTCTTACTGGGCCCAAGAAAACTGGAGGAAGGCTCTTACTTATTCACATGGTCAGAGTTTAAAAGTAGGGATGACCACAGAATAGTACATGGCGGCATGGCCTGAGGAATGTCTTGTGGTAGCTGATGGTGGAAGCTCATATCACAGGCTGTGGGGAAAGTGGGAATAGAAGTAGGGAGAGGAATAACACATTTGTTATTTGGGCAAGAGACTGAGGGTGGAAGTGGAGGAGGAAATATGAAGAAAATTAATGTCTACTGTGTAAATGGGGGGGGAAGGAACTGCCAGCAGATTTGGCACTAGAATAGAATAGAATAGAATAGAATAGAATAGAATAGAATAGAATAGAATAGAATAGAATAGAATAGAATTAACCAGGTTGGAAGAGGGCTTTGAGATCGAGTCCAACCTATCATCCAATACCATCTAATCAACTAAGCCATGGCACCAAGCACCCCATCCAGTCTCTTCCTAAACACCTCCAGTGATGGTGACTCCACCCTGGACACCCCAGTCTAATGGCCAATCACTCTTTCTATGAAGAACTTCTTCCTAACATCCAGCCCAAACCTCCCCTGGTGCAGCTTGAGACTGCATCCTCTTGTTGTGGTGCTGGTTGCCTGGGAGAAGAGACCAACCCCCACCTGTCTACAACCTCCCTTCAGGTAGTGGTAGACAGCAATAAGGTCACCTCTGAGCCTCCTCTTCTCCAGGCTAAGCAACCCCAGCTCCCTAAGTTTCTCCTTATAGGGCTTGTGCTCCAAATCCCTCAAGCCTCATGAGGGCTTCTCAACCTAGATGAGAAGAGTCAAGATAGGAATCAGTGAAACAAAGGCCAAAATGTAGAGGCAAGCAGATGCAACCTAACACTGAAGCAGGGTTGAGGGGCAGGGAAAAGGGATGTGGGTATAGAAGATCTATAGATAAGGAGCTAGAGGAAAACAAAATCTGACAAAAAAATCTAGGCAATTAAGATTCAGTATTGCTAAAAGGAAGTAATCAAAAAGTTACTGCATCACTGTGAGCTTAGGAGGTGGTCCTGGCTGATTAAACGGAGACAAAAGAGTTGTTCAGACGAGGAGACTCTCTCTTTTGGTAAAAATTGGAGAAACACGACTGACTGTGTAGGCGTATGATGAGTCAGGAGTAGAAATGCAGCAGGGACATGCTCTTACAACAGGCCACATAAAACTGAGTTCAAAGGGAATGGGCAGAACAACCTGTATACAAGCAGAAAACCTGTGCCAGAGCTCAAATTTGATACAACATTTGATCTCAACCACATGGCCATGTATACGTTCTACACCTGAATCAATATAACTGTTCAAGCACAAAATTCTCTCTAATGCAAATTTGTCCTGTTTCATTTGCACTTGTCATCAGAAGGAATTAGGCCAGGAAATGCACCACGCTACAGAATCATGAGTCAGTTTCCCAATGCTTTTGCTTGCTACTTAGCATTGCACAGGGTTTGGAATAAGCCATGTTTCTTGAGTTCCACTTCCTTCTATTGTCAAACCTATGTGAATTGTCACTATTGCTGAAATAAAAGAGTTGGTAAAGTTCCGATTGTTACAGTTTATTTTCTTAAAAACTTAGAGAATTCTACACAAAACCCCCACATCCTGCACACAAACACATTAAAAGAACATCTTTTAAGACTGGAGAATCACTGTGCATGAAAATGTTGTTAAGTACCAGAGCAAAGGCTGCTCATGCTGAAGTGGGTAAATGATCTTTTATCCCATACATCTTTTCTGAAGAGACTGGGAGATTTTTGCTGAAACATGCCAGTATAAATTTCATGTGGGAAAGAAGAGAGTCTCATCCTATCTAGAAACATGAGCACATAGCAAGAAATAATTATGTTAGCAAGTTTCCCACAGCAAAAAAAAAGTTTTGCAGATCAGTTATGATCTCTTTGCACCTCCGTAGTTCAGTGGTTGATTAGATCTGGCATTTAAATAGAGGTACAATGTTTGGATTAAAATACTGGGGAACAATAAAGTAGTGAAGCGTTTACTTTTCTATCTCCTTGCTCTCTTTTTACTGTGTGTTTCCCAAGCACAAGATTTTGTACAAGCTTAGTAAACCAATTGTGACCCAAACTGTCATAATTCAGCTTTGAATAAGGTGCATGGTCGATTAGTGTTTATTTTGGAAGAGTATTTGGCAAGATGACAGCAGATGTAAAACCCAGACTGAAGCTGTCAGCGTGGATACAGCACCGCAGCTGCTTCCCGCCTTTGAGAAAGGTCAGGAGAATATGCAGACAGCTCACACAGCACATAGATGTTGCTGATTACGGGCTGCTTTCTCAGGAGTGTAAGTACAACACGAAAGCAAACAGAACTTGCCATTGCAAAATTCATACAGAAAGACATTTCACCTGTGACATGTGATGTCAGCCGTGACAGACAGCGTCTGTGGGTTGGACAGGTGGTCACACCTCACTTCTTCTGACAAGTGAAAGGTGCTGGCTCACCCCTGTGGAGGGCCTGAAGGAAAGCAGAAGAAAGCAGAGACTAAAACCCACCAAATCAATAAAACCTCCTTTACTTCCACGTGCTTTGAATTGGCTCTTAAGACAACACTTTCCTCAGGGTCTTCCTATCGTGTGAGCCTGGATTGTCCAGCAGGCTGGGCTGTAAATCCCTGAGGAGAGTTGCTTGTTTGACAGAGCTTTGCATGGCACTGTGTTTGTTTCAGGCCCTTCTTCATCCCTATTTTATTCTAATTTTAAGCAATTAGGAACAATAATTAGATGTACAGATCCTTTGCAGTTTTTCATAGAGACATCCTAAGAACGATTTAGCCTATTTAAGATCCAAGTCACCTTTGTTACTATGTGTATTTCTCCAGGCTGTTAAGGAAATTGAGGACAATCTGTCTTTCTCATTTAGGTACTTTGGTTGGGTCTTTGGAGTCCAGTGGAACAGGGGGCTTGGGAAAACTTAGTTAGTCCATGCATGTCTCTTACAGATCCTAAAGAGATTAAAGAGGAAATTCTCTAGTTACAATCTAGATCAAATAGCTCAAGAAAGGGGAGTGGTAGTTTTCAAGCTCACTGACTGCTGAGGGAAATGATGGATGAAATCAGAGTCCCTTAGTGCTTTCTGTCCTTTGACAGCCACAGACAAAGTATGAAATTATCCCCTTGGGACATATAATAGTTTTTCATATTAATGAAGGTTTGCCCTCTATAAGGATCTCTTTATTACACATTTTCAGCAACCATTGCATTACTTTATTATTCTCTTGCTGCTGATGTGGCAATCTCACCCTGTTAGCCCTCTGGATATATTAGCAATCCTAAAATGCCATTTTTCTCAACAGTACATCCAGCAGTACCAGGAAAAGGATAACTAGAGCTTTTACAAGGTCAGTATCCAACGCTGATCTAACACAGTTTTTTGATTTGATTCCTCTTGATTAAAAAAAAAAAAAAAAAAAAAAAAAAAAAAAAAAAAAGAAAGAAGAATTTCACAATATTTTCCTGCGTGTAAATTCCATCCCTGCACAGGTAAGATTGATTTGTCTGATTATGTGTCTATGCAAACTGAAAGTTTCTCCTCTGCTCCACAATATCATATCTGTTGTTTGGGTTTTTTTTCTACATTTTCATATTGCCTACATTTTCATATTGCCAGTCTGAGGTCTCAAATAATTACTACCTTCTAATACATTTTTTCCTCAGGTACTTAACACAATCAAATTAAACTATATTTAAATTCATTATGGTAAATTCTGTTATTTACCTCTCATTTACTCATTTAGTAGAAATTGAAAGTGCTAAATTGCTAGCACCACTTACAGCTTTGTAGTCAAAGCAAAGCTATCCATGCAGCAATTATTTCCATAAACATGAGCATCTTATTCAAAGCAGAAACCAGCATGCTGGTGCATTACCTGGCTTTGCTCCTTCTCCTCAGTGAAGAAGTGCTGATGAGCTGTCTGCAGGGCTCAGCACAGAGAGAGAGATCAGCAAGGGGGAGGGGTGGAGTGGATTGTAAGAAAGCCAGAGCACAGAGACTCATCAAAAAGCAGGGTAGGCAAGAGAAAGGAAGAGAAATAACCAAGAGATAAGTAGTGAAGAACAAAGCCAGAAAGAAGAAAATAGAGGAGAATGATAAATATAGATGGAGGGGAGGAGAAAGAAGGGAAGATAAGGTGACTGGTGTAAGCACCAAAGAGAAAAATAATTGGCATATTCATCACAATATCCCTTACTTACTGAATCCTGAGGGGAATCTCTCCTATATGAACATTCTAGGCCCTACATGAATTGTAAAGGGGTTAAGACAAGAGTTTCTGAGGCCATAATTTTATGATACAGGAAAGCTTGTCTTCAAGTTCCCAATACCAGATCAAACTGTTGCAGCTGCAAGGAGCAAAATGCTGATTCCATTTAAGCTTGCTCTTCTGGTACAAATTAATGTTGAACTTCTGGTATGTTAACTACATACTACTAACGTATCATGGCTTTATCAAGTGTCATCCGTCCTCCCACAGCTGACATAAAGTCAGCATAACAGCATACTCTACCACAAAGTTTGCATTGCAAGCTCTGCCTAACTCAGCAGAAATGTGTTTGGGATCAAAAGTATAGTGCTGGTCCGGGAGGGAGTAGATTTGGTGCTCAGTGTTCTTGATATGCTATAAATGCTGTTATGAGCAGAAGGCAACATGCCATATACTCAAAACTAAGTATTTAGTGTGCATCAGATTAGTATTTTAACAGTCAGAATTATTAAACGCCATTTGGCAAGAGAGCTGCTCGGGACTGGCACCAGGACCGATGTGCTTGAGCTGAAAGGTGCTCTATTTTGGTTTATTTTGGGGGCTTTTCGGGGTGGGAGGACCTTGGCAGACAGCAGGCTTATCTTCTCGTGTGCCTGCTCGAGAGGGTGATGTCAGCCGCGGGAAATTTAAACGCGGCAAAGCCGCACGACTGACATTTGGCAAGAGCCTCATGGCTGGATTGCAGATAGCGGTGTGTGCCATGTCAGCTGACAGAGTGCAGAAGCCTCTGTGGTAGCTTGGGCAGGTGGAATATATATATTTAAAACAAAAAATATCCTCCCCTCCCCCACAACTTAATCTCACCTGCTTGAAGAGATCCAGCCATGGTAACAACTTGGCCAAAGGCTACTAGAAAAACGGTTGGTACCCAGACAGAGCCAGTGCACAAGCATGCAGGTGTCCAGGCTGCTAGCTGCAGAGAGTGCTGGAGCCTGGCACTTGGAATGGAGGGTGAAGGAGACAACACCTGTGTGAGGTGTGACCAAGTGAGTTACCTTCTCAATCTGGTGGCCAAGCTAAAGGATGAAGTATCAAGGCTCAGGACTATAAGGGAATGTGAAAGGGAGTTTGATATGTGGGAATAGGCTTTACACACCTCCCATGTTGAGGGTGGTGATCCTGGAAAAACAGGGGAATGAGTACAGGTTCCTGTTAGGAAAAGCATGGGGAATCCATGCCTGCCCTCTTTGCCTCCTCCTTTGCCCCTGCACAATAAGTATGAGGCCCTGTATGTTGAGGGCAATGTGGATCAGAAGACAGAAGAGGAGCCATCTAAGGGGATGCCTAAGGCAAATCAGTCCCCACCAACCATCAGGACTAGTGCCATAAAGAAAAAGAGGAAGGTAATTGTTGTTGGAGACTCTCTCCCGAGGGGAACACAGGGTCCTATATGTCATCCTGACCCATCCCACAGGGAAGTCTGCTACCTACCTGAGGTCTGGGGAAGGGACCAGGAGACTCCCAAAGCAAATCCAGCCCTCTGACTATTATCCATTGCTGGTAATCCAAGCTGAAAGTGATAAGATTGGTAAGAAGGGCACCAGGACAATCAAAAAGGAATTCAAGGCCCTCAGACAATTGACTGATGGGGCAGGGGCTCAAGTGGTGTTCTGCTCAGTTCCCTCAGTGGCAGGGATGTACTCTGAAAGGAATAGGAGAACCCATGCCATCAACAAATGGCTATGGGGATGGTGCCAGCAGCGGAATTTTGGGTTCTTTGATGAAGGGACAACTTTTACCACACCTGACCTGCTGGACCTAGATGGGGTAAATCTATCTAGAAAGAACAAGAAGGCTGTAGCACTAGAGTTGGCAGGGCCATTGGGAGGGCTTTAAACTAGGGTTGAAGGGGGTGGGTGATGAAATCACTCTCCCCAGAGAGGAGAGAGAGGGACATAAACTAGAGTTAGATGAGAAATCAGCAGCTGGTAATGGCAAGAAGCATGTTCGCTGGGGTACAGCCTCAGCGTTGTGTGTTCATTTGAAACCTATTGCAAAACTGTGTGATGCTCTGTAGATCTGCTTTATATTCCTGGTAATTGAAAACATGATCAATAGGAGCTTTCTTTTGCTTTTCAGCTGGAAAATCCATTGTAGTATAGCTGCCTAATCTGCTGTGCTATGTACCGATGAACTGAGCTATTTGAGTTCCAGTGACTAATGCTTAAAAGGATGGAAGTCTGAATTTACATGCTTCTATATGAGGAAATATTCCTGATGCACCTTCTCTTCTCTGTAAAGCATTTAGATTAGCCTACCCTGCAGAAATCACAAAAGGCATTAGTTCCATCTCAATTATTGCAGTTGGGTTCTTTTAGGATCTAAATTTATTTCACAGCAGCATGTATTTATGTGTTGATAACACCTGATTGATGAAAGCACCAGGCTTAGGAAAGTATCACTAGCAATTTCAGTGGGTCCCTTCTACTCTCTACAGAAAAATAGTAGATGGGCGAACAAAACCCCACGAAGGAACTGCTGACAACAGCTGCTGTGCTCACCTTCATCTAGCTGAAAATTTTGGCTACAAACTACCCACAACCCTTTCTTCCTCCTCTTTTCTTTTTTTTTTTTCTCTTTTCTTTTTTTTTTTCAGGTCTGCCAAGCATGAATAAAGAGCTCATTTCAGAGCTCAGCAGATGGCATTCCTTATTGTTATTCCTATTGGTACCCAGGGATGTCTGAGTCTATGGACACAAGAGTGTTACTGCCCACTGCTGTGGTAGTTGCACTTTGACTTTAATTTCTAAGTGTCCATACTGCCAACATAATCCATGCTGTCTCTTAATTATAATACTTGTCATCCACTGTTGCTCTTAACAGGATCAAAGTTGTAATATGTATCTATATATTAACAGATGGCTCATGCTGCATTCTGAGTCTGTCAGTAGAAACTAGAGCATCCAGGTAATCTTCATAACCTAATGAAGAAGGCTGAATCACAAGACACATGCTGGGTTATAGAGTACTACCTCCTTTGGCCCCTGTGCTGGAAGATGATCATGATGCTGACAGAAGTATTTTGCCAAAGGTGCTGTTTTCTCCATTTTAAAGATAGGCAAGACATACAGGTAGACTGTTTTTTCCTGTGTGGCTTGCCAAAAACAATTCAAACAAATCTGAAGGCAAAGTACATCTTTCCATATCCTATGACCTAATCTGTGTCTTCTGCTGGGCCTTGAGAAAGCAGATTTAATTTTGGAATTTCCTGATTTATTAGTGGCTTTATTTTAGAGTCTTCATCACTGCAGTTGTAGTATTTCTACCCAAGATATCCCATTAGAAAGATGCCTTTCTGTTCCCGGGTAGAAATATCCCTGGGTATGCCAGGATGCTCCAAAGGTTTTATAGGCAGCCAGAAGAAATACTAACAGCATTTAGTACCTCTAGAAAGTGGTGCTGTTATTTATAATTAATCTTCAGAAACAGTATTCAAAACCAGCAAGAGACCACAAAACCTATCCCTTTTTGCCAAAAGCTTTTGCTGCCTTGGGCTTCAGGTGACATCAAAGAATGCTAAGTCTATATAGTTAGCCTTGGATAAATAAAAGGCTTGCCCAGTGGTTTGAGGCAGCACAAAGTATCTTCAACAGGTTTCATATTGTTTATATGCCAGTGTCTGTAAGCACACATCTGTACATGTACTAAATATCTAACTTCCCACTATAGTCATTGGGTAGCTAGAAGAGGCTTCAGTTGCATAGAAAAGTATCAAGTACAGTCCACAGCCTTTCGATTGCATGTCTCTCCTTACATTCTCTATAAGACAGAGACAATAATAGTTGTGCAAATCAATTTGGTGATATTTTTTAAGCCCTTCAAGAAGTGATGTAGCAGGGATAAAAATAATTCTCTTGTCCTTTCAGAAGTGTATGAGGCATGGGCAGTGACAGAGACACAGGTTAATCATGGAGAAAACAAATTACATAACAGAAGTGTTGACCACCTCATCCACTGCCTGAGGAAAACTGTTTCTTAAAAACAGTAGGAAGCTCAGTACTGCATCACAAATCTCATGTTGTAGGGGCAGCACAAAAAGGGATATTTTACCAGGTAGCATAATGTCATCATAGAATACATAGAATACATAGAATAAACCAGGTTGGAAGAGACCTTCAAGATCATCGCGTCCAACCCATCAACCAATCCAACACCACCCAAACAACTAACCCACAGCACCAAGCACCCTGTCAAGTCTTCTCCTAAAAACCTCCAGTGATGACGACTCCACCACCTCCCCAGGCAGCCCATTCCAATGTGCAATCACTCTCTCTGTATAGAACTTTTTTCTAACATCCAGCCTGAACTTCCCCTGGCGCAGCCTGAGACTGTGTCCTCTTGTTCTGGTACTGCTTGCCTGGGAGAAGAGACCAACATCCGTCTGTCTACAACCTCCCTTCAGGTAGTTGTAGAGAGTAATAAGGTCACCCCTGAGTCTCCTCTTCTCCAGGCTAAGCAACCCCAGCTCCCTCAGCCTCTCCTCGTAGGGCTTATGTTCCAAACCCGTCACCAACTTTGTTGCCCTTCTCTGGACTCGTTCCAGCAAGTCAACATCCTTCCCAAACTGAGGGGCCCAGAACTGCACACAGTACTCGAGGTGCGGCCTAACCAGTGCAGTGTACAGGGGCAGAATGACCTCCCTGCTCCTGCTGGCCACACTGTTCCTGATGCAGGCCAGGATGCCATTGGCCCTCTTAGCTGCCTGGGCACACTGCAGGCTCATGTTCAGTCTACCGTCGACTAGCACCCCCAGGTCCCTCTCAGCCTGACTGCTCTCCAGCCACTCTGACCCCAGCCTGTAGCTCTGCATGGGGTTGCTGTGGCCAATGTGCAGAACCCGGCACTTGGATGTGTTAAATCTCATGCCGTTGGACTCTGCCCATCTGCCCAGCCTGTCGAGGTCCCTCTGCAGAGCCTCTCTACCCTCCAGCAGATCAACTCCTGCCCCCAGCTTGGTGTCGTCAGCAAATTTACTGATGATGGACTCAATGTCCTCGTCCAGATCATCAATAAAGATGTTAAAGAGCATGGGGCCCAGTACTGATCCCTGGGGCACACCACTGGTGACTGGCTGCCAGCTGGATGTGGCACCATTCACCACCACTCTCTGGGCTTGGCCCTCCAGCCAGTTCCTAACCCATCGCAGTGTGCTCCCATCCAAGCCATGGGCTGACAGCTTGGCCAGGAGTTTGCTATGGGGAACGGTGTCAAAGGCCTTGCTGAGGTCCAGGTAGACTACATCCACAGGCCTCCCCACATCCACCAGGCGGGTCACCTGATCATAGAAGGAGATCAGGTTGGTCAGGCAGGACCTGCCCTTCCTAAACCCATGCTGGCTGGGCCTGATCCCTTGGCCATCCTCTAAGTGTTGTGTGATTGCACTCAGGATGACCTGCTCCATAATCTTTCCTGGCACTGAGGTCAGGCTGACAGGCCTGTAATTCCCTGGCTCATCCAACCGGCCCTTCTTGTGGATGGGTACCACGTTGGCCAGCTTCCAGTCATCTGGGATCTCTCCAGTGAGCCAGGACTGATGAAAAATAATGGAGAGTGGCTTGGCCAGCTTATCTGCCAGCTCTCTCAGCACCCTAGGATGGATCCCATCTGGTCCCATGGACTTGTGGGGGTCTAAGCTGCTGAGGAGAGCTCCTATCACTTGCTCATGGAACACAGGGAAACCATGCAGCTCCCTGGCTCCCTCTGCCAGTTCTGCAGGCCAGCTGTCTGGTAGACGTTCTTTCCAGCTAGTAAAAACTGAGGTAAAGAAGGTGTTAAGTACCTCTGCCTTTTCCTCATCCTGTGTTACAACATTTCCTTCCATGTCAACCATGTCATCATCCCGGATATTGTCTCTATTGCAGTTTTAATATTCCTTCAGCTAAATTTGTGAGTTTTATGTTAAGAAGTTGTCTTTACAGCTGTGCACTTAACACTTTGCGAATAATGCAACAAGGCTAAACTTTAAATGTTTGGCCACTGGCACTTTTTGCCTTTGGGTAAGATGCAACAGCAAAGGAGATGTATTTTGGACCTGTTTGACTTCTTATGTTTTTGCTGTTAATGAAACTTTAAACTCACTTTACATCTTGAAGAGAAGCTGCTACATTAGGGAAACAGAAATTCAGGAATAAAATGATGATGATGATATCCTGCCAAAGAAAATTTTGTCACTGAGTTTAGTTGGGTGACACACGAAATGGTAACCATAATAAAAGTACCAGACACAGTATGGGTATACCATTGTACTTCATTAAAGTGGCAAAACTTAATTCACTCTTCCTCTTCAAATCTTCAAATTACTTAGAAATACTTTCCCAGCTGATATTGATTGCTGATCTCTCTAATAATTTTTCTGTCAGAAGATTTCCATTAGGAGGAGACTTGATGGGGTGCGTGGTTGCATGGTTTAGTTGATTAGATGGTGTTGGATGATGGGTTGGACACGATGATCTTGAAAGTCTCTTCCAACCTGGTCTATTCTATTCTATTCTATTCACTTATTTTTATTCAATGACGTGGTAGTTTTATGCTATGCCTTGAAATATTTCCACAGATCTTGAGCAGAAAGTAGTAGTGTGTAATTAAATCACTCTTTGGTGTAAAAGGAAAATAATGATAAATTCTAAACAATCCCATTGGACAGATTACTAACGATGTGGGTTTGTATGAAATAACTTTCTCTCTTTTTGGATTTCCTGCTCTGAGAGATACAAACTTATACTTCTGCTTGGCTTTGCTGACCTTCGCTGTGCTCTTTGTTGTGGCTGAGTGTCTTAAACAACTCTGTGCTCTTTCTCTCCTCTGTCGTGTACAAGAGGGTAGGGAGCAAGGAAGGGGAAGCTATTAGCTCCCCTGGTATTGTCCCTGGTATTGTGCTGTTTATAAATTGAAAATACCTGTAAAATATGTAAATATTGTATATTTTGTACATATTAATTGCATTTCATTTTAGATTGTAGTTTTGCTCATAAATACAGCTATGTTTTCTTCCGACCAAGTCTGGCAGTTTAATGTTGGGGGGAATTTTCAACCCACCACAAAAACAAAAAAGGGAGTCCTGAGAATCAGGAATGAATTTTATATCAAAAACATACCAAAGGAAGAGATAATAATTCCTGGAATTCTTTGCTTTTGGAACTTCAATACTCCTCTGTTGCAGTTTTTTGAGAACATGATATCTTCTTTTACAAACTGAAAGTGATTATTTTAATAATTTAAGAGCCATGGCTGTATTAAATACTTATATTTGATAATCAGTTCCCTTCTCTGCCTTCAGATGATACATGCTGTTGTATCTAATCCTATTCAGTTGTGAAAGAGACTTTGATTATCACATGGAGTCTATGTAATATGGCATTGCTGGCTGAATCAAATATGACAGCAACAACGGTCTCAGGACCTGACCTTGCAATCCATTATTCAAGATCCAAATGACTGCCCATGTGGCTGAACCATTTAATTCCAGGAGTTCATTTCTACTCTCTAATGCTACATTTTTGGGAATAGACTCAAAAGCCAAGAACCCATACTTACCCTCTCAGGTCTTCAGTTATTGAAGAAGCAACAATTACTCCCTCCTTTCATCCAAATAATTCTGGCAGGTAAGGGAAGAATTCTTTTCAAATCTTTGCATTTGGAAATGACAGCTACATTTCAACACCATTATCAACCTCCAAGCGGAGTTTCTCTGCCTACCCTGATTTTTTGTTCTGTGTTCCATCACATTTTCAGCATTCAGAGCGCTCATTTTAAAAGATGCCAGACTGGGCACAACAGGCAGTTGTGATTTGTGATACAGAACAGGGTGAAGGCAAGAGAAGTTTTTGTTAACACTTTTTCAATTGGAATAGAAAGCTACAAGCTAAGTCTTTGCAAAGCAAGACCAGACTGAAATATCTCACTGTAAGGTACATAATTATGCATAAATATGTATGTATGCATATATGTTTTGTACACATTTCATTACAGCATATGATTGCTAGTCATAAGACTATGTTACTTTTTAAAACTTCTGAAGGTGTTTAATTTACATACTTTAATTTACATACTTTGCTATTTATACCCAGTATTTGCATTGTGTGCAACATTGCTCCCTACAGGCTCTGAATTACTGGGCGTGAAACAGAACAATCCTTCAGTCCCTTCTGCATGCAGAGAGTCATTTGTGAGCAAGAGATTAAAAGCCTGGATTCTAATACAACAGCTGGCAAACCAATATTGTGTTTCATTCATTCAATTAAACCACACAGTACAATTTTGGATCTGGTTCAAGTCCTGTCCTGGAAGAGTATGAGTCTTTCCCTAAGAGTTTGATGTAGTTCTCAGCAACTTGCAGCTATCAACTAAACTGCAGCTACCACAGCCTTAGAGGATTTATGACCTTCACTTTAAACTTGACTACAGCTGTTAAATCCAGACTTTTAGAGGACTGAGTCTCTGACATTCATTGGCTAGATGAGCTGTACTTTTCAAACCGACTAATCTCCCATAGGATTGATGTGAAGCATTCTTCAAAGTACTGTTAGAAAGATGCTGGATGTCAGATGTGAAACAGCTCTGTCATAACTGGAAAGAACTGCTTCAGCAACAGGCACATAGAAGCAAAATACTCTGAAATACAATAATGAAATATTGGCAGCCAGAAGAACAAGTTTTGGTCTTTTGCTCCCTGAAGAAACTTACATGATACATATCAGCATGCTACGGCAGGCCCATCTCCTTCTCTTACAGGTCAAAAAAATGGGTTTATGTTAAGTGATCATGTCACTTTCTGTTCTGCTTGGTGTTTCTGACTTTGTCCAAGGTTGTCTTCCCTGTATGGATTCATTTCTTCAGGGAATTTCTTTCCTTATGGTCACCTAAATAAAAGCCACCCCAAAACCCCTAGCATCATTGTTACACAACATGTTTTCTAGTTGCTACATGTATTTTTGTGTTACTCACCTCATTTCTTTTTGAGCTGTATTGAGAAAATTCAAAAGCAGGAGCCTAAACTGTCTGTGTACATATGCAGATTTCTTTTTCCACTGTGTTTTTAAGGCATATCAGGATAAGATCTAGAAACTACATTCCAAAATAAACTCATGTAGTTTATTTCAAATCCCTGATAGGTTTCAAATATCAACTCTTCTCTAAAAATTTAAGTTTTCTGTCAATTATCTTCAAATAGCTCTGTAGATCCCTTCCTTTCCTCATTAGCTATTCCTGTTATTACTTACATTATTTCAATCTGTTGGTTTTCAGTTATAGCTGAACTTTTCTCTTTATGTTCTTTAGCGTTAGGAAGGACAGGAGATTTTAACATGAATACTACTGCTAACATTTTTGTTTACTAAGACAAAAAATTGAATACACAATGAATTGCAAGTTTCTGAAAGCACAGGCAGAAATCTTAGAGAGTCTTTGTTAGTCTGTGCTATATAGAAATCCATGCTTGGGCCATGACCACATTTAAATGACACTGTCAGAAACATTAATGTATGCTTTTGGCTCTGTTATACATTGTCATTGTCAGACCTTATGTAGACATTGTGGTTTTCATGATAGTATCACAAAAATGCCAAACCTGTTAGTGCACTCCCAGCTTATGTCGTCTACTTTTTCAGTTTTATAAGCTTATTTTCACACATTATCTGCCATGAAGAAAGAAGATTCAGCCAGGATGTGGATGGTATGTGATGAGAGCTTTCCTTCCAACAACAAGCAAAAAAGTGACTCTCTCATGATTTTGCATGGCAGTATACTGGTTATCTGCCAAAAGTGCACCTTTGGCACCTTCTCTTGTTTTATCTGCACTTATTTGTTGACAGTAACAACCTGGTGCACTTATTTATTGACAGTGAGAACCTGGAAACTGAAACAAGTTTAACAAGATTTCCTAGTGATACTAAAAATATAGTTGGAAACATGCTAATTTAAACCTTATTATTAAGAGATATATTTTAATGTGAGGAGGACATTGTCAGACCTGCCTAATTTAGTTTTGGTTTACCTGTTTATGTAGTATTGTATAACACAATGTCCTGGTTTGAGGCCAGGCAGATCCTCTCTTGCCCCTGAAAGGGGCAAAAGAATGACACTCACACAAATGGATTGCAGAAGTGATGGAAAGTTTCAAATGGAAAAGCAATTAGTGTTTTACAGAAGCTACAAGCATAGTGACAAAAGAATCCCAAAGCATACAGAGTCCCCTATAGCACACCCAAAAGCCTCGCAGCACTTCCCTTCTCCCCACCTGAGGGTATCCTCAAAACCCGCAGGGCTCCTTCTTCCCCCCCACTGCTATTCTAGTCTCAGGCTGGCCTGAGGCTGCCCCTCCCCCTTCTCCTCCTGGCATTAGGCCTAGCCAGGCCTAGGAGGCCCTGAGTTACTCCCCCAGCATTACCTAGGAAGTGAAAGACTTTGCAGATGGATTTATAGGACACAGGATATTATGGGTGTGAAATACTCAGCTTCCTGTGTCCACCTACTGGGTTGGACAATGGGAACGCTGGAGGTGTAGCTGATGTGGCAGCAGCAGGAGGCACCCAGCCTGAACTGCCCCATGCAAGCCCGGATTTCATACCATAATTCCTACACCCAAAACATATAAATTAGAAACGACCTTCAGATACATGCATAGCAAAGTCCAAGTCTTCATCTGGGCATCCTTCAAACAGTCTCTCATTCAGGCTCAGGTAACAGGTCATTCCAGTTCTTGTCCCTCATCTGATGGAACCTCCCAGTGATGCAGAGTTCATTCTTCTGCAGTGCAAGGTCTTCATGGACTCGATGGACATCCAGGTCACCTGGAAAAACCTCATAACTTCTCAACCAAACTTTTCTCTCCATCTCCATCTACTCAAGCTGCATGTTTCCACCCCCTGGGGCAACAAAGTCAGAACAATCAGGCTCTTCAACTCCTTTCCACCCCTCCAGGAAACAGCACACTGAGACTTCCAAAAGCAGCACGGGCCTGTCCTAAGCTCAATGCTGACCACTTCCAGCTGCAGCCCAAGCTGCACACACGAGCACCACGCATGGCCATGCTGCTCCCCTACTGCACACTGAGGCAGGGCCACATCCCACTTCACAGCCTTCCCCTGGGAGAGGGAGTGGCTGCACTACAACCCACCGGGAAGAGAGGTGGGACCTGGTGCTAAGCGCCATTTTTGGAACGAGTCCTAACATCAGGACAGAGGAAACAACCTCTGCCGCTCGGTATCAGGAACAGCGGAGCCACTGTCGCCTCTGCCGCTGCAGTACAGATCAAAGCTGCCACCATCCCTTGGGCCACAGAGCAGCTTTTCCAGGCAAAGCCATAACTCGCTCCCTGAGCCTCGGGAGCAGCTTTCAGCTAAAGCCACCTCTAGCCTTCTGATGTTGCGGGAGCCACTGCTCACCTTCCCGTGGCGGCTAGCCCCCCACTGCTGCGGGACAAGCTGACTCTGGTCTCCTGGCAACTGCTGCCTCCCCTACTCTGCTCCGCACCGCTCACTGCTCTGCACGGAACAGAAGAGAAAGGGGCAGGCACCGCATTTAACTTTTCTATCTGTGCACTTCTCCAATCCAGCTTGCAGAGTTACTGCAGAAACCATCCAACCATTGCTGCAAATAATCTGGATGGCAAAAGTGATGGAAAGTTTAAATGGAAGAGCAGTAAGTGTTTTACAGAAGCTACAAGCACGGCCATGCCTATCATGCTCTATATCACATGAACTTCACAGGCCACCTCCCCACCTGGGAAGATGTGCCAGCTGGTGGGCATTTGCTCATAGCGCTGGTGAGTGAGCCAGGGCCAGCAAGGCCTCCTGAGAAGGAACCAATGGATCTGAGGGTGGTGTGGAACTGCCCCAGCTTAATGGTGTGTGAGTGAAATCTGCTGGCCAGGACAGAGGGACATGGTGCATCTCTCCTTGCAGAGAGAGTGAGGCTGAGTGCCTGAGTGAGGCCGCCAGGATGAGCCTTGTGCTGGGCAGTGGTACTGAGCAAGAGCAAGGCTCTTTCAGTGCCACTGCAGTGTTGTCCCTGCAGGCATTGGGGCTGTTGCTAGGCAGTGCCAGGTCAAGGCTGCACATACCCTAATGGTCACTCTGGGGGTGGTTGGAGGTGGGGGAGGGGCTCTGCAGGGCTCTCCCCACTATGCCCACGTCTCTCTTGTGCTGGTCTCACTGGCACTGAGCAGAGGGGAAGGGGCAGCTTCATTTAGTTTCTGGCGAGGCTTTGCCCAGGGTACCAGCTGCTGCCTTAGGGCAAGGGCACCTTTTTGGCTCTTGCTTAACTCACTGTCCACCTGGACCCTAAGGCCTTTTCTGGCACTCTGCTTTCTACCAGCCTTACCACAGAATGCCATAATGATGTACTATTGAAGGTCATCTGGTCCAACCTTCTACCCCCCACTCTTAGGTCAGACACATCGCTGCTAGGTCCAATAGGTGCTTTTGGTTACCCAACTACTTTTGCTGACAAGCATGTGGGGCTGTTTCCCAGGATGCTTCTTGTGCTCGTACCAGTGCCATCCACAGTCAGTCCCACCCTCTTCCTGAAGGTCCCTTGGTGTCACTGCTATGAGAGTGAGAAAGGCATGTTTCCTCCAGCCAAAGCAGTGCTCCAAGTGGAAAGGGTCTCTCTTGTTATGGGACAGGGACATAGTTTCAGTGAATGGATGTTGGTGTCTGGTCAAGGCAACATTTTAAGCTATGTTGACCAAAGAGGTCTTTGGTCACTACAAACTGTCTTCATGACAAATGAGAGGGGAAGAGGTCATAGGAAAGACCATGTCTCCTGCTGCTTGGGCAACTTCCTTATATCCCCCCCATTCCAGGCGTCCTTTCTTCCACTCCTTGTAGAGATTCTTTTTGTGTGCCAGTGTCTCCAGGAGCTCCTTGCTCATCCAGGCAGGTCTCCTGGCATTCTTTCCTCTTTGTGGGTATACTTTGCTCCTGGGGACGGAGAAGATGATTCTTGAACACTGACCAGCTGTCCTGGGCCCCTCTTCCCTCTAGGGCTTTGTCCCATAATACTTTGGCCAGCAGATCCCTGAAGTGATCAAAGTCTGCATGCCTAAAATCCAGGCTTGTACACTTGGGAGATGTCCTGCTAGTTGCCATGAGGATCTTAAATTCTATTACTTCATGGTCACTGCAGCCAAGGCTGTCCCTGAGCCTCACACTGGTGAACAACCCTTCCCTATTGGTGAGAACAATGTCCAGCATAGCACTTTTTCTCATTGGTTCCTCTACCATTTGGAGGAGGAAGTTGTCATGTATGCATTCTAGGAACATTCTGGAATGCTGGTACCTAGCTGTGTTGTCCCTCCAGCAGATGTCAGGGTGGTTGAAATCCCCCACAAGGACCAGGGCCTGTGAACGTGAAGCCACTTCTATTTGTCTGTGGAGGGCCTCATCTGCTTGGTTTTGCTGGTCAGGTGGACTGTATCAGACCCCCTCAGTAACATCACATTCCCCTGTCTTCCCTTTAATCTTCACTGATATGCTCTCAACCAGCTCATCATCCTTCCCCAGGTGGAGATTCCAGATAGTCAGTCATATAGAGAGCAACACCTCTCCCCCTGCTACTCTGCCTGTCCTTCCTGAAGAGCTTGTGCCCATCTATCCCTACATTCCAGTCATGGGAATCACCCCACCAAGTTTCAGTAACAGCCACTATGTCATAGCATTCCAGCAGCAGAGTGGCCCTTAATTTGTCCTGTTTATTGGCCAAGCTGCGTGCATTTCCGTAGAGGCACTTCAGCTAGGCTAGCCATGTCACTCTCTTAGGCGAATCCCCCTTGACTCCTTTGGGGTGTCCAAGTGCTTTGTCCTTGGCTTGCCTCTGGGCACCAGGTGGAGAGCCCTTGCTAGGACTCCATCCCTCTGCCTCTGGTGAGCTGCCCCAATGTTTGTCACAGGCTAGCATGAAATTAACAAGCCCTTCCCCCTTTGAATCTCGTTTAAAGCCCTGTCAATGAGCCCTGCCAACTTCTGGCCTAGAATCCTTTTCCCCCTGGGACAGGTGCATCCCATTGGTTGCTTTCAGCTCTGGTGCCCTGTAAACTGAGCTGTGATCATAAAGTCCAAACCCCTATCAATGACACCAGTCCTGGAGTCATGAATGGACCTGTTGGCTCTTCTTAAATGTTCCCTCGTGCATTGCTGATGTCAGAAGGATGGACAAGAACACAACTCGAGCTCCTGATTCTTTTAGCAGGTGCCCCAAGGTCCTGAAGTCTCTTTTAATTGACTGTGAGCCTCTCACTGCTGCATCATCACTACCCACCTGAAAAACCAACACTGGGTAATAGTCTGAAGGACTCACAAGAATGGGAAGTTTACCTACAACATCCTTTACCCAGGCACCAGGGAGACAGCAGACCTCTCTATGAAGCGGGTCTGGTTTACATATCAGGCCCTCCACTCCCCTCCCCTCAGCAGGGAGTCACCTACCACCATGACCCTTCCATTTTTCTTTTCAGGGTCAGTTTTTCTGGCTGGCCTGAGGTGGGTCAGCCTTTGTGAGCCCTCATCCTTGCAAGCAACCAGTTCCTCCTGCAAAGCCTGTTCTGCTAGGGCACTGTGGGTGCTGTGCTTCTCAAAGGAGCACGTTTGCTCCATTTGTATCATCTGTTTTGTTGGGTAGCTACCTGTTCCCATTGACCCTGCACATGTGAGTTACTGCAGGAAGGCTGGGGGCCTTGCTAATGAGAGGATATCAAATCCTCTGTTCCACTAAAAGTTGAGTCCTGTTCTGTATTTGTAGAGATCAGTTTGTGAAAGTTATCAATTTCCCTCTTGCTCTCCCTGATGCATCTTAACCTATTCACCTCTTCTCTGAGCTCCATCACTTCATCCTGGAGTTGTGCCAACCAGCTGAGCAGGTCAAAAACCTGCTCACATCACACACACCTATATTCAGTGTTGCCCCCTGTTGCCTGTGAAAGGCTGTAGCATTCCTCACAACCTGTGGCCTAGACACCAATATCCATTTTGGTAGGTGCAGAGAGCACAGTCTTCCTCCTCTGAGAAGCCAGCATCACGCCTTCAGTAAAACTGCAGCACCTTGTGTCCTGCCCACACACCCTGCTCGTGCCAACTACTGAGCTAATTCAAAAGGAGCCCCTGGGGTACCTCGCACCCCACTCTCTGGATTCCAACTGAGATAATTCAAAAGAAGGATATATTTTGCCTAAAGAAAGAATAGATAAAATTCAGTCCTGTGCAACTGGGTCTGGGTAAATACCTTTGACAATAGTAGTACTTAAATGCTATGTTTAACACATGATGTGGGCTGGAGCCATAAACCAAGGTTCTTATCTCAGGCTTATCCTTTGTCTGCAACCCAATTTTTATGAGATATTCTCTTGGTGTCATTATTGTGACTTAATGCACTCTGGGAAAGACCTTAATCCACAGATTATTCACAAAACCAAATGACATCTCCAAGTTATGTATTTGGTTTTCAGAAAATGTCAATCTCTGGAGCTGTATTGTGTTTAAAAAGTGATATATTGTAAAATCCTGTAGAACGCTTTCCTGCACACACACATCCCTGCATGATAAATTCCTTACTGAAAAAATACTCCAAAACAACCTGCTTAACATTTGTTCTGCTACTGTTTTTAATAATCAGGGCATCAATTAATTAGAAGATCAAAAGCACGAAATAGTAGGTCAGCTATGGTTTTCCTTTTAAAACATATTTTATATGCTTCTATTTACAAACATAAACTAGCAGTTCATATTGAAGCAATCTTTGTGCTTCAAAGGAATAAATGCATCTGAAGCTGAAGATACTTTTTCTTTTTTTTTTTTTGGTGTGTGTTCTTTTCATTTTTTCCATGCATAATTCTTAAATGAATGCCAGGCACCATGCTGTAGCAAATTAGAATCCTCTGTGTGTAGGGAACATGCAATTGCGGAATAATTTCAAAGGAAAGCTCCAAGACTTGCTTGATAAAACCCTGATGGTGCAAAACAGCTGAAGAATACACAAATCTGTAAGGGAGGAAAACTGTCTAGAAGCCACTTCTGATGTGCAGGGACACATTCCAAATGCTGTTTCTCCTTACCAGCAAAGGCTTTTGTTTATGCAGCTAACCTGTGTTACAAATTTTCACACTGTCAAGGTCTATCACCATTTGTGCTCTTGCATCATCCTACCATTTCCAGCCACAACTACAAAATCATACAATAGAAACATTGTCTTATTCCCTCCACAAAGTCTGCCTCACTGAGACCGTATTTTCAATAACCTGCATCCCTCCCCCATTTGCCCAGCTTCCACAAAGCAAGACAACTTTGCACATCCTGCACAGTTCACAAAACCTGGAAGATGTTTTCTTCCACACTCCCATTTCACATCCCACTTTCCCTGCCATGGTTGGCATTGAACCTAGAAATGCAAATGTTGACACTGGTTGAATTTTTCCATCCCTGCAGTATTAAAGTAGTACATGGTTCCACAAGTGGGGCTGGGACCTTTTGCCTTAAATTATTTTATCTTCAACAATTTGCTGCACTGATGAAGGAGCAGCTCTCTGGTTATTATTACACCTGGGATATTACTGCCTGGAATAAGATGTCCCCGTGTCCAGTTATTTGAACAGCTGGAGACAGATCAACAGGCAGGATCTGCATTGTTCCTGCATGCAGTTTGTGCATTCCTCTGCTCTAAAATCATGTTCATTGTCTGAGGGTTTACAACTCATCATGTGGCTTTTCAGAGAAATTTTCCCTTTCATATAGTTTGTGCCATTTACTAAACCTGCATTATTTCACTCATATTTTCTCATGCAATTAGTTTTTCCTTTCAGCATCTTTCCGCTCTGTTTCTCCTTGTTCCTGATACATACTGTTATACACACTCAGAAAAAGAATTAGGGAATTAGTACTTTAGGGGTAAGTAAATCATGTTTTTCCATTACATTTCTTCTTTCCATCCCTTCTTAGATTTTCTTTTTCCCAGGGAAATCTATATTGCAAATGGAATTTTTAAATGGAATTCACTTTGTTTTTTTTTATCCCTAGCAGACAGAAAATTTTAAATTTAAAATATTATAACTTAAATGATATGGGGTTTGTTTGTTTGTTTGTTTGTTTTTCCCAGGGACATTGTGTGTTGGGAAAACTTTTGAAATAATACCCATTTAGGAGGTTGGGTTTTTTTTTTCCTTCTGTTGAAATGCTGAAGTGGTGATCTTGCTTACAAATACCATTCCATGGAATTATCAATAGGTGAATACCTAGATCCATCAAAGCATATGATTGTATAGTTACACATTCTTCCAGGCAACCTGTGACAGAACAAGAGGACACAGTCTCAACCTGTGCCAGGGGAAGTTTAGGCTTGAGGTGAGGAGGAAGTTCTTCACTGAGAGAGTTGTTAGCCATTGAAATGTGCTGCCCAGGGAGGTGGTGGAGTCACTGTCCCTGGAAGTATTCAAAAAGGGATTGAATGTGGCACTTGGTGCCATAATTTAGTAGTCATGAGATGTTGGGTGACGGGTTGGACTTGATGATCTTTGGGGTCTTTTCCAACCTTATTGATTCAGTGATTCTATGATTCTCAAAGCCAAATATTAAACAAGACTGCAAATGTTTTCTAAATTAAGGCTGCAATGATGAATACATAGTTTAAATGCATAAATGCACTGAAAAGATGTTTCAATAGAACATCTCTTTATCTATGCCCTTGCCTTGCCTTGCCTTGCCTTGCCTTTTTCCCTTTTTTTTTTTTCTTTTAATTTAAGATTCAGCAGGTCATCCTGTTATCTTTGGATTGTAAATAGAATAGGATAGGATAGGATAGGATAGGATAGGATAGGATAGGATAGGATAGGATAGGATAGGATAGGATAGGATAGGATAGGATAGGATAGGATAGGATAGAATAGATGAGGTTGGAAGAGACCTTCAAGATCATCGTGTCCAACCTATCATCCAACACCAACTAATCAACTAAACCACGCAACCAAGCACCCTATCAAGTCTCCTCCTGAACACCTCCAGTGATAGTGACTCTACCACCTCCCCGGGCAGCCCATTCCAATGGGCAATCACTCTCTCTGTGTTGAATTTCTTCCTAACCTCCAGTCTGAACCTCCCCTGGCGCAGCTTAAGACTAAGTGCTACATCCATATAGATAAATTGGGTATTACTAGGGAGCATTATTGGTGACTGGACTATGCTATGTATATTACTTGATTGGTATAGTTCAGCCCTGTGCCAACCAGCATTCTCCCAAGTAACCTCTCGGGCATATATTTGGATATATGGAATATTGCATTATTTTCAATTAATTTTCAATGTGGCCCATTAAAAAATGTAAATATGAATATGGCCTTGGCCATATTGCTGTATTTAATGGCAGATAATTGTCCCAGACCTATTTATACATTGTACTGATGCCTTAGCCTTTCCTTCAGAAGGCAATGTTTTCATCTAATCACCATTTTCAGAGATGGAAATAAGTTCAAGCCAACTTAATTCTATTACTAATGTGAAGTATTTTTTTCTGGAATTTAAAATTGTAAAATCAGTGTCTGAATTTAACATTGTTATTACCCAGGCATGAATTCAGCCCTGCTTGGAGTAACTTTTGTACAAAAGATCTTAGTTTTGGCATGTTTTGGGTTTGTTTCTCCCAGAAATATGCCAGCAAAGAAACACCTGTGCATATGCATATTTTTATACATCCATGTCTTGTTTTTTCTGCTTGCCCGTTATGTGCCAAATTACAGATCACACTGACCCTTCTTGTAGTGGTGCAGTGCACAAATATATTTAACTAATACATTGGGACTTTGCATTTCTTCTGGGACTTCCAGTATTATCAAGAGCCAGACATCAGCTATGAAAACCAAGCAGCACCAAAGTTTTACCAAGATCTACCTGGGTAGCAAATCATTAGTACACTCGGCCCACCCAACTGCAGTCATTGCAATGTTTGGGCACTAACGAAAGGTAGGTTGTTAAAAACCATGGGCAAGCAGCAACTGCAAGGAGGCTAAACATTTCATCAGCAACTGTCAGTTGAGCTTACTGTGAACAAATACCACGCCTCCTTTTATTTCATCACTGTGTCCTACCTGCCATCCTCCCATCACTCTGCATTTTTCTTCTGGCAGAGATGATGCTTATTACCTATTAACTTATCTCTCTGTGCCAAGGACCCTCTTATAGGCAGTTCCTGGTCAAGTGCTATGTCATCCCCACTTCTCTCGTATCTTCTTTTTCCTCTGGACTGCTCAACACTTCCAAATTATTTTTCTCCCCAGAGGCACATGCATCCATCATGGACTCTGTCATTTTTGTTGTTCCATTAAGACAGAACAGACTAGTATGTCAACTTCCCCACACACACACGCACACTAAATACTGAGCACCTTATTTACTGGATCATCTTGCCCCAGTTCTTTCCTATCTGGTTGCAGCATTTCTTACACTCTTCTCAGACCAGGTGCCATGATTACGCCTTGGCCCATTCCCTGTTCCTCCAGTGATACACTCCTTTCCCTTCTGTCTCAGGGGCAGCTCAGGTCAGTCTTTCCCCAACCCATTTCCTATTCCTATTCTGTATCATTTCTCTACAAAATAAATTATCATTCTGTTTTGTCCTATCAAGAGTGCCAGGAGTTACTTCATATTTCAGGATAGCCTTATCAAGTGTGAAATGAATGATGGTTGGAGATAGACAGTCACAGAAGTGCTTTAGCCTGGGGTTGTGCTAAACAGATGACAAGGAATATACACACCCTTTTACATCTCTCCTTTTAAATGTCCCCAGTTTTCTACCTATAAATTTTTAGAATAGTCTCTAAAAATCTGGGTGTGATTGAATACCATCTTCAAAACTAAGAAGTAGCCAAACTGTCAGATCATTTTTTTCCCAAATGACTGAAAACTCCCAAACTGGTGTTAGCAGGGTTATCCTCCAAGTATTTTCAACTTCTCTCAAATTCCTGTGTTATTTCCACAGTGCATGGTATATCCCTACTCTTTAAATATGCAACTTAATTAGTTTATTTCCCACTGACTTCTCCTTATTTTGGAGCTATATGGACCAAGGTTTTTAAATGAGAAGAGTCAAACTGTTCACCACAGAGAAGTGGTTTCAGAAGTAGATGAACCAAAAAAGTGATTTTGTCAAAAAAATAGAAAACATATCAGGAAAAGAAAATATCACCAAGAAGAGTGACTTCAGTTCCTGTCTTAAAATATTGACATACATTTTCCAGATATTTCTCTTGTACCAGTGGTGTTTTGATAATGGCTATAAAATTTGCTACACTCACTTAATCCTCTCATTATGTGTAAAAGAGCAATGCTACATGCTTTAAGTTAATTAAAGCATAATTCCCCAAGCAACATACATATGTGCAGGCACTAAAATGAAAACTTTAAGCTGGTTGGTTGACTTTAGTGTGGCTTTATCATTTACCATCTGTCAAAAACCAAGCCAGTAGGCTATTCTATTCTGTTCTGATCTCTTTTTAGAGATAACACTCACTAGGGAAACACATGGTTTTATCAAGAAGGCTTGAATCATCAACCAGTCTTCTAGTTTTGCATGGCTAAGTACCACACGAAGGGTAGTGAGCACGATGACACATCATTTGGTCATGAGATTTCTTTGCACATTTCAAAACTGGATGTGATTAATAGTTTGCTGCAATTGCCATGCGTCTATGTTAAAGAGGTAGCAATCTGTGCTCTATTCAGTAAGTAACATTGCTTTTCCTTCAGTATAAGCCCTTGCTCAGAATCCTGCATGAGCAGGGAATATTTAATACTTAGGCAAACTGCCTGCAATAAAACTATTTTGAGCTCTCTTGTAGATGATCTGCCCTTTTGATTAGTTCAGGTTCACACAGCTGCGCAGCGAATAGAAATATTTCACAGCTCAGTAAATGGGGCAGCTGGTATTTTGATTCATCTCAGAGCAATTTCATCGGGAATCAATAAAGTATGGTGCTCATTATGAACAAAAGAGCACACTTGATGGGATGTCATCATTGTCATCGTGGTCAGCTTCTAGCAGCCTAGAGATGAATGAGTGTGTCTCTCAGAGTCTTACCTTTTTTCATCTTAATGGACACATGGGGATTTTATTTCCCTATCAGCCATTAGCTTACAAGCATTTGTAACAAAACAAACAAATAAACAGAACCTGAGAAAGGAAACAATTAAAAAGATTTTTTTAAAGTGGTAAGGTTTGTTGCATGCAAAACAAAAAGCAGTTGAGGTTTCCCTTGTTTTCTGAAAGGTGTTACTACAGATAGATACCAAAGAGTATCAACACTCCATCAGCATGTCACTGCTCTAGAATCAGATTTCCATTTTATTTTTGTAAGTTCAGTGCTCTCTACTCTGGTTTTAAGTTGGCTGTTTTGAACTTGCCAGGACTGCTCTTTTCTCATGTTTCAATATAGTGATCTCTGAAAAAAAGTTTCTAGTCTGTGTCCAGAACTTTATCTTGCACTTTTCTCTACAGAAATAATTCTGTAGTATTAATTTTATTCTTCTGTTTTCTTTATGTCAGTGGTATTTCCCATCTTTTCTGTGAGATGTTGCTTGAAAGATTATTGGCAGCATTTCAGATACTCCTTTCTTTGTGAAATGCAATGATAATTCATTTATTTTTTGGAGGCAGAAGGATGGAACTCGGCATCATCTCTCTTAATAAAACATAATTTGAAGGCCAGAGAAGGTCACATCCCTGACTATTCAAGCCCAAGATTACATTTCTTTTAGAAAAATGGAATTTTATTGGATTTTCCTTCCTTCTGATTTAAATAGGTTTTCCTTGTATATTTTTCTCAAGCTTTATTTTCACAGACCAGAATTTCCATGCATCTATAATAAAGCTAAATTGGTAATTCTGCTTCTACAATTATGTATTTTTTTAAATCTGATCTCCTTTTAGCCTGGAATGCTCACAACTTAGTCTTAGTGCAAAATTATTTCCTTTTGCTAAAATGGAAGTCTGCTCATTAGAAGAGACTGCTCTTAAAAATAGTAGGACTATGCTTCATGAAAAGGAGCTGGGCAGTGAAACTAAGGGGCTGTTTTGGGGTGGGGTTTTTTTTTGATAGGTTGGCAAGCAGGAGTTCTAAGCTCTTCAATCCTTATTTCTTATAATTGATCGTGTTACACAGTGAATACTTCCCAAGGATATTGTCTCAGTCCGGAGAGGGAAAGAGACTTGGCTCTTTTGAATATTCCCATATTGTGAAATTAGAGGCACAAATGAGGCCAAAATATCAACGGCTAGACTATTTATTGCACAAATAAAGCGGATGGATCAGAAGGGGAGAGAGAGAAGAGAGAGAGAGAAGAGGAAAGGAATTGTTTTACCACACCCCTCACCCCCCCAAGACCGTTTGAGTCTGTGGAGGAAAAGTGCTGAAGGAGACATTGGGTCTGTAGAGAAAGGGTGCTGAGGCTTTGGCTGTAGAAGAGATGTGGTCCTCTGGGCAGTCTCTTTAGCTCCATGAGTTGCAGCAGGTGGAATTTCGGACACGGAGAGAGGGTTCTGCTTCTTCCAGGCTCCATGGTGATGTCTCTGTCATTTTTCCTCTCCTGGTTTTTCTTCAGAGCAGCATTGCCCCGGACTTTTCCTTCTCTCGTGTTTTCCTTCTCAGCAGCATTGTCCTTCTCTTGTGTTTTTCTTCATCTGTGTTTTCCTTCCACATTTTCCTTCTACTGAGCCAGTAATTGCTCAAGTCTTTTATACAGTTTTTAGTCCTTAGGTATGTGTCCAAGTATTGTCCCCCAGGAAATCAGGGGGCAGGTGGTGAATCCATTGTCTCACCATCCTCCCTTTCAGGGTACCTGATGGTGGAGATTATCTTGTTTTATGCATATTCCCAAAGGTGGCCTTGGTCCATTGTTGTGAGGCCATCTGTGGTCCAGTGAGCAATGTTATCTTCGCACCTTCCCAAGAATCATTCCAGTGCCTCTGCCCAATACACATCAGCTATTGTCTGGGCAAGCAGCAAAGGTGATTTTATCTTTGTTGAGTCACATCAGGAGAGACAAGCTTTAGTCTCTTACAGATATCTGTATGGGACACATTTTATTTTTTGTTTCAAGTAACAGACATTCAAATCTGACCTCCATGTCAGCTTAATACATTCTCTCCCCAGCTCTTTTAATGGCTTGTCTCTCAGCAGACCTATGATACCTCAATTTTTCTAGTACAAGGTCCATCACAGAATCACAGAATCACAGAATGTTAGGTGTTGGAAGGGACCTCTAGTCCAACCCCCTTGGCTAATGGAGGTACACCTATTCCTATCACAATAAAGAGAAGGATGAAACAGCCAGGCCACAGACTTTTGGCCACGCTGATGGCATTCCTAAAAGAATCAAAGAATCACAAAAAACTGTAGATAGAGGCAGTAAACTCTTGAAGAAGAGTATATCTTTACATAGATTAATACAATACCTCTTAGGAAAATTATTAAGAAAAAAACCCCAAACATTTTTCTTTTATTTTCTCTTTTCATGAAACTATGTTTCCATCACAATGTGGGAGTTTGTGGCTGGGGTTTGTGATGCAAGAAGCCCATTGGGTTACAATAAACAATTGCCAGAGACATAACCAAGGGTGTTCCTTGTCTCTGTGCTTGATGGTCATGCTCATACTTGCCATTTTCCCAACACTGAAATAGATTTTTCCTGTGGGCTTTAGTGGCCAATAAACACAAGTTGGATGTGGCATGCAATTTGCCAGTTGTTCTTACCTGGACTGTGATTTCATTGCACCAACATAACAAGGTTGTGTTAGATAGTTGTATGGTACTTGCTTTCTAATAACTTCATATCGCTGTAATATTGGCAAAGAGTAAACAAAAATATTGTGGAAAACAATGTCTGTTTCATGTTCTGGGGGATCTTTATTTAATATATTTTTACCAACTTGGAAAATGTTTCTTTTATTTTTCAAAAGCCCTTGCAGCAGTAACTTTATTTTGCATACTGGTGTTCTCCATACCCCAAACATTTTTCATCTTCCAAATAACATTTTGAAGACACAGTTAAAATGTACTTACCAGAGACAAAGAGTACTGCTGCAGGAGTAGCCTGGGGAAGAGGAGACTCGGGGGTATAGAACTTCTTCCTAACATCCAGCCTAAAATTCTACAGAGAGAGAGTGATTGACCGCTTTTTTCATCAGTTTTTACAGTGTGAAAAAAGACCAAGAATCTTAAAGGTGTTAGCTTGTCCAGCTGCATCTAAAACCATGAACAAAGACGTATAATTCAAGCTAGCTGCCTTGGTAAATAACATTCACAATACAGTGGAGCGTGTTTGCAGCTTAGAAACTTGTTTTTGGCTTTATAGTCTTCTGTCTCAGACCTGAGGAGGAGCTTTTGTGCCCAAAAGTTTTCCATATGTCAGCTGAATAGATTTTTTTTCCCCCTACAAATATTTAAATAGCTACATTAGAAAAATTAACCTGCAAACCCTCCTTAAATTTTGCCTGGTTCTGGGTATGCCTACAAGCATATGATTCTACTTTTTGCCTAGGTATCTGCAAACATTTCTCCATTTCCCTGTCACTTTAATTTTGAATTTGAAGAAATATATTACTGAGGCAAAATCAACATAACTCCTAGCCATTGGACAAGTGAAAGAGGAGATGGAGGAGAGCTTCATGTCTCAGATCTTCTCACTTTGGTGGAATATGTGTTCTCTATTTCCAGCTCTCAGGAGAGCAACACAAAGCTTCAAAATAGGCTAAATGCATCCTGATGCATCTGTGTCACACTGTGGAAAGAAATGCAGGACAAAAAGGCCAAAAGAAAGCAATTTAAGAGACAAGACATTTCTACCTGAAGGGGTTAGGAGGGAGGAGCTCACCAAGGGGAGGAAAATGTCCAGTATTCTGATTTCCATCACTCAGGCTTTTAGGAGACACTCATTGAAGCTTCAGTGAGTTACTACCAGCATCTCTGCTACATCAACTTAGCTGGCCAATGTGATGCCCATCCGCAAGAAGGGCTGGAAGGAGGAGCCAGGGAATTACAGACCTGTCAGCCTGACCTCACTGCCAGGCAAGATTATGGAACAGGTCATCTTGAGTGCAAAAACTTTTGCAGAAGACATTTTAATACATAGAAGAATATGGTTGAAAGGGTCTGGAGAAGTTTCTGGAAGACATGGATATCAACACTGGCATTTCTGTGGGAGGGTGTGGTAGTTTGAGGCTGTGCCTGGAAAATTTTCCACAGATCTTGAACAGAAAGTAGTAGAATGTAAATAAATTCCTACTGGATGTGAAAACTAAAATAGTGATAAGTTCTAAATAATCCCATTGGACAGATAGATACCATAAAGTTAATTTTGTACACTAACTTGCTCTCTTTCTGCTTCCTTCACTCTAGTACTCTGGCTTACATTGACTTTGCTCACCTGCATTGCTTTGTTGTGGCTAAGTACTAACAAACCATTCTCTGCTCTTCCTTTTTTTTTCTCCTTTACTGTGTACAGGGCAGAGGGAAGGGAGCAGGGAAGTGCCAAGTTCCGGGTTCTGCACATTGGCCACAACAACCCCATGCAGTGCTACAGGCTGGGGTCAGAGTGGCTGGAGAGCAGCCAGGCAGAGAGGGACCTGGGGGTGCTGGTTGATGGTAGGCTGAACATGAGCCTGCAGTGTGCCCAGGCAGCTAAGAGGGCCAATGGCATCCTGGCCTGCATCAGGAACAGTGTGGCCAGCAGGAGCAGGGAGGTCATTCTGCCCCTGCACACTGCACTGGTTAGGCCGCACCTCGAGTACTGTGTCCAGTTCTGGGCCCCTCAGTTTAGGAAGGATGTTGACTTGCTGGAACGAGTCCAGAGAAGGGCAACAAAGTTGGTGAGGGGTTTGGAACACAAGCCCCATGAGGAGAGGCTGAGAGAGCTGGGATTGCTTAGCCTGGAGAAGAGGAGACTCAGGGGTGACTCTCTACAACTACCTGAAGGGAGGTTGTAGACAGATGGATGTTGGTCTCTTGTTCCAGGCAGCCAGTACCAGAACAAGAGGACACAGTCTCAGGCTGCGCCAGGGGAGGTTTAGGCTGGATGTTAGGAAGAAGTTCTATACAGAGAGAGTGATTGCCCATTGGAATGGGCTGCCTGGGGAGGTGGTGGAGTTGCTGTCATTGGAGGTTTTCAGGAGAAGACTTAATGGGGTGCTTGGTGCCATGGGTTAGTTGATTAGGTGGTGTTGGATTGGTTGATGGGTTGGACGCGATGATCTTGAAGGTCTCTTCCAACCTGCTTTATTCCATGTATGTATTCTATGTATGTAAGATATTAGTAGCCCCCTGGTTTTCTCCAGGGGGGTCTTGTGTTATTTATGAATTGTACATATATGTAAATATTTTGTCATATTCATCACATTCCTTATTTTAGATTGTAGTTTTGCTTGTACATACAGCTTCATTTGCTTTCCAACTGAGCTCATCTGGTAATTTTATGTTGAGGAGGATTTTTCAATCCACCACAGAGGGAATGGCAACAGGAATAGATTTTGGGTCTGAAAAGTAGATTCATCAAGGTATTTAAGAACATAAATCTCCCCCCTCCTGTATTTTAGTGCTAGTATTATAGCTCAAATTGTCTTTAGCATTGAAGTTTTCATATCCACTTTAGACCTTGATGTGATCAAAAGAATTCTTTGAACTGACTATTTATAACACCAAGTGTGTGCCACTTTCTTGACCTGACACAGAATGTACCAAGGAAGATTTAATTGCACAATGAATTTAAACTCAGGTTCATAAATAGCCTAAAGAAACTTTTTTGGATACATGCAGGTAGAATTAAAAGTGACCACACATGTCCATTATAAAACAATTTTAGCTGCCTTTCAGACATAGTGGGATTTCCTTTCCATGAAGTCTCCAAGAAAAAAATGGGTTTTTTTAACCTGTGGTCTGTCAACTCTGGATTTGTTTTTAAAAGGATTCTTTAAAATAAAAAAGTAATAAGAACAAAAAAGTAGTGATATTCAGGAAGAACAAGGGAACATTACAGTGGGCTTTTTCCCACTGTTCAAAATCTAATGCATAGGAAATTACTGTCTACTGCCTGTAAACAGGAGAGGTGCTGCAGCCCTCTGATCATCTTTGTGGCCCTCCTCTGGACCCATTCCAGCAGACTGATGGTCTTATGCTGTGAGGACCAGAACTGAATGCAGCACTCCAGGTGTGCTCTTACAAGAGCAGAGTAGAGGGGGAGAATCCCCTCCCTTGTCCTGATGGCCACACTACTTTTGATGCAGCCCAGGATATGGTTGGCCTTCTGGTCTGTAAGCACACATTGCCTGCTCATGTTGAGTTTTTCATCAACTGACATCCTCCAAGTCCTTCTTGAGACTGCTCACCCAACCTCTATTTGTGATGGGATCCAAATGTAGAGATAAAACTGGGATTACTGTTGGAAGCTGAGAGTCTCTCCTCTCCAATACAACACACTGAGAGAGAGAGAAATAAGTGAAAGAAAAAAATGACAGAAAAGTAGGGTATTGTAAATGAATCATTAACATCTTCGTGCTGTAACTTAAAAATGTGCCAAACAGATACTACTCCAAACTTTTAAAAATATCCTTACAAAAATGGTTCCATAATCTCTCTCAGCAGTCTGTTCCTCCACTTAAGCATCCTTTCCCTTAGAAGTTTCTCAAATATCTAACCTAAATTCCCCTCACTGAAATTTTAACCTTTTCTTTCTTGCTCCATACTCTGTGGATATGAGGATAAGTTTGTTTGCCTCTTTGCAGATTCAAGAGATATACAGAATATGATCTGATATTTTCTCTCATTCTTCTCTTTGCTACACAAAGCTAAACTCATTTTTTCCTAAACTTCTCTTGAAGGTCTCATTTCCTAGACTTCCAGTTATTCATGAGGTTCCCCATCACAAGATGATTGAAATTGGTCCATATATTTTCTGACTGTGCAGCTCTAAATGTTATGGAAAGGCTGCTTCACTATTTGACTCTATTTTCAGGCCCATCAGCATACATATCAGTAGTTTCACTAAAAATTTGCAGTCATGAGGTGAGATTTATCTGACCAAATGCAGATATATATAGATCTGACCTTACCAGCTTATTTGGGTAAGGGAAACACACACTTCTGAGACATGATTTAAGTCGTGAAAAAGGAGATGTTTACATTTTTTTTGAAACTTATGGGGAAGTAGACATAAAAATGCCTATTTTTTTCCTTAAGGATCCTAGAGATAGCTAACCAACGCAGGGTACAGTTGCCTACCTGTCAGTAATCGAAATCCCTCATATCACAAGTTCAGAAAAAGCAAGTTAGGGCAGATTTCCCATGATTTCCCATGTGTATTTAAAGAGAAATATGCAAATATTTCTTCATAAATTTCCTATTTGCTGTGAAAAATATGACAAACCTTCAGAAGCTGCACAGACATTCGTGAGGACATAGGATGCCACTGGAGCATTGAACATTGCTTTAGGATATTAAAGTCAAAGGGAGAACTAGTGGACAGAGCTAGGTGAAGTGGCTAAGATGTGTCATGAATTAATTTCTTCTATAACCCTGCAGTTTAGCACATATATGTCACCTTCAATAAGTGATGCTTGTTTCATCTGTAATATGCATTCAAGTTTTTATACCCCTATAAATTCTTTTCACATCTGAAAATGCTTTCCTGGTAAACCTAATTCTTCCACTGGGAGCGGTGGCAAAATTCCCAGTGAGTTGGATGAAAAACAATAAAATGCAGAGTAAGGGAACAGGGCTTAAATCAAGAGCGTAAATCAATTAGGTATTTTCACGGTTGGCCTTTGAGCTTCTAAATATAATGCCTGCTGTTCCTTTTCCAAAGGCTCCAATCCTGTCAACCTTGCTGACTCTGTCAGCCTTTTTTGATGCCAGGACTAAGGGCTGTTTTCCTCTGTTCTCAGTCTTCAGCCAAACACCATCATGTGTCCTTCCCATGTGCCCCATTCTTCCCTTCAGCCACCAATGTTCTTAGATTCCTCTTTTTAATCAACTCTTTAACAGATGATAAGAGGGCAGAACATATGCAAATTATCTTAGTGAAGTGGATACTAACTATCTGAATCAGCAACATAACTTCCAACTACTGCACTAATTAATCTCTTATTTATGACTCATTGTCAACTGTACATTTTTGGAGTGCTGACAGATATATCTGGCATCCAGCAGTAAATAATGTTTCAATGGTCTCTTACAGAGTTAGATGAAATTTAAAGCTGTGGATTACTCAAAATAAAACACCATCATTTATAAACACAGACAGATAGAATTATTATTATTCCATCTTAATTACTTACCATTACTTTTTTTGTTTGGCTGCTTCTGTATTGGTAAATTGAAAGTGTAGAATATTGTGCTCATTTGTCATGTACTCATACTCAACTAAGTTGCTAGACCTTACTGAAGATATCTACTAAACATAAATGCTTGTCAGAAGTAGCTTCATTACTCAGCAGTCAATGCCATTCATCAGCTTAGGACAAATTGGTTCCCTGGTTCCCACTGGGTAGATTTCCAGTGCATTTGATTAAGCAAAGTGTATGAAGTTACTTATGTATCACTATTGCATACTTTGCTCACTAAACTTTTAGCCTTTTACAATTTTAGTGAGGGTTTTCCTTCTCAGTCCACGGAAATTACTCTCAGTGAGGCAATGAAACACTCTGAGGATATGCACATTAGAAATATGGCAAATTAGATTAGGCAGATCTTTCCTAAGCAAGCTGAAACAGATTATATTTACTCAAGGGTCTTGAAAACAGTTTCAAGGGGGTCCTAAAATTGGTTTACTATGTCTTTAATTATCCTTAGTAAAATTGTTTCAAGTAAACAATCAGAAAATAGTCATAGCTGAAATATTCTTCCTAGATCTTACTCTCCTTGTGTATAGAACAGTTCATTTCAGGTGTTCAAAACTGAATTTAAAATAAATCAATCTCTTATTTGAGCATGTACGTTGTCAGGCTGAATTCTGTCTGAATAAACTTCCCATCTCAATTTATGACTATCCCTTGCACCTGTGAGTTAATTGCTGTAACACTGTGAAGGATGAATGCAAATCCAGCAGGAGCCTTCTTGTTATAAATAATTATGCCTGAGTAAAAGGAAAACTTTTGTAGAAGATATGCTGGTGAACTCAAGTTCAAGCTCAAGTCCTTATTCTTTCTCTTGCTCAGGCTGGTTAGCCTGTTCTATCAAATCTTCAAAACTTTTTTTTTTTTTCCCAATATAAACAGCAAAACTACCTAAATTTGGAGCCACTGTTCCTGTTGTATGTGCAGTTCCTATTTTGGGGACAACATTTGCATGTATGTACTCAAAGTCTTTCAATGTTCAATCTGTTGCACATTCCCAGTTAAGCCATTTGCATCTAATTTGAAACACTGAAAAAACAGACCATGCAGAAGAGAGTTGATATAACCTCCTTTAACAGATTATGGCAGGAAAAAACAAAATCACTATTAAAAGATGGCCCCAGATCAGCATGGAATAGACTAGACTAGACTAGACTAGACTAGAATAGAATAGACCAGGTTGGAAGAGACCTTCAAGATCATCGCGCCCAACCCATCAACCAATCCAACCCACCTAAACAACTAAACCATGGCACCAAGCACCCCATCAAGTCTTCTCCTGAACACCTTCAGTGATGGTGACTCCACCACCTCCCCGGGCAGCCCATTCCAATGGGCAGTCACTCTCTCTGTATAGAACTTCTTCCTAACATCCAACCTAATACAGACTTAATGAATCTCCCTGAGGAATGTCTCTGTCTCTCTACTGACTAAGGGACCACCAAGATAGGTGATTTATGCCACAATTAAACTGATTCCAGCTGAAACCAGCACCAGAACAAGAGGACACAATCTCAAGCTGTGCCAGGGGAAGTTTAGGCTCAAGGTGAGGAGAAAGTTCTTCACAGAGAGTTGTTAGCCATTGGAATGGGCTTTCCAGGGAGATGGTGGAGTCACCATCCCTGGATGTGTTCAAGAGGGGATTTGATGTGGCACTTGGTGGCATGGTTTAGTAGTCATGAGGTCTTGGGTGACAGGTTGGACTTGATGATCTTTGAGGACTCTTCCAACCTCATTGATTCTATGATTCTATGATTGTATAATTAGCTGGCAAGAATCACACCCACAGAGATGTAATCATTGCCCTCGACATAGGAAGATGACATGGTTCCTAATTTTTATCACTTGACAATTGTAATGACAGAGTTGAATGTTGGGGTGGATAGGGACAAAATTGTGAAATGAGATGGAAGAACTATTGTTATGAAAAATGTTTCGTAGAAAACTGCTGGTTTAAGATTGTAACTGCTGGTTTTGAATAATGTACTTTCACGAAAAAGGATAACAAAAATCAGCTGAGCAGAAGCTGATTAGCTATCTTAAAAGCATTTATTTTTTTCAGAATACAGAAGGAAAGGATTAGTTGCTGCACAGAGAAAGCAGCTCTGCAAGTAGGCTAATTTTATATCCTTCTGTCCTTCAAATAACAACCATTTTTCCAAAACATTCATATCACTGTAGATTCAGTTTATTTCATAAACATTTGTCTTTTAGTAACTCACCCATGAATGGATTATGAGTTTTTCCAAATGATGTTTTTTACAGATTTTCATTTATCAAATATTTCTTGGTTTATATTTTTGACAGGAAAAAAAAAAAGGAAAAAAAAAGGAAAAAAAGTGGTTGTTTTCAAAACTGGAAGTAGATAAAAAACAAATTGACTTTTTTTTTCTCTCTCTCTTTTTATACACCATGGTGAATTTCTACTTTGAAACAAACTTAATCTTCCCATACCATATCTAAATAGCATTCTTCTGTGTATTAAACAAGTTATAGATGGAAACAAAATCTTTGCAGAGAATCATTGCATCTCAACTTGCTGCTGAGATGCAATACTAAAGCAGCTTATGTGTTACCCAGTGTCCAAATCAAAGACATTTGCTGTATTAAGTACTGGATCCAAACTCTCAGGCATTTTGTCAAGGAGTTTGTTTGTTTTAGGGGGATTTTCGTTGCTATGAAAACTGGGCATGCAGAGGGAGTTTACTAACAGGAAGCAAATGTCATCTCATCATAATAAAGCGTACTGGCAAAAAGTGGTACATCTAAGGACAGGTACTGAAAGTGAGCAAAGTGAAAGGAAGGACAAAAACCTGGAATTAGAGGTGCAAATGGTATCTTCAGGAAAAGTATTAATTAATTCAGAGTTCTCAGTAAGTAAGTGGTCTCTTCTCCCAGGCAACCAACAACAGAGCAGGAGGACACAGTCTCAAGCTGTGACAGGGGAGGCCTAGGCTGGATGTTGGGAAGAAGTTCTTCACAGAAAAAGTGATTGACCATTGGAATGTGCTGCCCAGGGAGGTGGTGGAGTCACTGTCACTGGAGGTGTTTAAGAGGAGACAGGATGGGGCACTTGGTGTCATGGTTTTGTTGATTAGATGGTGTTGTCTGATAGGTTGGACTCGATAATCTTGAAGGTCTTTTCCAACCTGGTTAATTCTATTCTATTCTATTCTATTCTATTCTATTCTATTCTATTCTATTCTAACTTCTGTTCCAAGAGTCTGGCAGGAGACTGCTTTTGTTCCCTTACAAAACCTAACAATTTATAAATGATACCTTGTTTATGCCTAAAAGAATGTAGACTGTAATTCTGCTTACTGTCTGTGAATTCTGTAAAAAAGTAAGTGTTCAAATGCCTAAGACTGTCCAAAATATCAAAACCATCCTGTTTAGATACAGATCAGCATGAAAATTGTAAGGAGTTCAGTCAAACCAAAGTAATTTTACTTACCGTAGAGCTTTTGCAGCATCTCATAATGTTGGGGGGTTTTGTGTTCACAGTGAATACTGTTTTCCTAAAAGAATGTGCAATTATAAACATAGTATAAGAAAGAAACAGGTCTCTTAAGAGAGGCAAAGTCTTTCTTTAAATCTGCGAAGTAGAGAAATAACAGTTCAGAGTAAACCAAATTACATCAGTGTCCATGCAGTCCCCCTGAAGGCTGATGCAGCCATTGAAGACTTTATACCTTCGAGTTGTAAAATAAGGCAGGTATACTCATTGTTCTCAAACACAAAGCTGACATGACTGGTAACTTTTTTCCTTCTCCTCTGCAGAATTAGGTATTGTTGACTTTCTAGTCTTGCCAGCAAATCTGATAGTAAGTGACCTGATGTGAAACTTAAGACTAGAAGAGGTGAAGCCAAAGCCATTACTTTTTTTTTTCCCCTCCACAAAACCCACCCTTTCCTATATTCCCCCTTTTCTCTTTCTTGTCCATTAACTTTCACATTTCATGATTGCCAATTCCTTTTTGAAGAATAAGCCTTTTTCAAAGGGAAAGCCAAATTATTAAGACAGCTTTTTCATAGTAGCACATTAACATGAAAACACACTCAGGCTATGCAAGAACCTATAGGCTTGAGGATGAGGGAAAGCTGTGCTCTAAATCAGTAGTTCTTTGAACACAGTGTGCTCTTCTGTGCTGTTGGTCAGAAAGGACAAACCACAGTTCATGCAATGCCAACTCATTTTTGCTGCTTCTGAGGTCAATATTCACACGTTAATGCAGCCTGGGTGGCTCTTCAGCTAAACATTGCTGAAATGAACCTGTCACCCAGGAAATGTGAGCAGATGGAGGAAGAAAATGCAGGAGAGGAAATTATATTAGGTTGGTGATATTTTGTCCTCAGTGGCACCATTTCTGTTCCTCCATGAGGCTCAGAAGATGAACTTGGAGATGAAAAATACATTGGTGACATTCAATTAATTATTTCTGTCCTTTGGTGAGTAGTTCTGATGTGCACCACCACCAGGTCTGCTGACCTGGAAGCTCAACCATTCTATATTTTGAGCAAATGCTTATTCATCCCCTGCTACACCATAAAATCACCTGTGTAGCCTGATGTAATGGAAGAATTCAAATATTCTTAAGCTTTGTGTATGCACTACTTTAAATTTTTCAGCTCTTCTTTATTCCCTTAGACCTTTTATACCTTTTAGTTTCTACTTTTTTTTTTTTTTTAACTTGTCCTTCTTTTCTCATATGAAGGAAGCAAACATTTAGGACCATTCTCCTAGAGTGCTCGTAACTGTGACCCCCTGTCATTAGGCTGACATTCATGCGGTAGGTTAGAATGAAGAGGCACCAAAATGAGAAAATGAGTCCCAAACTGCCTATGCATTGGAAAACAGTTAGAAATATATTGATTTTAAAGCTGTGCAGACTTCAGAATAGAGCTCCAAGCTATACTCCACCATGATTACAATGTATGCTTTCAAGCAAATCAGTGATTTTGCAGTTATCTTGACCATTCCCTTAAATAGCAACATCATTAATTCCTGCCTTTGTTTTCATGCTTCTCTTTCTAACATATTTCTTCTTTCTTCAATGATTAAATTGGCAAATCTGGCAGTGATAAAAGCAGGGTTGTTTTGGGTGGCATGTTGTCTCTGTTCTCTTTAAAATATCTGGGATCCTACAATATCTGGCAATAAAATCACTGGCTTCTGGAGAGCTGTTGTTTTCCTGGAAGATTACTGTCATGTTCTCATGAGATCAAGAAGATGCCACTGTGATCAGATTTCACTTCATCTTTCTCTCCTAAGATTTCTAAATGTAGAAGTGCATTTCAAAACACTTTAAACCTGCTCATAAAACACTCTGTGTTCCCCATCCCCTACCCCCCTACCCCCACCCAGGAACTTCTGTTGCGTGTTGGATTAATGACTGGTACTGCATTCCCTTGAATTGTGGACATAGAAATTAGGATCACCACCTGTTTTTCTGACATTTCTGGCCAAGTGTCAACATAGATATTCACTGGTAGTACAATGTTCCTTGGTGCTGGATGCTTATGCCCATCTGTGGGGATGGCATTGTTCCCATCTGTGAGTTCAGAGTGCCTTTGTCTATGATCAGATTGGTTTAATTGAGCAGCCTATATGGGAGTGAAAGCACTATTGCTTCCCCACCACTCTCCTATGTGCCAGGATGAAGCTGTGGAAATATAAACCTTCATCATCCCTACTGTCACATCTTGATATTTATGTAAGCCTGAACTGCAGAATGACTGCTAACTGCCAAAAAGACGTATTTGTATTGCAGCAGATGATGGAGAATTCAGCGTGAATGTGCATGGATCTGGAAGATACACAGGATCAGGAAACACACTAAATCACTGAGAAGTATTTCTGACTGTATTCAGGAAAAACACCTACAAAGAACTAAACTGGAGTTGGTTACCCTTGATCATCTGGCAGAAACTTAAGAGAGTCTTTTTAATCAGGAAACACTGTTGCCCAAACACCATGTCATTCAGTTAAATACAGGACACAGCCGGCTGTATCACATCACAGAATCACAGAATCACAGAATGTTAGGGATTGGAAGGGACCTCTAGGAATCATTGAGTCCAAACTCCCTGCCACAGCAGGATCACTTAGCGCAGTAACACATCCAGGTGGGTTGTGAAAATCTCCAGAGAAGAAGAATCCACAACCTCTCTGGGCAGACTGTTTCATTGCTCTGTCACCCTCACTGTGAAGTGTCTGCTTGTATTGACGTGGAACCACCTATGTCTTAGTTTGTTTTTCCTTGCCCTACTACTGGGATTGACCAAAAAAGAGATTATCACTTTCATCTTGACACCCACTCCTTTCTAGATGTTGATAAGATCCCCTATCAGCCTTCTCTTCTCAACACTAAACAGCCCCAGTTCTCTGTCTTTCTTCACAGAGAGGTGTTCAAGTCCTGCAATCATCCTTGTAGCTCTTCATTGGACTCTCTGGCAGCAGATCCCTGTCGTGAACTGGGGAGCCCAAAACTGGATACAGTATTCCAGGTGCAGTCTCACCATGGCAGAGTAGAGGGGGATGAGAATTTCCCTAGACCTTGTGGGTGCACTTTTATTAATGCACCCTGGCATGCTGTTGGCCCTCTTGGGCACAAGGGCACATTGCTGTCCCATGGATAACTTGCTGACCATTAGGACTCCAAGACCCTTTTTCATGGAGCTGATTTCCAGCAGGATGACACCTAGCCTATACTGGTGCCTGGTGTTAATCATCTCCAAGGACAAGGACTCCACACTTGTCCATGTTGAACTTCCTATGGTTCACCTTCACCCAGCTTTCCAGTCTGTCCAGATCTTGTTGGATGGCAGCACAGCCTGATAGGGTGTCAGCCTCGCTCTACCCACCTCCCCCTCCCCAGTTCTGTATCATCAGCAAACCTGCTGAGGGTACACTCAATTCACTCATCCAGGTCATTGATGAAGACACTGAACGAAACTGGACTAATTACTGATCCCTAGGGACAGGATTCCATCCAGAGCTGCACTGCTGATCACAACTCTCTGAACATTGTTGTTGAGCCAGTTACCAACCCGCCTCCCTGGCCAATCCTCTAACCCACTTCAGTTTACCTACAAGAACTGGATCTGGACTTTTAAAGGCATTAAATAATACACTTTGTAGGTGTTAAACTTTAGTGAGAGTGGAGCTGACCGAGGCTCTGCTCTAGCGTACCACCCCTGCCGTCTAGAATTTGGCTTGCAATCCTGAGTATATTTCAATGGCAGCAGCGAAATACTTCACGCAAGTACACTCCTTACCTCTGACACAAAGCAAACTGCCATCACAGTAAAGGAGTACTTTTCATTTACTTTTATCTACCCTCTCATTGTGAGCTCCACCATTCAAAAATGTGAGACCCTTCTTACCTAACTTCATGATTTGAAATGAGCTTGAGTTTATAAGCACATTTCCTGAAGTTATTTTTCCTAGAAGTGCTTTTAGTGACACACAGGTTTCATCTGCACTAAATGAGATGTCTTTCATGATGCCTGTTTATGTGCCTTCCTGCAAAGCAGTATGGATTTATCCACCTTGCTTTGATTTATTCTCCTTTTCATTTTATGGAGGTCTCATTTAGTCTGACTACGCTTTTTATTTGCTGGTAAGGTGATTCCAGAAATTGCTTTACTGAAGAAGATATTTTAATTATTTCCTCCTTCAGAAAAATGTAGTTTTAAAAATTCCTGATTTCCATTACTGTGAATACTCCTTTTTTATATTTCTTATGTTGTCAGATTTAATTTAAATACTATTCATGCTGTGCTCTGATTTCAGTTCATTATTTAAATTTGCTGACTTACATATTTTCTGATTAATTTGGGGGAAAAAAAGATTATTGCCATTAACTGTGATTCTTGAATAACGTTGCTGTTGCATATTCATGCTTGTGGCACGCTCCAGTAGCGTGCAGTGTAGGACTGCCAAGCCTTTTTAGGAAACAAGCCCCATACAAATCAGATGAGCACTTCTCCCAAATGTGAGTGCTTGCTGCTGATACTATCAGAAACAATTAAATTCCCAGCTACTGACAGTATCTCTCTTAAATCCTTGGGCAGTAAAGAAAAAAAAAATAAAATCTGTGGATGTCTTTGAAGTGGGAGAAAGGGACTGGGGAAAAGACAGAAAGGAACTGGCACCAAAGAACTCCAAGCTCATGTCTACACTGAGTAATAAAAGCATACCAGCAACCAGTTTGCCTCTATACTGCTCTAGAAGAGCAGTCCCCTCCATGGATTTGTATCAGAAAAAAAATCTGTTAAGAACATCTCAAATAGAGATTAAAGTAGGTTAAAAATTGACTGATATATCCCTGGAACAGACACAGTGTGCCCGAAGCCAGTGAGACTTCAGGCAAGATCTGAAGCTCAACATTTGCAAGAAGTGTAACTAGATGTAAGAGTAACAGTAGTACTGAGGCTGTTCATGCCTGTTTATTCTTTCCTTGAATCCATGGCATTTCTTCTTCCCCTGCATTATTGAGGCAGGCTGCTACAGGTCCCATCATACACTGGAGTCTGTACTCCTGAAAACTTTTGCCTTGACATGGTCACAGTTATATTTTTGTATGCTTTCATTTTAATGACAGTTTTGCTAGTTTATCATCCTACAGTGATTACTCCTAAAATTATGATTGGCAGCATCCCTTTGTAGCCTTAAAGAGAAGAGGGAGCACTAATACAAAGAACTGCTTTAGGCCCACAACCCAAACACTGTTAACTGACAGGAGATATCTCAAAAGCTAGTAATGGGGGCAAGAGAATATACTCTGTGCATGATAGTTTCAAATAATCTTTACTCACACCTGCTGGTATGTCTGAACTATTTAGATACTATAGTAAGGACCCTACTCATGTTTCCATTTCCTTTCAAGCTATATATATATATATATACAAAATATAATAACCAGAGTTTCATTTATGAGAAGTTCCTTATTCATGCTTTTGCTCTTCGACTGAGTTAGCTGTGGTTTCTTACTCTGTGGAGGAGGGAGAGCTAGGCCCTCTCTCAACCTACCACATTTATTGGCGCCCAACGTGGGGCTCGAACCCACGACCCTGGGATTAAGAGTCTCATGCTCTACCGACTGAGTTAGCTGTGGTTTCTTACTCTGTGGAGGAGGGAGAGCTAAGCCCTCTCTCAACCCACCACATTTATTGGCTTCCCAACTCGGGGCTTGTGTGACAAATTAGTTTGATTTATTGCTTGCTTAAGTCGAACGAGCAAACATGAAGGTGTTTTGGCTTTTGAGCGTCTGTTCTTCTCGGTCTTTGGTGTATTGATCTACAAGTATTGCCTGGGTATGATTATCGATAAGATAGGTAAATATATAATGCAAAAATTATATTTGTGGTTTAAGTACAAGATTCGGCTTCTGTATGATCAGTGCCTGGAATTCTTTTATGTTAAAAAGTACAGAAATGTTACATCTAGCACACTGCAGGATTCGAACCCATGACCTCAGCACTTATAGTTCAAAGCACTGCCAACTGAGCTACTGCACATTCCTGGATACAGTCAGATTGTGAAACCTCTGTATGATGTGACTCGAAAGAGGAACAGTTTCCACTGGGGACCTGAACAACAAGCAGCCTTTGACCAGATAAAGCAAGAAGTAGTCCAAGCAGTGGGTCTGGGACCTGTGCGAGATGGTCCAGACATTAAGAACATTTTGTACACGGCTGCAGGTGACAATGGTCCAACCTGGTGCTTGTGGCAAAAAGCTCCAGGTGAGACACGTGGACGACCTCTTGGTTTCTGGAGTCGAGGTTACAGAGGTTCAGAGGCTAATTACACTCCAACAGAGAAAGAGATTCTAGCTGCCTATGAAGGAGTGAAAGCAGCTTCTGAAGTAATTGGAACTGAGTCACAACTTCTCTTAGCTCCCAGATTGCCAGTTTTGAATTGGATGTTCAAAGGCAAAGGTTCCACACCACATCATGCCACAGATTCCACCTGGTCTAAGTGGATGGCCCTGATAACACAGAGAGCTCGAATGGGAAATCTTGAAAGACCTGGTCTGGTGGAGGTGATCTCAAGTTGGCCTGAAGATACCAACTGTGCTAAACCTCCAGAGGAGAGAGTAACTCGTGCTGAGGAAGCTCCTCCTTACAATGACCTTTCTGATGATGAAAAGAAATATGCTTTGTTCACAGACGGTTCCTGTCGTCTCGTCGGGAACAAGCGAAGGTGGAAGTCTGCCGTGTGGAGTCCAACACGCCGAGTTGCAGAGGCGAAGGATGGAGAAGGAGAATCCAGTCAGTTTGCTGAGGTAAAAGCTGTCCAGCTAGCTCTCGACGTAGCTGAACGTGAGAGATGGCCAAAGCTTTATCTCTACACCGACTCATGGATGGTAGCCAATGCTCTATGGGGTTGGCTAAAGAACTGGAAAAAGAATGGCTGGCAGAGGAAAGGAAAACCCATCTGGGCAGCTGAACTGTGGCAAGACATTGCTGATCGAATCGAGAGAATTCCAGTGAAAGTGAGACACATTGATGCTCACATTCCCAAGAGCAAAGCTACTGAGGAACAGCAGCACAACCATCAGGCAGATCTAGCTGCAAGAGTTTCTCAAGTAGACAAGGACTCTGAACTTGATCTCGACTGGAAACACCGAGGTGAGATATTCTTAGCTCGGTGGGCTCACGATTCGTCAGGACATCAAGGCAGAGATGCAACATACCAATGGGCTCGTGACAGATCCATAGACATTTCCATGGATGCCATCACACAAGTCATCCATGACTGTGACATTTGTGCTGCTATTAAGCAGGCAAAGAGAATTAAGCCCTTGTGGTATGGTGACAGATGGTCCAAATACAGGTATGGTGAAGCTTGGCAGATTGACTACATCACTCTACCACGTTCTCGTTCTGGTAAGCAGTACGTGCTTACTATGGTAGAGGCAAACACTGGATGGCTGGAAACTTACGCAGTCCCACATGCAACTGCACGCAACACCATTCTCGGTCTGGAGAGACAGATCCTGTGGAGACACGGAACTCCAGAGAGGATTGAGTCAGACAACGGAACTCACTTCAAGAACAACCTTGTAAAGAGCTGGGCAAAAGAGCACGGTATTGAGTGGATTTTCCATATTCCTTACTATGCACCAGCTGCAGGGAAGATTGAACGCTACAACGGTTTGTTGAAGACCACTCTCAAAGCCATGGGAGGTGGATCTTTGAAAAACTGGGAGAAACATTTAGCACAAGCAACCTGGCTGGTGAACAGTAGAGGTTCAGTGAACCGAGCTGGACCTGCACATTCTGATCTGCTACAGAAAGTAGAAGGTGATAGAGTTCCTGTTGTTAGGGAAAAGAATCTGTTAGGTAAAACTGTTTGGGTATTTTCGCCCTCAGGAGAGGCTAAACCTGTCCGAGGGGTGGTTTCAGCAGAAGGTCCGGGTCACACTTATTGGGTAATGCAAGAGAATGGTGAAATTCAGTGTATTCCACAAAGAGATTTAACTTTAGCTGAGAGAGTTTAATTTCAGAATGTTGTACAGCTACAGCGCGTCCAAAGGAAAGAGTCCCTGAGGAATCTACGGTGCACGAACCCTGAGAGCCCTGAGTCAACTGAGAGTCCCTGAGTCCCTGTTTCCCTTTTTCTTCACTTCGTCTGCGGAGAGACAAACTGTTTTCCATTTTCTTGATTTTGGATTTTCTTGGACTTCTGAATCATCTACATCTGAGTATAGCCGGAATGGACGATGAACTTAACTTACGAACTGTAAATATTGTTCTGGATTGGATGGACAGTACGAACAGCCAATGAAATTGTTTAGAAAGGGGTGGACTGTGGTCGTTCGAGGCTGTGCCTTTAAGAACAAACACTGCTGGAACACACTGGCTAATGTTTTTGGTACTAGAACCAAAACATTCTGATATTCTAAACGAATTTCATTGGTTGATAAACAAAAATTCAGCTTTAGATTGGGGGTGTTTCAGCTTATTAATTGTTTGGCATTCAAGCTTGAGAAGGAAAATGATTTTGCTAGGGTGATTACTAAATGTTATGCATATTATATACTTTCCTTTGATGTTACTTGCACTCTGATGAAGATCAGGAATGCTGAAATTTGTGTTATGGCCAATAGTAGGGAAGAAAAGGGAAATTCACCAGTTACTGGGGAAATAGAGAGTCTTTCAGACACCTACCTCAGATTCAGTCCATAATTGTTTTGAATTCAGATCATGACTATTCAGTGGAGTCTAGCTCTTGGTGAAACAACTGTTTCAGTCATCTTCAAATGTTCAGGAGGGAAATCACGGATTGAACAGATTTTGAGGATGAATTACTCCCCTGTGTCCAGGAGTGGGCAGTAGAGCATCAGTTTCAACGAGCAGTTCAACTATTTAATTTAGAGCAGAATTAATATAATTGATTTCAAGAGCAACTCACTTGTTTAAAGCTCAGCATATCCTCAAGGATATTTTAAATTTGTAACTGGAACCATGTTAATGTATGTTAATAAGGCAGTAGAGGAAGTCAGAGTGCTTTCTGCAGTTTATAAACAGAGGATTTAAGTTTTGATTTCTGTTAGAGCACCACATATTGCAAGCATTGAACACAACAAAAATGCTAGAAGTAAAGGAATAGCAGTGTCCAGAAGAGGATCATCTAACAGCAAACAGTCCACCACATGTTCAGGGAACCTAATTTGTAACCAATGTATCCTGGAACTGCAGAAACCAGATGCAAAGAGGTTATGTAGCATAAAATTGCTTTAAACATCTGTCAAAAGCAAACTGGGTTGATTGCATTCTGTTTTCATTTGCTATAAACACAGAGGGTAGTTTCTGAAAAACAATTTTAGAGATGTAATCACATTTCTGTGGCAGTATGAGACTTTGAATGAATTAGAGGACCATAAATGAATGGTTGAGAGCATAGAAAAATTTGGTGTTTGTGCAAATAGTGGCACGATTAAAACCAATGGCAAAGGATGAAGAGAGCTGTAGAGATTTACAAAATTAGCTAACCTTCATGAAGTGATTTCCAGCAGCAAATCTTAAGGCACATTGTCAAGGAGCGAAGTGTTTGTGTTCCTCTTAGGGAACGGGAAGGATGGAGAAAAGGAAGGAGAAGAGTGACAGAGTAAAGTTCTCCTCAACTCCAGAGCCACGTTTCATCTACTAGGCTAGGAATGTCACTGAGAGGACTGGGTAACACTAGTTTGCAGGAAGCTTTGATGAAGTGGGGAAATGACAGTTTATCAAGTCAGTGAGAAACAATGACAGAGATGTTTCAGGACTTAGATTTTTGCTAAAAGAGGGGGGATTATTTCCAAATAACTACTATCTCAGTGACTGAAGGATCCAATTTTCATGTGGAAGACATTGTCAAATTCCTACCTGTTCTCTCACAAGCTAAATGAAGGTCTGAGTTATAAAGTACATCTCTTCTTTTGTGTTCATACATTTCATTTAAACACACAACTAACTATACAGTAATGAACAACATCTTGATTATCAGTGTCCATGGGTTTATCTGAAAATACTAAATCCTTATATGGTTACCCAGTTACCTCAGACTCCACCTCTTGTCACACTCTCAATTTCTTTCTCTTTTGCCAAATGGCAATATCCATGTGAAATATGTTAGTGTAGCACATGAGCTGCAGGAAATGCTATTCCTAAACATCTTAGTTGAAATTCAAAATGGAAAGCATTTAAAATGTTGATGTCAAAATTTCTTCAGAAGAATGGGAGAATAATCTCTAATAGAGAAGCGAATGAAACAAGTCTGCTATTTTATGATGGCACACTAACACGATGTCAAGAGAGCATGCTCAGGCTAGGGAAGAGTCTACAGGCTTGAGCACAAGAGAAAGAGCTCCTTTCTAGATCAGTGGTTCTTTGAACACAGCCTCCTCTCTCCCTGTTGTTGAGCAGAAAGAACAAGGCACAGTTCATGTAATGCTAACAGAAATCATTTTTTTCTGCTGCTGAGGTCAATATTCATGCATGAAAAACAGCAAATTACTCAGAATTTCTGTCAACTGCTGAAAATGGAAATTGTAAGAGGCTTGCAGTCTGGATGGGGTTTTAACTAAACACTGCTGAGATGAACCTGTCACCCAGGAAATGTGAGCAGATGGAGGAAACAAATGCAAGAGAGGAAATTATATTAGGCTGATAATATTTTGTGCTCAGTGGCACCATTTCTGTTCCTCCATGAGGCTCAGAAGATGAGCTTGAAGATTAAAAATACGTTGATGACATTTGATGCATTCTCTTTCTACTCTTTGGCAAGTAGTTCAGCTGTGCTCCACCACCAGATCTGCTGACCTGTAAGTTCAACCATTCTGTATTTTAAGCAAGTGCTTATTCATACCTTGCTAAACAATAAAGTCCCCTGTATAGGGCAATTTAATGAAATGATTCAAAGGTTCTCAAGCTTTCCTTACATTCTGCTTCCTATTCTTCCACTTGTAAAAGTGGGAGGTGAAATAAAACCCATGCTATTTATTCACTTTTCCCCTGACATACAGTGGGCGATATCTTGCATATTGTGCAGAGAAATGATCTGGAACATCAGTGCTGCTGACTGCAACTGCCCAGGCAGGGCTGTGTGCTTGAAGGCAGGCTTGCATCTGCGCCACATTAGGGCTGCACTCTGAAATAACAGCTTTCTTGCTCTGATGCACAAGAGTACTCTGAGTATGGAGCCACAACTCCTTGGACCAAAATCAGTTGTGAGCATGAAGCATGAGCGTATTTCAGTATGCCTACTGAACTGGTGCTGAAGTGTTTCCCAGCAGCACACAAGCACGATTGTGTTTCTCAGCAACAGAACTCAGATGGATCAGCCAGTATATTAAGTTGGATCAGCTTATATATTAAGTCACAGACACACAAAAATGGTACAGAGCTACTCAGTGACTGAAAGGCTCTAAGTTTATCCTTTTTTTTAAAAAACCTCATTTAGCCTACTGGAAATTATTTGTTCCTAGAAATTTTATCCCTCTTAATTTCAGATTATATAACAAATTACTAACAGAGTCAGCATAAGTAGAGGAGATCTCCTGGCAAACATCCTTAAACACATACATGCTGAAAATCTCATTTTCCAGAGTGTATTTATTTTCATTTTCAGCTTTAAATGACGGGGTTCTGACCCCCCAGAAAACCCTGCTAGTGTCTCCATTCAAAATGGTGTACTCTCCCCTGAAACTTTTCACTTGGCTTTTGTTCTGCTTAAAATAGATGAAGCCAGTTTAAACATACGTTCCTAAATGTATGGTTATAGTGCCTTGTTTATAATTGGAGGGTTTTACTTGAAGTAGTATTTGAAATTACTTCTGTGACTAGCATGTTTTATGAGGCATCTGCAAGTTGGCTGGGCAAAGAACAGTACACTTGTGGGTTTTTTATGTCCTTTGAATAAAGGAATCAAAACCATAAAAAAAAATCAATAAAGCTCTCTACTCTAGGCAAAGGATGGCCAGACACAAAGACAATCTATCAACAATGTCTCAACCAGGTCCCTATATGCCCTTCCAAGCCTCACAAAAGCTTTGCTGCTCTCCTCTTTCTGTAGAGCTGGGAACAGCTTGTCTTCTTAAGTACTTCCACAATTTTTATCTCTCCCTTCCCTTCCCTTCCCTTCCCTTCCCTTCCCTTCCCTTCCCTTCCCTTCCCTTCCCTTCCCTTCCCTTCCCTTCCCTTCCCTTCCCTTCCCTTCCCTTCCCTTCCCTTCCCTTCCCTTCCCTTCCCTTCCCTTCCCTTCCCTTCCCTTCCCTTCCTCAGGGAGAGAGAGAGAAAGAAAAAGAAATGCAGAATCAAAAATTCAAAGTTTGAGGTTGTGTCTATAGATTTGCTTTACTTACCAACTCTATCAACTAGCAATTGGAATACATGCTTTATAATGAGTTCATAAAGGTGATTTTAAGGATTAGAGGATTCAATTTGGTTTTATGGGAAAAACTAAGATTTCCATGAAACTGAGGTTTTACCAGAAAACAAGTTAATTTTAAAGCTTTCCCCATTTAGCCTTTATATTTTACATTTACAGATTGAATTGTCTATGAGGAGGTCTTAAAGGTTGAGCACTGATGTTTTGAGTGCAGTGGATCAAGCCTAATCACTTAATCACAAAATCTTTCCTCTCTGTATTTCTTGTAAATGTTCCATAAGGTTTTCATATTTACTAACCCACTGCACCTCTCCAAAGAGCATATATACACACATATGTCCATGGTCCCTATCTCAGTCTGAGCTTTGTAGCCATTCAGACATGAGGGTATGGATTCCTTCACCTAAAGAGTGAACAGGAACTTTGTCAGTAATTTGTTGCTGTAATGTTCATGGATAGCTTCAAGTGCATCTCATTTCACTTAACATTTGTTTTGTCTTTACAAATATAGTACAGCCCTAGTCTATCTTCCACTCTGCTTTTTGCCATACTCTCCCAAATCTGGATTTTATGAAATCTTTAGACTCAGATTTTTTTCATCAAAATCTGGGGAAGTCTGCATTATCCTTTTCAATATGCACTTGCAGTAGAACAGAAAGATGGCTAAGAAAAAAAAAAAAAACATCAAAAAACCCAAAAAGATGGCAAATACTTTGAATCAGTTTGTTGTGAATAAAATGAGTTCAAACAGAGCTTTCTTCACACCTGTTCTGTTCACTCTTCATTCATATACAAGACAGTAAAACAGGAAGCTAGACTAATCTGCAGTCATTTCACTTTTTATCTACAGTACTTCCACATTCATGCTGCTTCCAGTAACTCTAGATGATAGATGAACTAACCTATGAACAGATTTGGAAAGAAACCACAAACTAGTTATAGAAGATCCTTCACAGATGCTTCTCAATCGTTATTTCATTTTTCCTTTAGACAAATAATTTAAATTAACCAGATTCATTATATGCATCATAGTGTTGTCATGTGAGCCCTGAACACTTTGTTCAAGAGCTAGGAGGCCAGCCAACTGCTTTAGTTCCTTAAAGAATAACAGATGTGTCCTTCCAAGTCTCATGCTAATGGAATTCAGGCTGTGGTAAGGAGTTTAAAAATACCCTCAGTTGTCTGCAGGCTCTGTTTCTACTCTGGGTTTTTGGTTAGCTTGTTTCAGGCTTGTATTTTCCACATCTTTTGGAAACATTGCATGAAATATCCGGTTGAACTGAAGCCACTAGTAATTTACTTTTACTGACTGAAAACAAATAGTTGAAAGTAAATATCTATTGCTTTCAGTTGTGCATGATAGTGTTTCTACTGCCCCGACTCTAACTACTATACACAAAAATGCATTGAGTAACAGGCTCTCTCTTTGTGTATATACAGTAAAAACTGCAATTTTTGCTCCTTTACTATCAAGCATATGTTTGATATCTTTATCACCAAATATTAACCATAGTTATGTAAAAGTGAAGTAAAAGACTCAATGCAACCATCCTTAAGTAGAAGATGTCAGTAAATTGAAATGGCAAAGAGGAAAATCAAGAGATTGCAGTTCACATTTTATATGTTTTGAAGGCCCTAGGATCACAAAGTAAAAATGTAAGAACTAGGAGGAAAAGCTACAGGGACGTTTCTCACAGTGACTATACAGATAAATTGCTCTTCTATTGTCAAAACTCTTACTTCAGCGTTGTACACTTCAACTATGTGGAGACTCAAGTGAATGATGCTTATGATGGTTGCTTTGCTGTCTTGTCTCTCAGGGATTGAGAGCACTACAGAGAATGCTTTTGAAAGGAGCAGTACTGCAAGTCGCTGTGCTGAGCACTCTGGGTGCTTGTTTTCACCATTTGCTGTGAGTAGTAGGATGCAAAGAGATCTGATTTGTAGACAGTGGGAAAGGAGTATGGAAGAGAAGGAGCCCCAGGCACTGGCTGTGAATGGGAGCAAGAGGCTTGTGTACAGCAAGTATGGCAATGGGGGGTCCTTTATTTTCCTTTTTTCCCTTTGTCCAAGCTCATCTCCTTTATTTGCTCCCCACCAACTGCTGTTATTATCATCCCTAACAACTATTATTATTATCACCTTTTTGCACATATTACTTTGCCATCCTGCATACTAGCTCTGTCTTCTAATGTTTTTGTGTTTCCTCTTCTTTGTGTGGTCTTTGGTGCTTATGGAACTCAGTTCTGGGACCTGAGATTCCTACAGATTTTTTCCTCATTCCACATTATATCCTACTAGAAGATTGCATAAACGGAAGAAGGAAACTACTCTTCATCTTATGCCCCTGCAAACCTCATGTGGAAATAGTGTTTTGGCCTCCTTTTCTTTCTGTCCCAAGCTTAAAGCTCATACTCTTCTGGAGAGAAAAGAAGAACTGGAAAACCTGGAGTTCCTTGTCTGAACAAGCTGGTAAGGAAGAAGACAGTCATGAGTTATCTTATTCCTCCACAAAGCCAGGTGGTGTTCATGGCAGAGCATATGACCAGCAAAGATACCAATGTATCCATGAGGCAGTGCAAAGAAGTGATTCAATGCGTTGGCTCTCAACAAAGGACAATTTGTAAGAACTGGACAAATTGTCCCCTTCAGCTGATAGAGGCTGAAGGAGAGGCCTAGTGGGAAGAGAGAAGATTATTGGTAAGCATATAAGAGATTTTGGTGAAAGGTTCTTTAACTGAAAATTATGCTAAGTGGAAGGAAGAAAGAAGTGTAAGGAGCAGCTGAAGATGATGTATTTATTCAATAGTCCTACTTCTTCAACATTATGTCAAGATTGTAATTTCCTAAAAAACCTCTCCTTGGGAGTACCCCACCTCCACAGCCACTCATCCTGTCAGAATTCTTCCAAGCCATCATTCACGCTTGATTTCCCATGTCTTTCCTATTCCATATGCCACTTCTAATTTCCTCTTATATTTTCTTTCCAGAAATGACTATATGTTTCATTCCATTCTTCTCAGTTCTGAACCCTTTCCTTCACTGTGACATATGCAGTCCCTTTTCCATTCAGTGAGACTCTCACTTTGCATTCCTCTTCCTGTTTAGCTCTATTTCCTATACTTTCTTTTTGCAGTTGTTTATTTTGTGTCTCCCATGACATCCCCCTCCCCTAGCCTTTACTACTAATTTTTTTTCTCTTTTAACAGTTGGGGTTGTTTTCTTTACAAGCTTCTCTACTTGTAAGGAGCAGTCCAAAGACCACTATCTGTCTCACCACTGTCATCAGGAATTGGGACCCCCTTACCCCAGTCCAAGGACTTGTACCAAAATTTGGCCTAACATCATGAGTTTCTGCAGCGGCCTACCCCATAATAAGTGACTGATTAAGTGACTGAGCCTGTGCACTGGAATGTGGTCTCCATGGTTTTCCAGGTGCAGGTTTCATGGGAGAGACCTAGATGGTACCAACCAAATAAGATGGACGACCCTACTGTGTGCGATTATCATTCTGGAATGGCGAAACAGAACTGCAGTCAAGAAAGACTGATGTCCTGGTGTTGCCAAGGGAACCATGCACTTTAGTGAACTGCTCATTATAATGTCATTATAATATGAAAACACACCTTCTGGCATGAGGCTACCTGCCTCCAAGGCAGACCATGCCTTGGGCAAGCCTCTTGTGCCCCGGCCACACCTCAGTCACTCCTCCTTGGGCATGTGGGGAAGCCTTACTCGTGGGAGGCACAAGAGGCAGAGTTCAGACATCATCAGGTGTGAAACTGAATATAAAGGATGTTCCAGCAACAGGAGAAGTTCTGAAGAGTTAACAGGCTTTCAACAAGAAGAGGTTACAAGAAGAAGTAACAAGAAGACTTCAAAGGAAGGCTTTCCACACTAAGATCAAGAAAGACCAGCAGGACTGGACCCGGGACCAGAGAGATGTCTTTGGATACTTTGCATTATTGGTAGCTGTAGACCTCTTTCCCTTTCCCCTCTCCACTTTGCTCTACCTTTCCCCTTTCTCCTCTCACTTTTATCTGCCTCTGATGAGTAAACAATAAGGTTTTAATGTTGATTGAAGTGAACTCCCTGTTGTGAGTCACCAGAGATTTTTGCACTTTGAGATCACACTAACGAACCATCACGAGTCCACTGTATAGACTGTGACACTACTATCTTCAGCTTATTCCCTGGAAAGTCTTTCATTGTCTTTCTCATGCTATACTCATATTTTTTTTTCTTTAGATCTGTTATTTAATTTTTTTTTCCCTTCTGATCTTTTTCTGTAGAAGGGAGGTGAAATTTCCTTGATTTTTGATAGCCATAAACATAAATGGAAAGTTCATTTCTGGTGATTTTGAATGTTGTCCCAGTAATGTGGTATCTAACACAAAACAGGCATCATCTCATAATGGATAGCCACTCTTACACATTATCATCATTAAAAAAAGGCAAATGGTACTCTTCTTCTTTCTCTTTCAAATAATCTGTGGCAGCCAAAGGGGCAATGGTTTTAAACTACGGAAGGATAGATGTAGATTGGACATTAGGAAGAAGTTCTTTACTATGAGAGTTGCGGAACACTAGAACATGTTGCCCAGGGAGATGGTGGGCGCCAGACCCCTGGAGACATTCAAGGTCAGGGTCGATGGGGCTCTGAGCAAACTAGTTGGGGATTTCCCTGCATACTGGCTTAAGACAGTCCACTCTCACAAGCACAACTGGGAGGGAAAGTAACACAAAAAGCCCAGTGGCTGAGATAAAGAGTTTAATGAAGATGATACTATATACAATTGCCATAGCTATTTTGCAGAAAAGCACAGCAAAAGCAGAAGCAGCAGCAGAAGCCAGTGATAAAAGGACACACCCCCCACCTGCCAAGCCCACAACCAGGCCAGCAAAAAAGACCAACACCCAAATCAAAAATCTGGAAGCAGCAACTGGAAATGGGAAGTCTCTCATGTTACAGTTTGAACCACAAGCCCCATGATACTTTGCTCCAGCCAGCACTTTCATTTTAAAGCTGGTATGACAGCAGCATGGTATTGAGTAGTCATCAGTAGATTCAATTGGCTAAACCCATGACACCTTGGTTACTACAGGGGGTTTAGACTAAATGACATTTAAATATCACTTCCTACCCAGTGCATTCTATGATTCTGTGATTCTATATTAAAGAGAACTTGTCTCAGTACTGAGCCCTCAGGAACATTCCTTGTGACCAGCCACCAGCGGGGTTTAACTGTTTACCACCACTCTTTGGGCCTGGCAACCCAGACAAATTTTGACCCTGCAAAGCATCCACCCATCCAACCCATGAGCAGCCAGTTTCTCCAGGAGCGTACTGTGGGAGACAGTGTCAAATACTTTACTATAGTCCACATAAACACTAATTATATGCTTTCTTTCATCACTTCATTTTAGAAAATCAGGTTTGTCAAGCAGGACCTGTGGTTTATGAACCTATGCTGACTGGGCCTTATCAACTGGTTACCCTGCACATGGTGCGCAATAGCAGTCAAGATGATCTGTGCCATGACTTTCCCTGGATCTGTGGTCAGAATGACAGGTCTGTAGTTTCTTGGGTCCTCCTTCTGGTCCTTCTTTTATATGGCCCTTACATCTGCAAATCTCCAGTCAACTGCAACCTCTATGGTTAGTCAGGACTGCTGTTATATGACAGAAAGTGGCTTGGTGGCCACTTCCATCAATTATCTCAGTATCCTCAGGTATGTGCCTTCTGGTCCCATAAACTTGTGTATGTCTAAATGGTACAACAGGTCACTAACTATCTCTTCTTGGATTGTGGGGGCTTCATTCTGCTCCTCATAACTATCTTCCAGCTTAGAGGGATGAGTACCTAGTGAACAATTGGTCTTACTACTAAATGCTGAGGCAAAGAAGGTACTGAATACCTTAGCCTTTTCCTCATACTTGACCGCTCTGTTTCCCCCCGCATCCTCCTTTTGTTGCTAATGTACTTGTAGAAGGATATCATGTTCTCTTTAACAACTGAAGTCTGGTAAATTTCCAGTTGAGCTTTGACCCTTTTAATTTTCTCTCTGCATAGCCTCACAACAACTTTGTAGTCCCCCTGAGTGGCCTGCGCCTACTTCCAACCATGAACTCTCTTTTTTTCCCACAAGCTGCAACCAAACTTCTCTATTCATCCAGGTCAGCCTTCTTCCCCACCAACTCAACTTTTGACAAATGGGGACAGCCTGCTCCTGTGCCTTTAAGAATTCCCCCTTGAACAGTGTCCAGCCTTCCTGGATTCCTTGGATTTCCTTCTTGAAATCTGCCTCCCAAGAGACTCTGCTGTCCAGTTCCTGAAACAGGCCAAAGTCTGCCCACTGGAAGGCCAAGGTGGCAGCGCTGCTGACCCCTCTGTTTACTTTTTCGTGCATAATTAGTGGTCACAATAAGTTCATGTGAACCTCTTTTTCCTTATTTGCCCTTTGGAAGCTCTTTCTTTTTCTATCTCCTCTCTATTTTCAAAGCTGTAAGATGGAAAAAGCAGTTCTGGAGCCTACCCAGATTTATTTCTCAATAATTTCAGTGATTAAACTGAACATGAATTGCCTTCTATCCCATACTTTTGCAGGTTTGAATTTCCCTGATCTGAATTTCTCTAAGTTTTGCTGCAAACCACATAGATGTGGCTGCTTCCACTTCTGCTCTTACTCTGTGCGTGCTATAATCCCAGATCTTCTGAGAATAAACAAAGTACAGAAGGTAAAAGAGATAATGATGACCCTGACACTCCTTATTGCTGCTAACAAGCTTCATATTTGATCTGCAAGTTTGCTACTAGGGGTTACAGATGTGCTGATTTCCCTAACTCCTGAGAGTGAAGAGGATGCATCCACACTTGCATAGTTGATTGAAGAGGCATCTGTGAGGCACTTCTGCTGCTGCTGAGCTGCACAGCTAAGCAAGCAATGCCAAAGAAGAGGCAGCAGGAGATTTTGTGTTTGCTTCCTCTCTGCCGCTTCCCCCTCACCAGCCTTTGCTGTCATCTTGTGTGGGACTTAACCAGCTGGTGACGGGGGATCAGGCATAGCTCATTATATTAGTCAGGTATTAGCACCATTGAAAAGGGTCATCTGTGAAATGAAGGTTATTCTGATGAGTAGGGCATCAATCCGATATTATTAGAGGTTGATATTGCATGTTTCTTGTGAATTCCTTTGTAAATGACAGCAGCAAAACTCCATGGCAAACAAGTACTCAAAACACTTATTTGAACGTTTCCAGAACCAATAAGAAGGGTCAAATGCTCTAAGGAGGGGAGGAGTGTAAAATTATGTACGTCTCAGGAATGTCATTATTTTAACTGGGCATAAAGATATTGCAAGTAAGGATCTGAATTTATACTTCTTCACACTGTCCCACCAACAGTTGTTTGCCTTGGTGGTTGAAAGTCTAAAATAAAAAGCTATTTGGCATGAATTCAGAGAGTTTGAACTAAGAAGAAAAGTATCTGTGTTTTCTACTAACACACTGTGAAGGTGTTCCCACTGACGTCTGGTTTTCCAAATCTAGTAGAATGGGACTATTCTAGATGTTAAAATAACCACTCTTCATCACTTGCTGAAGCTATTTATATTTTTTTCTATTTAAATATCTTTGTTATTATTAGTGTTCAGTATTAGCATAAAGAACCCCCTGCACTCCCCAGTCAGCAGGTAGCAGACATCTCATATCAGCTATTTTATGAGCAATATAATTAGCAAGGCAAACTGTACAACTTCCAGTTTGATTCATTTGCTGATGCTTATTCTGATTCATTTACAATTATGTCAGTAATTGGCATAACTGTTTAGATGTGTTTGGAAAATGTCCACAAGTGGATAACCTAATTATAGAGTTATCTCACTGGCAGATACTCACATTGTAAAATAACCACTTTCACCACCTATCAGGAAGTGCTATGTGAATTTCTAAGGCAAGAGATTAGTGGAGGTTGTGGTCTGTTAGATTAGTATGGACAGAATAGGGAAACTTACAGGAAGCATGACTGCCTGTCCTCTTTCAAATCCCAGGTGTTTGGAAAAGCAAAAGCCTTGCCAACTCCAATGCAAGCTGACAGAGCCATTTCATTTGGTCATGGACCCACTGAAATACAACAGAGAAATCCAGTTCAGTGAAGCTTAAACCACAGCTCTCTGAAGCACATCCAAAGGGCAGTTCTCAGACTTGAGACAAGTGAGGTGGTGAGTATCAGACAGGACTAGAAACTCTTCCTTGTAGGGAGTGCCCTCAAAAGCAAGGAGATCCAATTTTCAACTCCTTAGGCATTTGTGTGTGATTTCCATGCTTGTGCATTCCTGGATTTCTCCACTAATGATGGAACCTATCTGATAGCAGCCTACTTCTACCTGCCTTCACATGTGTTGATGTGAGGGGACTTCTTGGCTCTGTACATCTACTACCATAGCTGCAGCACTGACAAAATACTTGCTCCAGCATGCAGCCCAGGCTGTGCACCTGTAGTAGTTACAATGAAGGCAAAATGTAAAGGTACATCTCAAGCAGGACAGAACACTGAGCACTCAAGGACTCAAATTGTGTCTGGCATAATAGTTAGGACAACTACATTAGGTCTTTTCGTAAGAGCAATATCAGTGGACACTTAAATGGATCTTGGAGATCTGGCATCTCAAAGTCATGATAACTTTTACTTAACTGAGATGCCTGGTAATGAGATGATCCTAACTTTTAATGAAAATTGGACTTCTTTATGAAGAAAGGAGTCAAATTACATTTTTCTTCCCCCTTGTATCTCAGAATAAAAATTAAGCAGAACTAACCATCCAGTTCTTTAAACCACAACAACTACTTGTTCAGTACAGATCAGTTTTTGCACAATACACTTAGGGCTGTTTTCCCCTCTAGAGAAAACCTCTGAATTGCTGTTTCCACCAGAAGCAGTTTCTAGAAAGTCAGGATGAATGCAGTATCTATCACCAGGCTGTTAGACAGAACAATTGCTACAGCTTAAAAGCAAAGTTATGTGTAATGACTCAAATACAACATGGGTCTGTGAGGGCTGCTTGAGCGCTTCCATTTCATCTCTGTACAGAAAACATCCATACATAAGACAATCACATATGCATGATAATGCGCTTTACACAATTTGCCTCAGTTTATTCCAATGTATCAGAAGTGCTGCCAATTTGGAAACTGATAATATGTATTTCAGTACTTTCTCATTAAAACAGAGTATTTTGTGCCACAACAACTCATTTCAGTCCTTTAACTCTTTTTTATAGTAAATGTGCTTTGTAAAATGAAAACAATAAAACAAACAAACAGAATCAAACAAAACCCAACCAACCATTGTTAACTGCACCATCTTCAGAAGGAATAGTTTTGCATTCCTGAGGCAGAAGAAAAACATCTCCATTTTATGTAATACAGTGAACTAAAAAATTGCAAGTAGAAGTATTTGATTTGTCTGTAACTGAAATTCAATACAAAACTTGAAAACTTGTTTTAACTTCACTAACATCCATAACAAAGTCTAAACCAAGTGTTTCCATTGCATAGCTGAAGCTATTTCTGGCTGTTGATTTTTTCCCTCAACTTTGTTTCTTCCAATTGAAGGAGACATAACATAACAATTAGGTTTATCCAAGAACATATAAATGACTAACTCTGAATTCTGACATACTTTACCGTCTTATGGCTGTCTCCATTCCAGAATCTCATGTACAATCAAAATTGCATAGAGCATCAATAGTTAGACAGTGATCCCTAAGGGCTTTAGTAAAAAGCATCTTGTAGAGAGTATCTCACAAACTGTCATGGCAAAACTCCCATTTGGTTTTAACTGGAACATAATTAAGCCCAACCTGTGATTGTATATAGACTCGTAGAACAGCTGGTCAGTGTTATGGGGTGCTCCAAACCCCCTTCCCCCGCCTCCATCCGTGGAGGTTTGAATGGGGAAAGACAAAGGCACAAAATTGCCTTCCAAGGTGGAAAATGCCTTCCCCTTCCTCTGAGGACAGGTGAACAGTGCCCATTCTTCCCACTGGGGCGGAGGTCTCTCACAGGTATTTACCGGTGGGGGAAGTCCGCTAGGTTCAGAACTATGATTAGCGGGGTGCTTCATGCCCAGTATATATTGGGCCTGGACACATTGTCTAGGAAAGCCTTAAATAGAGCGACCAGAAAGCAGTCGGGGCTCTCACTCTCACTTTCCTTCTTGGTCTCACTTTGGCTCATCTTGGATTTGCTTTGCATTAGTGGCAAAATTGGAGAAACCAGCACTTGGACCTGGCTTCTCCCTGGACCTGCCTGCCCTGGGGTCCTGCTCCTTGCCTGCTGCTGGAGTGACCCTGCCTGCCGTGGAACTGCGGCTTCCTTGCACTGTTCAGCCAATACTACTGCAAGAGTTTTACCTCCTGGCAGGCATGTCTACGGACACTTTGGTTCTGGCACGTCCCTGTTCCTTTGGATTTGTGCCACGTTATCCACAAATCGGATTATAAAAGCTGCAGTTCTGGAGCCTACCACTGAAGAAAGTCCTAGGCACCATCTCCAAATTCCTGCTCCAACCTCGTGAGTAAACTCGGTGTTCTTGTACTTACCCTACGGTCCTGGCTTGCATCTGATTTTATAAGGCGGGTGTGAAGCTATTTTGTGGCGTAGCCCTTTCTAACTAAAATTGCCCATAAGCATCCCGGTAGAATTCACGAGCGAGTAGAACCTGTAAATAACTTAATCAGTTTTATACACAATTTTGGGGTGGGGTTTAGGAAAAATAGAGATAACTATATTTTTATAATTCCCACCTCATTAATTTAACCCCAATCAAAACAGTCAGTACTTTCTTTCCTATACACTGAAGTTCATCACTTAGGTTTGTTGATACATCACAGTTTCTCGAATATGAACAACCAGAGAAAAATGGCCTCTATCTTCAACGCTCTATATGTCATTGTGATCTATTAACAGGTATAGAGAATGAAATTGCAAGGATTGTTAAGATTGGAACAACTACTGACTAAGGAAATTAACTTATTCAAGACACTAGCTATCCAAAACTATAGAGAAGGTAGAGAAAAGGGTTAATACCCCCCAAAAAAACCCATCATCAACATGCGTCTTATCTACATAGTGATTTATAATGCTCTTCTGGCCTTTCAATTTCCAGTCTCGAGCTTGGGAGAGATAGGGGATAGCTGCAATTTGTGTGTGTCTTTCTTTGGAAGGCTTATTTCAGCTGCTGCTGACAAAACCCACTGAAGCATAAATCTTGTCCTTATAGTTGGAACTGAACAGCACTGTCCTTATTGATTTATCTGCTGTTTGTTTCTTCCAGCAGTCTCCTCTGATTTAATTCCTCGAGTTTAGGATAATATGACAAAAGTAAATTGATGTGCACATTAACAAAAATATATTTAAATGTCTTACTCCCTTCTCCAAGATCCATTTAAGTGTCCGCAGAAATTTGTATTGAAGGACCCAGCACGAGGAAACCTTTTACCCCACTTTCACCATTACTTTTTTGATCTACCTTGTCAGACTGTGCATTTTTTCCTCATAAACTATACAGTGGTCAACTCTCTATGAGTCTGTGATATAACAGAAATAGTGTGGCCAGCAAGACTAGGGTAGTGATTGTACCTCTGTACTCAGCACTGTTGAGGCCTCACTTCAAATACTGTGTTTAGTTTTGGGCCCCTCACTACAGGAAGGATATTGAGGTGCTGGAGAAAGGCAGCAAAGCTGATGAAAGGTCTAGTCTTACAAGGAGCAGCTGAGGGAACTGAGGTTTAGTTTGTAGGAAAGGAGGTTGAGAGAAGACCTTATCTCTCTCTATAGCTACCAGGAAGCAGGTTGTAGCAAGGTGGGTGTTGCTCTCTTCTCCTAAGTTAAAGCTAGGAGAAGAGGAAATGGCTTCAGGTTGTGCAGGGGGAAGTTTAGATTGGGTAAATATCTTCTCTCAGTCAAACACTGAAGCAGGCTGCCCAGGGAAATGTTTGTCACCATCACTGGACATATCTAAAAGATCTTGTCCTGGTTTGAATTAGAACAGAGATAATTCTGTTCAGTGACTACTTTTCAGCTCAGTCCCTTCTAGGTAACTGCACTTTCTGAAGTTATTGGCATGTTGTCTACTTCTAGAAGTGGTAATGCTCGATGTTTGTATTTACTACCAAGGACTGGCATGTAGAAAGTCTCTTGCTGGTACTTGCTCCTGTGCAGATGTAGGTTGCTGCTATATTTGTGCACCATGTTCGGGGTTTATAGATAAAAGACTGCACTTACAGGGAGGAGCCAAGAGGCCAGGTGCCAGCATCTGACTTGGCAGTGTTATATCAGTGGTTAGACTCAATGATCTTAAGCACCTTTTTCCCGATCTTAACAGGTCTATGATTCTATGACTATTCAATACTGAACATAGTTTTTCATCTTAGATTAGAAACCTGTCAATATTATAATTGATTAACAATATTGTCACCCACCAACAACTTTAGAAACTGATGTTAATGCAATGTTATCAGTGAGAACTTGTCTTTGTATGATGAAAAACCAGCTACAGGGAACACTCCAGAACATCATGAAAACTGTAGTCAGAGGAAACATAATGTTCTTTACTTACAGAAAGATTAAACAAAGTGACTGAGAGCTATATATCCTTTTCTCTGCCCCAAAGAGATTTTGTCTAAATGGAATAATATGTTTCTATTATTACTTTATTATTATTTCATTACATTGAGCTATATTTCATCAGGTGTGATGGGTTGACCTTGGCTGTATGCCAGGTGCTCACCAAGGTATCATTTCCCCTTCTCACCTGGACAGGGGAGAGAAAATATAATGAAAGGCTCATGGGTTGAGACAAAAACAGGGAGAATGCTTGCTGGTTACTGCAATGGGCAAAACAGACTTGGGGAAAATCTGTTTATTTTATTAGTAGTCAAATCAGAGTAGAGTAATCAGAAATAGAATCATAGAATCAATAAGGTTGGAAAAGACCTCAGAGATCATAAAGTCCTTCAAACCTAGTTTAAAGCCCTCCCAATGAGCCCTGCCAACTCTAGTGCTAAAGCCCTGTTGCCCTTTCTAGATAGCTTCACCCCATTTAGGTCCAGCAGGTTAGGTGTGGTAAATGTTGCCCCTTGATCAAAGAACCCAAAATTCCACTGCTGGCACCATCCCCTGAGCCATTTGTTGATGGCATAGGTTTTCCTGTTCCTTTCAGTGTACACCCCTGCCACTGAGGGAACTGAGCAGAATACCACTTGAGCTCCTGCCCCATCAATCAATTGTCTGAGGTCCTTGAATTCCTTTTTGATTGTCCTGGTGCCCTTCATATCAATCTTATCACTGCCAGCTTGGGTTACCAGCAATGGGTAATAGTCAGAGGGCTGGATTAGCTTTGGTAGTTTCCTGGTGATAGATACTAAATCTCAAAACACCTTCACTCCACCCAATTTCTCTACCTCCTCCATGCAAGGTGGGAGCAGTCAGGTCATCAACAAGTTTCTGCAACTAATTCCTCCTCATGGGGAGGACTCCTCACATTCCTTTCCTACTCCAACTTGGGGTCCTACAGGAAATAGTCCTCCAAGAACTTCTCCAGCCTGAGTCCTTTCCATGGACTACTCTTAGTCACAAACTACTCCAGTGCGGTTCTCTTCTACAGGGTGTAGTCCTTCAGGAACAGGCTGCTCCAGCATGATTCTCCTGCAGTTTCAGAAGTCCTGCCAGCAAACCTGCTCCACAGTGAGCTTGTGTCTCTCCTTGGGTCCACAGGTCCTACCTGGAACCTGTTCCAGTTTGGGCTTCCCATAGGGTGACAGCCTCCTTTGCTATGGTGTGGGGTCCTTGTTGGCTGCAGGTGGATATCCACTCCACCCCGGACCTGTATAGGCTGCAAGGGGCAGCCAACCTCACTATGGTCTTCACCATGGGTTTCAGGGCAATATCTGCTCCAGTGCCTGGAGCATATCCTTTTTCACAGCTCTTGGTGTCTGTAGAGTTGTTTGTCTCACATATTCTCTGTCTGGCTGCAATTGCTTTTGCACAGTAACTTTTTCCCTTTCCTAAATATGTTATTACAGAGGTGCTACCACTGTTGTTGATGAGTTTGGCCAATTCCAAGATGGCCAGCAGTGAGCCCCTCTTGGAACTGGATGGTATTGGCTGTATCAGACACAGGTGAAGCTTCTAGCAGCTTCTCAAAGAAGCCACTTCTGTAGCCACCCCACTATGAAAACCTTGCCATACAGGCCGAATGCAGCCTGTTTTGGAATGTCAGTTACTACGCCCACAGATCTTTTATATTCTAGTGGGTTCCCTTCTGTCTTGGGAATTCTTTTATGAAAATTGGCATTTTCCTTTTCTTTCATTCTCATTTATTTATTTATTATGAAATAATAATTTAAAAGAGTCTTTGGGGAGTTTGCCCATGAGGCATGTACATACATCTCAACACCTCAGCCTGGAGAAGAGGAGGCTCCAGGGAAACCTAATAGCAGCCTTCCAGTACATGAAGGGGGCCTACAAGGAAGATGGAGAGAGACTGTTTACAAATGCCTATAGTGATAGGACAAGGGGCAATGGCTTCCAACTAGAGAGGAGCAGATGTAGATTGGGTATTAGGAACAGGTTCTTTACTATGAGGGTGGTGGAACACTGGAACAGGTTGCCCAGGGAGGTGGTTGGGGCCCCATCCCTGGAGATAATCAAAGTGAGGTTCAACAGGGCTCTGGGCACCCTGATCTAGTTGAGGATGCCCCTGCTAAGTGCAGAGGGATTTGGACTAAATAACCTTTGAAGGCCTGCTCCAACCTAGACCATTCTGTGATTCTATTATTCTATGATCTGTCTCTTCTGATAAATACCCAATTCTCCAGGAGATATTTTTGTTCCAAAGATGATTTATAGTGAAGAAAATAAGTGATTTATACTCCATAGTGTTGTGTCTTTCATTGTCTGGCTCTTTTTTTTTTTCCTCTTTTTTTTTTTCCCCTGAAATTGCAGTACAGTCATGAAGGTAATTTGAGAAATCTGTAAAAGTAAACTTGGCAGACATTTCCAAATCCTGGCTGTTGTAAAGAATCTTGTGGAAGAAAAATAGAGTGGAACCAGAGCTTAGGGAGCTGATAGATGCACACAGTGCCCTGGAAAAGCAGTGTAAAAGCTTAGATGCTTCATAGCTTTGGCAAGAAGAACAAGCTTTGTAGATAATTCATGGAAATAGATTTAGCATATTTGTTAAAGTCACTATTTATTTCGGTCTTCCATTCTCTATAGCCAACATATTACAGTACTTGGAATAGATAACCATGGAGGCAAAGCTAGAAGGGGCTAATGTTAGGATTCCCCAGTTCAGACAATATGCTCCAGTGGTTCTGATTTCCTTAAAAGAACATTGTATCATAGAATCATCATAGAATGGTTTGGGTTGGAAGGTTCTTTGAAGATCATCTAGTTCTAACCCCTCTGGCATGGGCAGGGATCCTTTCCACTAGACCAGATTGCTCAAGGCCTTGTCCAACCTGGCATTGAGCACCTTCAGAGAGGGGACATCCCCAACCTCCCCGTGCAACCCATTCCAATGTCTCAAGACCCTCACTGTAAATAATTTCTTTCTAATATCCAGTCTAGATCTGCCCTCTTCAAGCTTCAATCCATTCCATCCCATCCTGTCACTACAAACCCTTGTACAAAGTCTCTTCCAGGCCTTCTCATAGGCCCCCATCAGGTCCTGGAAGGCCAATATAAGGTGTCCCTGAAGCTTTCTCTTCTCCAGGCTGAATAGCCCCAGCTCTTGCAGCCTGTCCCCACAGGTGATGTGCTAAAGCCCCCTAGTCATCTTTGTGGCACTCCTCTGGACATGCTCCAGTAGTTCAATGTTATTCTTGTTTTGGGGGCACCAGAACTAGACACAGTACTCCAGGTGGGGTCTCGTGAGAACAGAGTAGGGGAGGAAATCACCTGACTCATCCCACTGGTCACACTTCTTTTGATGACCTCAAGACACTCTTGGCTTTCTGGGCTGCAAGTGCACATTGCTGGCTCATGTTGAGTTTTTCATCAACTGACACCCTCCAAGTCCTTCTGCCTGAGACTGCTCTTGAGCCACTCCTCACCCAGCCTCTCTGCGTGCTTGGGATTGCCTGAGGTAGGTGTAGAACCTTGCACCTTGTTGAACTTCATGACATTGGTATGGGATATATTATATAATGATATAATAATTACATAAGGTTTCTTTCCCAGATATAATTAGCAGTTTGAAGATATGCCTAACGGTATTTGCTCCTGTCCTGATCAAGACAGAGGTTTGAAAAACAAATCAGAGATAATAGCAATCAACTATATTGTCATGTGTTTTGTGGGGGTCTTCTTCAGAACAGAAAACAAGTCCCTTCATTTAGTTTTATTTAGTTCATACTCTTTAAATTTCCTTTTTTTGTTGTTTTCACATGAATATAAACTTTTTGCTCTCTAGCAAAAAAAAAAAAAAAGTGGATGAAAGAGAAAAAAAGTTATAGCAAGGAAGGTCAAAGAGGGTGCTGATAAGGGCTTTCTTCAGTGAGAAAAGTTTATATTAGAACATGACAGCTTGTCAGACCTTAAACATTCCTTGTGAATGTATCATTTTAAACAAACCCTCAATGCAAAATCTGTGTAGCTACAGGGCAGAAGATGAGGAGAGAAAGACAAACCAAATTTACTAACAAGAAAATGCTAAGGAAATGTCCTGAAGGTGTTGAAGAGTTATATGCAAATCCCCTACTGTTTCAAATCGATGAGGACTAATTAATCCTTCTCAGTCCCTGCTTTTGAAGCTGTTCTTCATTATTTATTGCTCCCAAGAAAGAAACTAAAGCTGTAACCTGAGCATTAGGGCACTCAATGGGGAAGTGAAACATCAGCCTTGAGCCAGTCAGAAGTGGGAATCAACATATGATCTCCTGTGGATCAGGCGAATATTTTATCCACAGTGTCATTGTGGGTTATCTCTTTGTGGTTTTGTTTTCTTTTGTGTCTTGCTTTCCCCGATGAAGAATTTGGAAATATCCTGTCTTTGTTCCAGTGAAGAATGAAAACACCCCTTTTTGAAAAAAACTTTTTTCTCTTTTTTCCTGACCCACAGTTCTCGCTTTGCAGACTTCCAAAAGCAGAAGTGGTTAAGATCTGAAAATGTGGAAGAGACCATTCAAATGTCTTGGACTGCAGATGGTTCAAAGTAAAGGTAAAGAATAGAATAGAATAGAATAGAATAGAATAGAATAGAATAGAATAGAATAGAATAGACCAGGTTGGAAGAGACCTTCAAGATCATCACATCCAACCCATCAACTAATCCAACCCACCTAAAAAATAACCCATGGCACCAAGCACCCCATCAAGTCTCCTGAAAACCTCCAATGACAGCGACTCCACCCCCTCCAGGCAGCCCATTCCAATGGGCAATCACTCTCTCTGTATAGAACTTCTTCCTAACATCCAACCTAAACCTCCCCTGGTGCAGCCTGAGACTGTGTCCTCTTGTTCTGGTACTGGCTGTCTGGGAGAAGAGACCATCATCCGTCTGTCTACAACCTCCCTTCAGGTAGTTGTAGAGAGTAATAAGGTCACCCCTGAGTCTCCTTTTCTCCAGGCTAAGCAATCCCAGCTCCCTCAGCCTCTCCTCATAGGCCTTGTGTTCCAAACCCCTCACCAAATTTGTTGCCCTTCCCTGGACTCGCTCCAGCAAGTCAACATCCTTCCTAAACTGAGAGGCCCAGAACTGGACACAGTACTCGAGGTGCAGCCTAACCAGTGCAGTGTACAGGGGCAGAATGACCTCCCTGCTCCTGCTGGCCACACTGTTCCTGATGCAGGCCAGGAGGCCATTGGCCCTCTTGGCTGCCTGGGCACAATGCAGGCTCATGTTCAGCCTACCATCGAACAGTACCCCCAGGTCCTTCTCCACCTGACTGCTTTCCAGCCACTCTGACCCCAGCCTGTAGCTCTGCTTGGGGTTGTTGTGGCCAATGTGCAGAACCCGGCACTTGGATGTGTTCAATCTCATGCCCTTGGACTCTGCCCATCTGTCCAGCCTGTTGAGGTCCCTCTGCAGAGCCTCTCTACCCTCCAGCAGATCAATTCCTGCCCCCAGCTTGGTGTCATCAGCAAATTTACTGATGAGGGACTCAATGCCCTCATCCAGATCATCAATAAAGATGTTAAAGAGCATGGGGCCCAGCACTGATCCCTGGGGCACACCACTGGTGACTGGCTGCCAGCTGGATGTGGCACCATTCACCACCACTCTCTGGGCTCAGCCCTCCAGCCAGTTCCTAACCCATCGCAGTGTGCTCCCATCCAAGCCATGGGCTGACAGCTTGGCCAGGAGTTTGCTATGGGGAACGGTGTCAAAGGCCTTGCTGAGGTCCAGGTAGACTACATCCACAGGCCTCCCCACATCCACCAGGCGGGTCACCTGATCATAGAAGGAGATCAGGTTGGTCAGGCAGGACCTATATCCATGCTGGCTGGGCCTGATCCCTTGTCCATCCTGTAAGTGCTGTGTGATTGCACTCAGGATGACCTGTTCCATAATCTTGCCTGGCACTGAGGTCAGGCTGACAGGCCTGTAATTCCCTGGCTCGTCCAACCGACACTTCTTGTGGATGGGCACAATGTTGGCCAGCTTCCAGTCTTCTGGGACCTCTCCAGTGAGCCAGGACTGCTGAAAAATGATGGAGAGTGGCTTGGCCAGCTCATCTGCCAGCTCTCTCAGCACCCTAGGATGGATCCCATCTGGTCCCATGGACTTGTGGGGATCCAAGTGGCTGAGGAGAGTTCCAATCACCTGCTCATGGAACATAGGGAAACTATGCAGCTCCCTGGCTCCTTCTGCCAGCTCTGCAGGCCAGCTGTCTGGAAGACGTTTTGTCCTTCTAGTAAAAATTGAGGCAAAGAAGGTGTTAAGTACCTCTGCTTTTTCCTCATCTTTTGATACAACATTTCCCTCCATGTCAACCAAGGAGTGGAGGTTGTCCTTTCTCTTGCTATTAATATATTTATAGAAGGACTTTTTGTTGTCCTTCACAGCAGAGGCCAGTTTAAGCTCCAAATGTGCTTTTGCCTCCCTAATTTTCTTCCTGCATGATTTGGCAACATCCTTAAACATTCCGTGGGTTGCCTCACCTTTCTTCCAAAGGTGATACACCCTCTTTTTTTCCCTTAGTTCTATTAAAAGTTCATTACCCATCATGGCTGAAGAATGTGTTGTGACTTGGCAAGGAAACCATTAACTGCTGTTTTAAGTCATCTTTTGTTGGTGCTTGGACACTTTCAGACTGTCAGGTTCCTGCTTATTTACATTTTCTTATTTACATTTTATTTTATTCAATGTTTTCTAATGTCCACATACCTTAATCTGGCAGAATGGCTCATACACCAGAGGGTTATGCTGTCATTCAGAGAAGTATTAATAGGCTAGAGAAATGAGCTGATGAGACCTTCATGAAGTTCAAATGGAAGTGGAAAGTCCTACATCTGGGAAGCAGCATTTCCATGCATCAGTGTATGTTAGGTGCCAGCTGGCTGAAAAGCAGCTTTTGCAAGAAGTATCTCCAGGTCCTGATGGACAATAAGATGAGCAGGAGCAATGCAGGTTAAAAAAAACAACCCCAAACAACTGGTGCCATCTCTTTGCTCCACATACAGCTTTGAAGGTAGCTCTAACATGAAGAGCAACATGTCTAGATATAACATAGAAAAGAGATCCCAAAACAGAAGTTGATATACCAAAAACCATGCATGGTGGAGGCTGTACAGCATCTATGCTCTTCCAAGGACTGTGATTATCCAGTGCTTCAGCTAGCCAAGGCCTTTTCTTTATGGCACTGTGAAATATCCAATGCTTTCTGCAGGCCCATATGTATACTGTATGTACCTATTAAAGACTATACAGCACTTACATGTGAAAATGTCACATACTACAAACTTACTAAGCTTCATAAATAGGATAAATATGGGCTCTTGTTCTTAGTGGATGACACCAAAGCACTCAGACTTGGAAACAAGTGCTCCAGATGAGGATAGAAACTGAGATCTAGGACTGGGAAGAGGTCATCTTTGGGGCCACCTGAGCAACATGTTGCTGTATTCATTTATCCCCATGCTCAGTGGGTAAAAATTGTCACCAGGGTTTGTCTGATGTGGCAACGAGCACATTCTGGGATTTTTAGGGTGCTCAGGAGGATTTATAGGTGTATTTTGTAGCATGGTTGGGGAAATTGAACATCACTTTGTTGAAGAAATATTGAGAGAATTGGCACTGTTCAGTCTTGGGAAAAGAATGCTGAGAGAGGATCTTATTAATGTTGTGACCGTGTGAGGCTGTGCCTTTAAGGAAGGGGCACACTGGCTAGATGTTTATAAAATATTTTGGTATTCTAAACGAATTTCATTGGCTAGGTAAGGTGGGAGGTGAGAGTGGACCCAGCATGGCTGGGACTTTCTCTCAGTTTCTCTTCCTTCACTGTTCCTTTCGGCTGGACTGCTTCTGGGCTTCTGGCCAACTAAGATAAGATACTAACTACTGTACCAGGCCTCTCTTTCTTTCCTGCCCTGTTAACCATCCTTATCTCTTTTCTACCTCTTTTGGGGGAGAAGGGAGGTAGGGGGGTGAAGGGGGCATAGGGGGAAGCCCCCTCTGTGGGGGGTCTGGTTTCTGGTTGAGTTCATTTGCTGTATATTCATGTATATATTGTAAAATACCTGTGTTTGTTGTGTTACATAGAATCTGTTTCCTTGTAAAATATACTCTCATTTCTCCGACTGGGTTTTAGCCGCGGTTTCTTTCTCAGTGGGGGAGGGAAAGCAGAGCCTTTCCTTTCAACCCACCACAAATGTCTATAAATATCTGAGGAGTGGGTGTCAAGATGAAGGTGCCAGTCTCTTTTCAGTGGTGCCCAGTGATAGGACAAGGAACAATGGGTACATGCTAGAACACCTCAACACAAAGAGACACTTAACAGTGAAGGAGCACTGGAATACGCTGCCCAAAGAGGTTGTGGAGTCTCTTTCTCTGGAGACTTTCAAAACCCACCTGAATGAGTTGCTGTGTAGCCTGCCGTAGGTGATACTGCTTTGGCTGAGCTTTGAACTTGATGATCTCTAGAGGTCTCTTCCAAACCCTAACACTTTGTGATTCTGTGATTTTTGAAGCAGGTGTCACTAGGTGGCACAATTATTAAGAGCTTTCACAGCCTGTTATGGCCTAGCAGCAGGCAATTGCTCTGCCTATTTTGGTGGTGGGAGTTAGTGGAAAGGGAACTGTTTTTTTCACACTTCCTAATACAGCAGATTATTTATGGAGGCAGAGTAACTGCCTGAAGCCAGGGCCTGCTGTCACCTGAGCTCCTGGCACACCAGCTTGGCTGAAACTTGGTCATGCCCACCTCTGTTCTGAGAGGTTGGCCAATAATATGGAGAAATGTATGACTCTATTCCATAGATGAGAATTTACACAAAGATAGTGCTTCTTGTTTCCTCTTTAAAGAGAAGCTGATTTACATGGCCTAGAAAATCAGGTGATGCTTAGCAAAGGAACAGCAGTATTTTAGTACATGAATGTCATGTAAAGGAGATAATTATGTGATTAATTGCACAGCTATATGAGAAATCATCCTGTGCACTCAAGTCTTTCCCATAATCTATCACAAACAGTACTTATTCTGGCTATTCAAGTAGCGAGGCTAAAATATTCCTCTTGATATGTTATGGTAAATTTTTTACTTTGTTTATTAATCTTTTGTCACTTCCCCTTCCATAATAAATTTATTTTCTTTTATAAAATCCTGTCTTGGAGTAAGTCAATGTGCAATGACAGTTTGATATTTTGTGACTTAGCAAAAAGACCATTCTTACCCCTGGGATGGGACACATCTCTGACTTTCAGCCCTGAGACAACCTCTTGGAAGTGGCACATTTAATTTGCTGAAGTAAGTTTATGGTTGAGATATTCATATTTTCTTCCAGACTCTGAACATACCCACAACATGCCTTATTTTAGCCTGGAGAAGAGGAGGCTCAGGGGAGACCTTATTGCTGTCTACAACTACCTGAAGGGAGGTTGTAGCTAGGTGGGGGTTGGACTGGGCCCCTCAATTTAAGTAGGACATTGAGATGCTGGAACATGTCCAGAGAGGGGCAGTGAGGCTGGTGAGAGGTCTCAAGCACAAGACCTATGATGAGAGGCTGAGGGAGCTGGGATTCTTTAGCTTGGAGAAGAGGATGCTCAGGGGAGACCTTATTGCTGTCTACAACTACCTGAAGGATGGTTGTAGCCAGGAGGGGGTTGGTCTCTTCTCCCAGGCAATCAGCACCAGAACAAGGGGACACAGTCTCAAGCTGTGTCAGGGGAGGTTTAGGCTGGAGGTTAGGAAGAAATTCTTTATAGAAGGAGTTATTGCCCATTGGAATGTGCTGCCCAGAGAGGTGGTGGAGTCACCATCACTGGAGGTGTTAGGAAGAGACTTGATGGGGTGCTTGGTGCCATGGTTTAGTTGATTAAGTAGTGTTGGATGATAGGTTGGACTCAATGATCTCAAAGGTTTCTTCCAACCTGGTTAATTCTATTCTAGTCTAGTCTAGTCTAGTCTAGTCTAGTCTCTATCTCTAATTGTGGTTTTAAAGATTCTATTTTTTTTTTTTTCCTTTTAATGTCTCTGGAATAAAGCTACTGGCACAGATTGGTGCAAAGGTTATTTTACCAGGAATTACGGATATCTACACTATTACTGTAGCAAAGTCAGATGTGATTTGGCCTTCATGATCAAATGTGATCAAAATCTTTAAATACTTGCCACATGGGACCGATGTAGTAAAACAGACTGGTTCTATGCACTCTTTTTGAAGGTCCATTGTGTAGACTTTCTTACAGTTTCTCTTGTGAGGATCATAGTTATTAAAACAGACTTCTCAGAGGTCTGTGTTTCAGTTCTCTCTCTGAATGCTCGTTTGTCTATCTGGGGCTATAGCTCTGACAAAGACAAGGTGAAGCAAAATCTTTGCTTTAGGAAAAGACTGTTCAAAGTGATCTAAAATCCATTTCTAAATACATCTAAAACCACACAACATCTGGGAAGTGGAAAAAGTAGTAATGCCTGTGCTCTGGGATATAGGAAATTATGAACTGTGTCATTTGTGCAGTGCTTTGCCTTGTAGTGTGTACATGCTGTGCCAGGAGATTTGCCTCTTGGGCGGATCATAGAAAGAGGAAAGAAAGCAAATGCAAAGGTCAAACGCAGCAGAAATCCCTGCTAGTGCACCTGAGGTATTTGCTGAAAACAGCAGGCAAGGACCAGGTTAAGCAGGCAAGAAACCATCACCCTGAGAAAGACTGCTGTTTTGCTTTGTGTTTGGGAGAACGCCAGTATCTGTTGATCCACATCCACATGAGGACTTGTGTGCAGCTTTAAACAAATGACATTACCTCACACCTATGACTTCCTCCAGAAAGAGATAAGTTGTCTCTAGGGTGCCTTCCAACCTAGGCCATTCCATGATTCTGATTCTCTTTATTTGGCACACCAAGTAGTATTTTTTTGCTAAAATAAATTATAAACAAAATTCAGTTGCTGTGTCATAGATATTTTAAAACACCTACAGCTACCAGAGCTTATCACAGTGGTCATTGCTGTGTTTTACTCTTCATGTGATTTCCCAGTCACAGATCCTCCTTTTTTACTCTTTCCCTGGAACGTTAACACCAACATGATTTTTACCTTAGGAGCGTAGAGTGAAACGCATCCAACTTCTAGGGTCTGAGGACTATCTTCATTAACAGAGACCCAGAGCAAAATCTATCATGAATCTCAAGGTTCCACACAATTGGAAGAGAAGAAATTTGGGCTTCCATTCCTACTTCACTTAACCCCTAGCATGCAATTCTTTGTAGGCTTAGATCATTGAATCAGGGTCCTGCAACTAGTTAAACTGTGCAAGCAAACTGATACAAATGCAAAATAATTATACTTCCTATTTTCTCTAACACTATTCTTGGATAAAACTGTATCACATCAAAGATGGTTAGGGTGTTTTCCTGGGAGCAGGGAATTGTGGGTTTGTATTTTTCAGAGAAGGGATTAGCAAAGCCTGTGGAAGCTTAAAAGAAAAAAAGCTCAATTTGTGAGAACATTGCATTTGTTACCTTACCTCCATTACTGGCAAAACCATGGATTTGGTTCTGAAGAATATACTGGAAGGAGGGCATTGAATTGGTCTGTGTTCAAAGAAGAGCTAGAAAAAAGATGAACATGTCTTTCTATTCTTTTTAGTGAGAAACTCTGGATACTCTTTTACTGGATAAGAGTTATTTAATCTTTTCAAAGATAAAGCTCTAACTTCATCTGTAGAATCATAGAATCATAGAATCAATAAGGTTGGAAAAGACTTCACAGATCATCAAGTCCAACCTATTACCTAATACCTAACACCTCATGACAACTAAATCAAGTGCCATGTCCAATCCTTTTTTGAGCACCTCCAGGGACAGTGACTCCACCACCTCTCTGGGCAGCACATTCCAATGGCCAGTTACTCTTTCTGTGAAGAACTTTCTCCTCACCTCGAGCCTAAACTTCCTCTGGCACAGCTTGAGACTGTATATGTATATGTATATGTATAATATGTATATGTATATGTATATATGTATATGTACATGTATAATTCTATATGTAATCCTGTACTCTATATTTTCCCATACACTGCCTGATATTTGCAATTACAGATGTTTCCTGGGGATGGACCATCAATGAATTGGAGAATTTAAATCCCTATGAAAAAAAGTTACTTAATACTACTCAAACTTGTGGTCTGTGCTGTTATGTGGATGTGTAGACATCTGGGGATGTCCCTAATGGATCATATTATCACAGAGTACCTCAAGTGAGAAGGGACACATAAGAATCATTGAGTCCAGATCCCTGCTGTTCTACCTAAAACTACCTAAAACTAAACCATATGACTAAGAGTGTTGTCCAGACACTTTGACTAGCTTTTTGCTTCCCTGGGAAGCCTGTGCCAGTGCACAGGCACCCTCTCAGTGTATGCATTAGTGAAGTTAGTTAATTCACTGTCTGTGTCAAGTCTTACAGCTCATCTGTGAACTTAATATGATTTCCACTACTGGGGACTATCCTGACCAAAATGGCCAAAAATTACCTCTTTCCCCACTTTACATTCTCAGAAGGCATCACCCTTTTCTGCAGAGTATTTGGACAAAGTGACAGCTGAGAAGGTTTTATGACTGCTGCTAACAGTAATTTTGTTTTTCCTTGTGGAAAATAAACCATTTGTCATGAAGAAATTGTAGCTCCCAAGACTTAAGGATTTGAAAAAAATTCTTCTTCTTTCTTTTCTACATAGTTATTTCTATACACCTATATTAGTGTACCAATTCTTAGCTATGGTACCATCTGTATTTTCAAGTAAGGAATTTAGTATCATGAAGTAACTGCTTTTAAAGGATCAAATTTTGTGAATAATATATAAGGGTGTACTACCATGAGCAAAGAAAATATGCATTAACTTTGTTTGAAATGAACTGAAACCACTGTAGGCTCCTTACTTTGCAATCACTAGAGCAAACCAATCAGCCCTGTTAGGAGTGTGATCTTCCTGCTGCCAGCAGTGCTAACAGTTCGCTTTGACTCAAGGACTCAAGGAAGTTCTTCACCATGAGAGTGGTGAGGCCCTAGAATGGGTTGTCCAGGGATGTGGTTGAGGCCCCATCCCTGGAGGTGTTTAAGACCAGGCTGGATGAAGCTCTGGCCAGCCTGATCTAGTGTGAGGTGTCCCTGCCCATAGCAGGGGGGTTGGAACTAGATGATCCTTTTGGTCCCTTCCAACCCTGACTGATACTATGATACTATGATCCGTCTGCCAGGCAGACAATGAAGCTTGGCTTGCAAGCTGAAGGTTTTCTCTAGCTTGTGGCACATCCAGCTGCTGAGATGATTTAGAGATCCCTTACTGGAGATGTATGCTCCACATTATGCAGCTTCCTCTTAGAGGCTGATGTCTGGAACATCCATGGAGCCCAATCATGCTTACTTCTGAAATGGTTTAGATTTATCCTCACAACGATACTTTCCAGCAGGAAGGGCAGGTACTGAACAGTGGCTTTCTTATGGTTTTGTACAGTAACTCTATGCTAAACAGCTAAGCTGTTTTTGGCTTTTATCTTCCCAGCTGTACCAGCCTGAGGCAGTGCGAACATTCATGCCTGTGTCAACAATGCAGCCACCTGTCCTAGTTTCTCACTCCCACTCGTGCTGAAAAGCAACCAGACTTCTCCTGAAGCAACTCCCCTCTGGGTTCATAGAGTTTTGTAGTGTCTTACTGGCTGCACATAAGATCATTGCAAGGAACTCTAAGTGTAAACCCACACTTGAAGACTGTTAAGTAATTGCATGTTTGCTCCCAGCACTGTTCTCTCACTTTCCAGTCACTTAACATTTGCAATCTTAATGACTTCCTCTTTGCTGTCCTCTCCTATTTTCCTGCAGCTAACGTCTGCCTCTTCTTTAAGAATTGCCCACTCTTCCTTCCCATAATATAATAACAGTTTACATTCTGAGCCACACATTTTCCATTTTCTGTTCCCAGCCTTTAAAAGAAGCCTCTGTGTTAAATGAAGTAATTAATTCTGTCACCATGAGCTGCAATGGAAATACAAGCCACCTTGACTTAACAGTACTGCACAGTCAGAAGGGTACTTCATTTACTTGTTATTTATTTTAAGCAACTAAAACCGTAGAGTATTTGAAAGGGAAATGGTGACCTGAAGAGGGCAGTCAGCCAAGATCCTATTTTGTCTTGTCTGCCTTGTTATTTGACATCTTTTCCAGAAAAAGTAGAATAACTGCTATAGAGAGTTCTGTATATTATTCCCACCCCTAGGGTTGGCAGAGCTGTGGGGAGACCACAGTATACATCTAGCAAAGCTACTGCTCTCGGCATTACAACTGCTTGTTCTTTGTGCTTATTTCCACCAAGGGCAAAATACAATCCAGAGCCCTGTCTGAACACAAAATGTCTTTACATTGGTAGTGGAAGAAGGCACAGCAGGAAGCTTTGTATTTAAAATTTTATACCAGTCTTTATTTTAAAAGTAGAGCAAAATAGATTTGTAACAATATCCCTGCCTTCCTGCTTAGACAGCTACAGGCAGATGTGACATGAATTGGTGCCTGCCAAAGAGTAACCTTTTGCTCCAGTTCTGCCCATGGGTTGGTATGAAAGATTACTAGGCCCCCACTCCAGTTAAATACCTCACACCCAGCCTTCAGAGCCCTCAGCAATAATGCCGTGCAGCAGAAAAGCACAGGCAAGTGCTGTGGATACTGGAGAAGGGGAACAGTGACTGTCATTGCAGTGAATGCAAAATCCTGGGTGTGTGCTCCTTTCTTCTGTATTACACTCAACCCTGCTACAAGGATTTTTCCTTGCAAGGCCAAAAAAAAAATAAAATTAAAAAATCCCACTGCATGAAGCATGTGCTGGTGCCTCTCCACGTACTGCTACTTACTGCTTGCAACCATTTTTCCTCTTCTACCTAGATAAGTCTTCTGCTAGAGGCATTATCCAAGCTACGTCTTTTGGCGCCTCATTACTGCTGTTTAGCCTTGAATATATACTGCTTCTTCACCATGAAAGAACTATCATTTAAAACTAAAGCAGACTTTTTCTTGCATTCTGTTCAGCACCAAGTAAAACCTGGAAGAGATTAACTAGAGCTTGAAGAGACTGAAAGCTCACCTGGCCCAGTTTGCAGCCCCTGAAGTACATTAAATTGTACCAAAATGATTCCTGGAAATGTTTGTCAAACCTACTCTATAAAAACACTGGTGATTGCAATTCTACATCAGGACTTCGCTATCCTTATTATTAGAAACTACTCTTTTAAGGTCTGAACTACATTTGCCTTTGCTGCAATTACTGTCTTTGTTCTCGTTGTACCTAGAGAATAATTTGCAACTGTTCTTTCTACAGAAACTACTTGAAGACCATTATGGTGCCTTTCAGTCTTTTCCAAACTGAGCAATTTCTTTCAATCCTTCCTCACAAACCTTGTCTCTTAATCCACCATTTTCCCCCCCCACCTCTCCTTTTCTTTCTCCATTGCTTCCAAGTGGTCTGAATCATGCTCAGAACTCAGTCAGATCAGAAAAAGGTGGAATTCTGCTCTAGATTTAATTTCAGACTCAGATACCTAGATTTATTTGTCTGTAATGTATGTCTTCACAAGGGAGGAAGACATCTAAATTCCTCATAGTCTGTGGAAATCTAGTTAATTCAGCCAATGGAGTCTAGACAGTTATTTAGATTATCCTAAAATATGCAGATTCAGTTAGCTAAGCAGCTCTGAAGACTCCACTGGGCTCAGTGCAGTTGCCTAGACATCAAAATCTAGCATTACTGACATGAAATATGAATATCCTGCCCAGTATCTAGTTATTGGTCCAGAAGGACAATCTCCTATAGTCTCTGTGCTATATCACTACCCCTTGTCTAATATGCCAAATGACAATCTACACTGAAAACTAAAAGGGTCTCCAGAATCTATCATTATTATTAGTCTAAACTGAGGGGGCGAGGATGTTTGCTAGTCCAATAAAATATGGCATTAGCTGGCTTTTCCATCTTGCAAGATGTTGGACGCTGTGATAGCTAAACCACCCACCTTCTCTTACTCCACAAACACATACATGAGTTAAATGATTACTTGTAGCTTCCCTGTTTTCACTTTAAAAATGCCACGTGTAGAAATGGATGGTTTGTCAAAGTTTCATTCAATCTGGAGAACTTAATTTCTTTAAGAGGTGGAAAGTAGAATCAAGAGGATCATTTGTGCTAGTGGAGCATATGACATAACAGATGAGTGAAAGTAATTGCTTGATAAAAATTAATTTTATCTGGGCTGGAAGCTCCCTCCTTGTATCATTTTGGATTAGATGCTCACGTGGAGAACAGCAGACAAGATGAGGAACTTAGGGAGTATAAAAAGGGATTTTGGAGTTATGATAAGCTCTCATGCTCTCAACAGACCTGTAGAACTCCTAAAGCTGCTCTAGGTACAGTGCTAAATTAGAAAAGCACACCAGAAGTAGGAGGGAACAAAGGTGATTTAATAAACAATGGTTGCTTAATTATCTGGATGAAAATTATCATATTACTAACAAAGTATCAACATAGATTTAATTTCTTCACTCTCCCCTGGATATTGGCTTGGGGCATTTCAGGTGAGCTTAACTGTTTTCTAGGGAAATTACGTTGTATTTACTGTCAGCCTGAAGTAACAGAACCTTCTTTGCAGCAGTCAGGCTCCTCACCAGTCTTGCTCCTTCCCTCTGCACAGTTTCTTGTAAGTGATTTGTCCTCACCTTTTCTGCCCTCCTGACCTGAGAAAAGTCAGTCTTGTTTCTCCTGATCCTCCTGAGTACATGCAGTATTTGCAGCTAACCAGGGTATTCAAGTCAGTATCATTTTACTTCACCTTAAACAACTAATTTCAAAACAAAACAAAAATATGTCATGAAAAGAAAAGCTGTATTGACATTTTCGCTCATGCTCAAACACTAGACAAAAATTGTAGGACATGGAATTCTAGCTAAACATTTGCTGAACTAAAAGCTTTTTACATCCACTAGCAAGCTAATCAATAAAATACAGCTCTGTGTTCCAAGGTCTCTATGTGTACACTAGGATTTGAGCCCTCAGCTCTCTATTCAATAACCCTTTGCTCCTGACATGTTGTCCTATACTGTTGTGTATTTCTAGGAAGAATAAATGGATGTGAAAATATCCAGTGAAACTGGTTATACTCCCGCTATTTAAGGATGTCTTCTTGAGGTTCATTTAGCCTCACTTTGAATGTTGATTTGGTTGAAATTAGCTCTTACATTTTATCTTTTTTTTTTTTTCCCCAGATGTATAACAAGTATGTAGTGCTGTAGCAGTTCATTTTGTAAGGTTTAGAATAGAATAGAACAGAATAGAATAGGACAGAATTAACCAGGTTGGAAAAGACCTCCGAGATCATAGAGTCCAACCTATCATCCAACCCTATCTAATCAACTAAACCTTGCAACCAAGCACCCCATCCAGTCCCTTCCTAAACACCTCCAGTGATGGTGACTCCACCACCTCCCTGGGCAGCACATTCCAATGGCCAATCACAATTTCTGTGAAGAACTTCTTCCTAACATCCAGCCTAAACCTCCCCTGGCACAGCTTGAGACTGTGTCCTCTTGTTTTGGTGCTGGTTGCCTGGGAGAAGAGACCAACCCTCACCTGGCTACAACCTCCCTTCAGGTAGTTGTACAAAGCAATAAGGTCACCCCTGAGCATCCTCTTCTCCAGGTTAAGCAACCCCAGCTCCCTCAGCCTATCCTCAGGGGGCTTGTGCTCCAACCTCACCAGCTTTGTTGCCCTTCTCTGGACACATTCCAGCAAGTCAACATCTTTCCTAAACTGAGGGGCCCAGAACTGGACACAGGATGCAAGATGTGGCCTAACCAGTTCCAAGTACAGGGGCAGAATGACTTCCCTGCTCCTGCTGGCCACACTCTTCCCGATACAGGCCAGGATGCCATTGGCCTTCTTGGCTGCCTGGGCACACTGCTGGCTTGTGTTCAGCCTACTATCAAACAGTACCCCCAAGTCCCTTTCTGCATTGCCACCCGGCACTCATATGTGTTAAATCTCATGCCCTTGGACTCTGCCCATCTGTCCAGTCTGTCAAGGTTCCTCTGCAGAGGTCTCTTACCTTCTAACAGACCAACACCTGCCTCCAGCTTGGTGTCATCTGCAAATTTACTGAACATTGACTCAATCCCATCGTCCAGATCGTAAGGAAAGATATTGAACACCAGCACTGATCCCTGGGGGACACCACTAGTGACTGGCTGCCAGTTGGATGTGGCACAATTCTCCACCACCCTCTGGGCTCAGGTTTAGAACAAGATTGCAGCCTTCTTACCAACAGCGTTTTTTCATGTATTTGTAACTAAATTCAATGCAATTAATGTATGAAATCACTCACATGTGCTAGTAGACTTAGTACTGGAAAAGAGGACTGACTTCAATCCTTTTGCCCTTCTGTACCCAAGTACATCAGCTAAATATGCTACAAAACTGAAGGATATGCTGTAAAACTGAAAGCTGCCAGACTGAAAAGACATGTTGCTTCTTTAATTTGGTTGCACAATTAATTTCTCTTTCCTTCCTTTTTTCTGCCCACCCCTTCCCTCAAGATGCTGTAATGTTTACCCTGAGTGTGGTGAAACTCAGTATATGAAAATATTGAATCTACTGTTATTTGCCTAAATATCAACCTATGCTTACAAGCCAAGACATTCAAGAGACCTACAAATGCAGTGTTTTCTCATGTTGATATTTTGTTGTGCTGATATTGCTGTCCTATATTTTTAAAAGTTTAGATATTATTTTACTAGTTATGGCTTTTTATGGCCACAGTGGAAATTCATGGCTGTGCATGAGGTCCCTGGGAGCCTAGAGTAAGAGACAGCAGGAGCACGAGCCACTACTACAGCTGTCTACATGGGGTGGTATTGGCTCCACTAGAGCTAGCTTGGTTTTACTAGTCCACACAGAGGGCAGTAACAGGACCAAAAGAAATCATCTCATTTTGGTTAGACTTTCAGGCACTTCAGCAGCTAATCTCACACATATTAATGGAGAAGGGCTAGATTTAGATAAAACAGACTGTAAGACTTCAAAACCAAAGGGCCTATGTGCTCTAAGTGACACAAGTCAAGGACTGCTTTCATCTGAGTTTAGCTATGGATTCAAACTTATGTAAGAGCTTTTAAGGTTTTGCATTATGGAGTGAACATTTGAAATTGTTTAAGATTATTACTGTTACTTACAAAGAAATCTTTTATATGCTCCAACTGAGAACCAACTTTCTGTTTGTAAGTCATAACAACATGTTCCAACCAAGAGTGTAAAACACAGCAATTGAGCCTCTACTCTTCTTCATCAGAGAAGGGCAACAAAGTTGGTGAGGGGTTTGGAACACAAGCCCTATGAGGAGATGCTGAGGGAGCTGGGGTTGCTTAGCCTGGAGAAGAGGACACTCAGGGGTGACCCTACTGCTCTGTACAACTACCTGAAGGGAGGTTGTAGCCAGGTGGGGGTTGGTCTCTTCTCCCAGGAAACCAGCACCAGAACAAGAGGACACAGTCTCATGCTGCACCAGGGGAGGTTTAGGCTGGATGTTAGGAAGAAGTTCTTCACAGAAATTGTGATTGGCCATTGGAATGGGCTGCCCAGAGAGGTGGTGTAGTCACCATCATTGGAGGTATTTGGGAGAAGACTTGATAGGGTGCTTGGTTGCAAGGTTTAGTTGATTAGGTGGGTTGGGTGATAGGTTGAACGCAATGATCTGAAGGTCTCTTCCAACCTGGTTTATTCTATTTTATTCTATAAATAAATCCCAAATTAACAAGAAAATATAGAAGATTTATTCGGTGTTTTTAACAGGGAGTGTACTTGTCAGAATTCCATCATATCATTCAACATATCCATAATATAACTGTTCTGAATTAAATGACTAATACTACTCCTTTCACTTCTGCTAACAAATTCTCAAGTCAGAATCATAAAGCTGTTACGGTTCATCAAGGCCAACCACTCACATAGAACTCACAATCCCATCCTTCTACTATGCAAAATTTCTTTTCTTTTGGCGGAAGTCTCACTTTTGTCATCATTAAATGCAACATTTACTAATAAGATAATTTTCTTTGTGTGGGCAGACATCTGTTTCCAAAGTAGCTTTTGAAAGCCTGTCTGTTTCAGCTTGCAATGATATGACAATACTGATCATACTGTGCTTCACAGAAAAAAAATCTTTCCAAAAGTTTGCTGCGTTCAGATGCATTAATAATTATGATTTTGTTAGTTCCCATTGTGATGGTGTCACTTTCTGGGCACCCTTTTGTGGAGGAAAATCAAGCTATTCTTAGTGGTGTCATTTATTCTGTTTGATATGAGAAAAACTATTTCAATGTCTTAATATTATTAGAATTCATGTCCTATAGTCTGGTACACAAAGGTCACATGTTTGAAGCAAAAGGGTATGAATATCATCAGGAATTAAGGAAAAATGAGACAGTGATAAGGATACTACATGTACAGATCTGTACAGATCGCCAGGGTCCTGCCACTCCCGTAGCCTGAAAAGGAAAGTAGCAAGGTGCCCTCCGAGGCTGCTGTTCTCAGTGCGTTCCCGAGAGAGCTTCCCGCTGAAATGTGATACTGTAGGTACTGTAGGTACTATAGACATGGTAACAGTTGCTGACAGCATGCTCATGTGTTCTGTATCATGTTATACTCACGTGGTTTGTACCTCTCAATACATTTGTTTATTCTGTCAGTTTCATTTTTTTTATGGGGCACAAAGCAAAACTGAATCCCAGGATATCTGTAGTGGCCATGACCCAGCATCTTTGGGCATTCAAGCCTCAGCTCTATGTGAGAGAGAGGAACCAGACTAGTCCTTTGTAATGTTTTCTTCATGCTAGAAGTATTTGTGATCTCTGATATGACTGGGTAGGTTTAGACTGGACATTAGGAAACATTTTTGCCCAGCAAGAGTAGTTAGGGATTGGAATGTGCTGCCCAGGGAGGTGGTTGAGTCACCAAGCCTGGATGTGTTTAAAGGTGGTTTGGATGTGGTGCTTGGGGAGATGGTTTAGGGGTGAACCTTGTAGAGTAGGGTTCTGGGTTGGACTTGGTGATCCTGAGGGTCTTTTCCAACCTGAATGTTTCTGTGATTCTGTATTCTCTGGAAACTGAAAGACTTGTTTCCTTTTGTCCAGATCATGTAGTTATTTTTAATATTTAAAGAGTAACTAAGTAAACAAAGATTTTTAGAAGCAGAGAAGTAAAGATGTAACCAAGTAAATGAAATGTTAGCATCTCACTGACAAAGCAGGCAGATACTTGTGTGAGGGGAGTTTTCAGGAACTGCAGTACATTTAAGCTAGGATCAGGCTGAGTTCCTTTGGATGAGGTCTTTCAGCTAAGCAATGATGGCATGTATATTGTGCCAACCTTGTAGTTATGGAAAGTATTTTAACCTGCAGTTTCAAAAGTCTGTTCATAAACATAAAATTCATGTGAAAGAAAGAAAAGCAGTTTCAGTAACATGCAAATAAATTAGAATCTGGAGGAGCTAAGGAATCAGTTTTATGATACGCATTGCTTTAAAGATGGTGCAAACAGTTTCAGAAAGCTGTGTGAGCGATAGCATTCTTTAATGTACATTTCCCCTTCTATATTTAGCAACATCCAAACAAGAAATTTCTTTGTCCTTACCTGAATACTTGGGCTTTGCTACAGTAACACCTCTGGCCAAAACCATAACAATTTTAGAAAGAAGAGAAAAACCCACCCTAATCATTGCAAAAAGGATCAAAAGCAAAACATAAAATATATTCAGTGTTTTCTAGGTCAATTCATATTCTGTCCTTACTTTAAAAATTGACATAATTTCTATAGCAGCAGTTCAGGGAATGTCAGTTTACAATCACTGTTAGATCACATTTTTAGCCATTATATTCTGATGCACTTTAAAGACAGTATTTTTTTGGTATTTAGTTTATGGTCATTAGTTGTTTGTTATATGGTGGCATCACCTTTTTTGATACGAAGTGAAATGAAACATAGGAAAATGTTACAGTTGCTTTCATTTGAAGCATTCTTTTGCTTTGGAGGAAAACAAAATAAGGCATAGGTATTTAAAATGCCTGTAATAAAATTCTTCTAATTCTGAATAAAAATGATCTGAAGTATTTGTGAGAGGCTAAAGCTGGTCTCTCTTGATATGACTCAATAAAGATAAAATCACCTTTGCTGCTTGCCCAGACAATAGCTGATGTGTATTGGGCAGGGCCACAGGAACGATTCTCGGGAAGGTGCATAGATAAGGATTGCTCACCAGACTGGAGCTGTCCTGGAAATGGGCAGAGGCCAATCTACCTGAAAACTGTATAAAAGATTTGAGCAACTACTGGCTCGGTAGAAGAAAAACACAGGTGAAGGAAAACACAGAAGGAAAAGACCTGGACCTTGCCGCTGAGAAGGAAAACGGGAGAGAAGGAAAAGCCTCAGGAAATGCTGCTCTGAAGAAAAATGGAGCGAATACCAGGGGAGAAAAAATGACAGAGACATCACTATGTAGCCTGGAAGAAGCAGATCAAGAGGAACCCTTTCTCCATGTCCCAAGTTCTGCCTGCTACAACTCATGGAGCTGAAGAGGCTGCTCAGAGGACTGACCCAATGCCTCCTCTACATCCAAAGTTGCAGCACCTTTCTCCACAGACTCAAACTGTCCTGGGGAGTGAGGGCTGCGGTAATATAATTCCTTTCCTCTTCTCTCTCTCTTCCCTTTCTCCCTCTCTATTTTCTCTCTCTCCCCTTCTGATCCATCCACTTCATTTGTGTAATAAACACCCTCGTTGTTGATATGTTGTTCTTGTTTGTGCTTCTAATTTCATTACATGGGAATATTCGAAAGAACTGAGTCTCTTTCCCTCTCCAGACTGAGACTGTAGTCTAAAGCTTGTTCATACAGAGAATTTAGCATAATCCTCAATTACACTTTAGAGCCTATAACATAGTGACAACTTTGAGTACTGTTAGGAAGCAAGGGCTAAGTACTTCACTGCATTTGTAACCATGTTCAGTAGATTAAAATAAACAAACCAACAAATACCATTATATGGATAACAGAGAAAAAATGGGAGTAGAAAAAGAAGGCTGGGAGCCTTCATATCCACAGAGTATGGAACAAGAAAGAAAAAGTTAAAATTTCAGTGAGGGGAATTTAGGTTAGATATTTGAGAATTTCTAAGGGAAAGGATACTTAAGTGGAGGAACAGACTGCTGAGAGAGATTATGGAACCATTTTTGTAAGGATATTTTATAAAGTTTGGAGTAGTATCTGTGGGGCACGTTTTGAAGTTACAGCATGAAGATGTTAGTGGTTCATTTACAATCCCCTACTTTTCTGTCATTTTTCTTCTTTCACTTATTTTTCTCTCTCCCAGACTTCAACAGTAATCCCAGTTTTATCTCTACATTTGGATCCCATCACAAATAGAAGTTGGGTGAATAGTCTTGAGAAGGCCTCCATCTGCTGGCTTTGCCTCAGAGACGGTAGAGTGTGGGTCCACCAACTGCGCTCTCCTCTCTCATACTCCCTGATACACCTCAGCCTTTCCACTTTGTATTTTGGGTTTGCCATGACGATACAGTGCACACAGGTGTAATCTCTGCAGCCTTATGGGATGAGTGGCAAGCTCTTGTTGGTTTTAATAGAAGATGAATAAAGCCCTGTGATTGAAATGGGGAGGAAGGAATAATTTATGCCCCCTACTGATCAACCAATAGTCTCTGGTGTTTGGAATAAGGGAACAAAAAGGCTTTCTATTAAGCTCTAAGACTGCTGACTGAGGCTAAGTAGAGTGTTTTGTGCTGTTCTTGTTTGGTGCTTGATAACAGTAATAATAGGACTTGTAATTTCTGCACTCATTCAGGTCTTTGAAGAGGGATGGAAAATGAGCTACATATGTATGACTTTCTTGACAAAGCTTATATAAAATGCTTGTCAGTAGTGTTGATCTTTGAGGAAGAACTTTGTCAGATTATTTAAAAGAACATTCAAGTTTTTAATTAAAAATAATTTATATGAATTATCTACAGTTCTATAGTTATCCTATGACGATATTTACTTCAGCATGTGGCCTACCTTCCTTAAGAAAAAACAAACAACAAACCCCAAAGAACTCCAGCTACCCTTTTGAGCAAACATTAACTGTGTCCTCTTGTTCTGGTGCTGGTTGCCTGGGAGAAGAGACCAACCCCTTCCTGGCTACAATCACCTTTCAGGTAGTTGTAGAGAGCAAGAAGGTCTCCCCTGAGCCTCCTCTTCTCCAGGCTAAACAATCCCAGCTCCCTCAGCCTCTCCTCACAGGGCTTGTGCTCAAGGCCTCTCCCCAGCCTTGTTGCCCTTCTCTGGACACGTTCAAGTGTCTCAATGTCCTTCTTAAACTGAGGGGCCCAGAACTGGACACAGGACTCAAGGTGTGGCCTAACCAGTGCTGAGTACAGGGGCACAATGACTTCCCTGCTCCTGCTGGCCACACTATTCTTGATGCCTGCCAGGATGCCATTTGCCTTCTTGGCCACCTGGGCACACTGCTGGCTCATATTCAGCCAGCTGTCAAATATTTATGAAGAAACTCTAAGAAGTGCAGACAGTCCGTACAATGCAGCTCCACTGGCAATATCCACCTTCTTGACACCCACTCAGGAGTGTCAGCTAAGTTGTGTGACAAGCTCCCATCCTTCTTTTGCAGTGATAATTATCTTTCTGCCATTTCATTCTTAATCCACAGACTCTTCAAGATACTTTTTTTTCATTTTGCGCAGTGCAGGCTGCAGTTGACAAAGTAGAAAGATACGACTTTAGTCATTCTTTCTGCTATTTCACTAATATAGTTCAAGATTCACTGAGAAGTCTAGTCTAGTGAAATAAAAAGAAATTACTAGATGTGTGTGCTCAACGAGTGTGGAATGACTACTTTCTAAATTGCAAATCCACTAAACCAGAACTCCAATCATTGCATCTGTATTGGCTTAAGGGGAGGGAGCTAAGACACTACATTTGAAGGTTATACTACAATTATAGACTATCCAAAAAAATATAAAGCATTTCTCTAAAAGACAGAGTAATACAGGATTGTTAGAATCCCAGTTTATGGACTTAGCAAGTGATGTGAAAGGCCAGGGAAAATGCCAGCATTGACCATCAGTGAGTATCACCCAGATACTCAGTCCCAGTGGTTCTGAATGCAAATTAAGATCAGCTCTTTTCTGTATTTTTCTAACAGCACTGCACACATGAACACTGCTTCACCCCTTGGGTTGCTACTTTGGAATTGCTGGAATTCTTCAAATATTGATGCACCTCAGGGCTGCATAGCTTTATATGCCACCACTGTAGCATTCTTAGCTACATCTATAGCTATGCTACATCTTAATATTGTTTTGTCTTAACCTGGAGGGTTTTATACTACGCAGAATGTTGTTCATCAAAAATGTTGTCTCCTATGTCCCTCCCTGATGACAAGCACCATCATGCATATCTGACTTCATATCATGTGAAGTTCACATGCCACCTCTCCTCCTGGGGACAGGTACCAGCTGGTGGGCATTTGATCAAGAGTTGGTGAGTGAGCCAGGGCCAGCAAGGCCTCCTGTGAGGGGAACAATGGGTCTGAGGATGTTGTGAGACTGCCCTAGCTTAGTGGTGCACTAGTGAAATCTGCTGACTGGAGCGGAAGGAAATGGTGCCTCTCTCCTTGCCTCCACCAAGGTGGTGCCTGGGTTGCATTGTGCCCAGGACCCAGAGCTCATCCAAGGAATCCAAGTAGCAGAAACAAATTGGTACCTAAAAAGGCAGAGTCATAAAGCACTGATGAAACCATAAAGACAGGAACAAGTGTGACTTTGTCCTTTGTTCTTTGGGAAGTTCAGTGATAAAGGGTTCATTCCTGGCACAGGAGAGAGACCTCTTTTGTCAGCAACTGTTTACTGTCAGTAACTATGATGTTGGTTTGGCTCCTTCTCAACAAGTGACACCCTTGGAGTTTCAGATTTTGGGTTTTATTTGGCTCAAAGCCAATTGCCCTTCAGTGCTCTCAGGCTAAAGAGCAATATTGCAGTATAGTGAACACCTAATAGGTGTCTCATTGTTCCAGAGCACCTGCCAGGTCAAACAGGGAATAACTCACAACTTGCCTGTGACATGTAACTACACGTGCACCTTTCCTTCCAACGTAGTAAGGCAGGTTCAAAGGACCAGCATTTCAGTAGTCATACATGGCCCCATCCCTAGGCTTAAATGCAGTGCAGAAATCATGTCAGTGTTTGCTACCAGATTTCTCCCACCTGGCGAAAATCAGATGAATGCAGTTGTTACAATAACTGTTAACAACTATAACTACAACAACTATAAATTAAAACAACTTTAAATATGAGGCTGTGGTCAGTTTTCACTTGATGAAACATTTTTTTTCCCTCAGAAGAACAGTCTGATGAGCCATGAAGGTATACAGGAATCCACTGCAGTAGAAGACGTTCCTTCAGGAATCTCTTCAAGTTGCCTTGAGAAAGGTGGGGAGAAAAAACAACAGAAGTTAGGGACAAGGCTGAGGGGAGGACAAGCAACTTGTGCTTTGATGTGAAATGCAGTACCCTTTCCTAGTGCTCCACTGCAGAATTCCTTCTGGCTGGGTATTAGTGGTTGGCATTGTCAGAGTAATCATTTAGGTTGTGGAAGTTCAGGGAGGCCTTTGACTCACAAGGGCTTTTGACTCAGCTGCTGTACAAATCCATATATACATAGAATACATAGAATAAACCAGGTTGGAAGAGACCTTCAAGATCATCGTGTCCAACCCATCAACCAATCCAACACCACCTAATCAACTAAACCACGGCACCAAGCACCCCATCAAGTCTCCTCCTGAACACCTCCAATGACGGCAACTCCACCACCTCCCCAGGCAGCCCATTCCAATGGGCAATCACTCTCTCTGTATAGAACTTCTTCCTAACATCCAGCCTAAACCTCCCCTGGCGCAGCCTGAGACTGTGTCCTCTTGTTCTGGTGCTGGATGCCTGGGAGAAGAGACCAACATCTGTCTGTCTACAATCTCCCTTCAGGTAGTTGTAGAGAGTAATAAGGTCACCCCTGAGTCTCCTCTTCTCCAGGCTAAGCAACCCCAGCTCCCTCAGTCTCTCCTCATAGGGCTTGTGTTCCAAATCCCTCACCAACTTTGTTGCTCTTCTCTGTGCCTCTTTCTGAGCCTCTTGACCCCAGCCCCCAGATTTCAAGGAGGCTGTTGTGTTGCAGGCAAGTCCCAACCTCTAGCAGTCCTTAAGGGGCTTGCAGGCTGCTCTCCACACTCACTCTTTCAGCCCTGCCAGCCTTTCCTCCCTGCTGGTCCTGTGTAGGACATCCATCCACTTCTTGTGCGGCTGTGAGTCAAATAGCTTGGAGGGGATCTTCTGGAGAAAGTCCTGCAACAGAAGGGCTCTGGGTGAGCCTTTGACACTCCTGCAGTGTGCCTGGCACTCTGGCTCAGCCGCAGGCTGTTAGCTTTCAGTTCCTGCTCTCACAGCTGCTCATCAACACTGACAGAGCTCAGAGCTGCTGGGCTCCAGGGCAACAGGATTCACCTTCAAGATGGCAGCCAGCAAGTGCATGGCCTGGCTTTTGAGTTGGACCTCCTTTCCCCTGTCCAGTACCTCACAGATGTTCTGTGAGGCCCATTTGCCAGCTACTAGCCATGAGACTCCTTCTGTGGACAGTCTATGCTGCTATAGGAGAGCCAGCAAGTCCCACAGGGGACAGAGGAAGAGAGTTGCTTGGTTGACACCAGGCCCTGGGTCAGGTGAATGTTCCTCAGGGGCAGGAGCAAGTATGGAGGGCTCCACAGCTCTCACTGGTGCAGGGCAGAGAGGGGGCTGGAGAAGACTGAAGGATGAGATGCTATCCAGAGACACCTGGACAGCCTGGAGAGTTGGGCTGAGGGAAATATCATGAGGTTCAATAAGGCCAAGTCCAATGTCTTGCACCTAGGTCAGGGCAATCCTCAATATCTGTGCAGACTGGGGGATGATGAAATTGAGGGAAGCCCTGCAGAAAGGGACTTGGGGGTACTGGTAGATGAGAAGCTGGACATGATCCAACAATGAACATTTGCAACCCAGAAGGAAAACTGATTCTGCTAATCTGCTCTGGTGAGACCTCACTTGGAGTACTGTGTCCAGGCCTGAACTGCCTCCCACCCCCATCTTTTTTATAGACATGAAGGAGATGGGGGGAGGAGGGGGGAAGCCATAGGACCTTGATTTCCCTTCACTTCCCTAATGCATGACAAAAAGGAACTTGATTACATGACTTTAAAAACAGTTTTATTTTGTGCTGCTCACCGATTTCCTCAGCTCACACACTTAGTGGTATAAGGCATAAGAAGCCTTCTTCTATATTCCCTCTCTTTTGCTTGTGTGGAAGTTGCTCTGGAATCACTTTTCCAGGAAAGAGGGAGGTACCATTCCAGTTAGGTGCTGAGACTAAACTTGATTGGATGTCGTAATCTTTCCTTGCTGGGAAACATCGTGCTCCAAAGTCTTGATTATGCCCATAGTGTGGCCGTTTGACGCTGTGCCTTTAAGGAAGGGGCACACTGGCTAAATGTTTGTAAAATATTTTGGTTTTCTAAACGAATTTCATTGGTAGGATTGTGGGAGGAGAGATTGGACCCAGGGGAGTTGGGAACTTTCTCTCAGTCTTCCTTCCTTCGCTGTCCCTTTCGGCTGGATCTGCTTCTGGGATTCTGGCCAACTAAGATAAGATACTAACTCCCTGTGCAAGGCCTTTATTCTTTTCCTGCCCTGTTAACTGTCCTCGTCTCTTCTTCTACCTCTTTTGGGGGAGAAGGGAGGTAGGGGGTTGAAGGGGGCACAGGGGGAAGCCCCCTCTGTGGGGGGTCTGGTTTCTGGTTAAGTTCATTTGCTGTATATTCCTGTATATATTGTAAAATACCTGTATTTGTTGTGTTACACAGAATCTGTTTCCTTGTAAAATATACTCTCATTTCTCCGACTGGGTTTAGCCGTGGTCTCTTTTTCAGTGGGGGAGGGAAAGCAGAGCCTTTCCTTTCAAACCACCACACATAGGAATAAAAATCTTTTGTCTCTATTCTTATTTTCCTTCACCTGTTCATTGGTGCTGGGGGTCACCTGCTACTCAAACAGTAAAAGTGAACAGAGCTGAGCATTTTAATGAGTGCAAGCAGGCACTTCAGCATGAGTAAGGAATCAGACATCTCTGGGGCTTTCACGCTGCTAAGTTTCATCAGAACTTGTTTAGTCCCAAAACAAAACAAGAAACAATTTAAGAAATCCATGTGCAAGTTGCCATGCTAAAGGCAGAGAAACCATTCAACCAGAACTCCTGGTGCAGTGATCAGACTGAGATTTGTACTCCTGATTAATGTCTGACTAGTATGAAGCAAAGAAGTGAGAAAGAATTCCTCAGCAAGACAGGCAAAAGATGGCAGATTTCTCCCTGTGGAAAGATTCATAGATTGGTTTGGTTTGGAAGGGACCTTAAAGATCCTCTAGTTCCACCCCCCTACCATGAGTAGGGACACCTTCCACTAGACCAGGCTGCTCAAGACCTCATCTGACCTGGCCTTGCACACCTGCATCCACAACGTTCCTGGGCAACCTGTTGCAGTGTCTCACCACCCTACTGTAAAGAATTTCTTTCTAACATCTAGTCTAAATGTACCCTCCTCAAGCTTCAAGGTATTCCCTCTCATCCTATCCCTACATGTTCTTGTAAACTGTCCCTTCCTGGCCTTCTTGTTGGCCCCTCTCAGGTACTGGAAGGCCTCTATAAGGTGTCCCCACAGCCTTCTTTTCTGCAGGCTGAACAGTCCCATCTCTCACAGCCTGCCCCCACAGGAGATGTGCTGCAGCCCTCTAGTCATCTTCATGGCCCTCCACTGGGCCTGTTCCAGGTGTTCCATGTCCCTTTTATGCAGTGGGCACCAGAACTGAGCACAGTGCTCCAGATGGGGTCTCACAAGAGCAGAGTGGAGGGGGAGAATCAGCTCCCTTGTCCTGCTGGTCACAGTTCTTTTGATGCAGCCCAGGATATGGTTGGCTTCTAGGCTGTAAGTTCATGTTGAGTATTTCATCAACTGACACACCCAAGTCCTTCTCAAGACTGCTTTCAGGCCCATCCTTGTCCAGCCTCTATCTGTACTTGGCGTTCCCCTGATACAGGTGTAGGACTTCGCACTTGGCCTTCTGAAACTTCATGAGGTTGGCTCGGACCTACCTCTCAAGCCTGTCCAAGTGCTTCTGGATGGCATCCCTTCCCTCCAGTGTGTCAAATGGACCCTGGCAAAAGCTGGGAGAGGCCACACAACAGATCTCTGCTGCAAGACATTGCTTCCATTACAAGCCACTGCAGCAAAATATATTAATAGCATTGCATTATAACATTATAATGGAACTACTGATGCATGTCAACACACAGCATACTTCATTATCTTATGATTAAGGTTTGTAGCAAGATAAGCACAGTTTCACAGATACTTTTCTAAAAAGCTGAAGTACTTCTGAGGAGTGGGGAAAAAGTACTTTCAGCTAAAGGGCTTTGCTTGTCTTGCATTTTGTGTTTTCTCTCTGAATTCCTACATACTCATTACTTTCTTATTTTGAGGTCTGAATGACAATCTGGGAGTAGAGCAAAATATCGCAAAAGAAAAGACATCTTAACATTTCCTCCAAGGGAACATTACTCATTAACAGCTTCACAGCATTCAGAACTATTTTGACAGAAGTAATTTGTGCTCCCTCCTTTTTTTCCATGCATGAATTAAAGTTGTAATTAGTGCATCTGTAGGAAAAATCACCACCTAATGCACAAATGTCTGTCCAGAGATAATTTTTCTCCCTCCCTTGCAGTTCACTTAATACTCTTAGCTCTTCTGCAATGTCAGGGAGAGAGACTAGTGAAATATCATTACAGCATTACCTCATTTCATTGTTTAAGTCTGTGGCTAATATAAGATAACAAAGTACATCAAATTTAGCCTTGCAGGCACAGAATGATTTGGAGCATTCTGGCTTATTTGAAAACACTGGAGAACTCTTTGTCTCTTTGAGAAGTGCATTGAGTTCTTCTACTATTGCAGGCTACATGCTCCAGGGACTGGAACAGGGATGCACTTGTACTTTCCTGTTGATTGAAGAGTGACACTTAAAAGTGAAGATGCCTTAAATGAAGTTGTGAGTATTCAGCTTTGCATTTGCAGATGCTAGTTTCTCACAGCAGCATCATGAGGCTCTAACCTAGAAGGTATGGGTCTTACGTTTCAAGGTCTTGTTTTTCAGTGAATCACCTGCCATGTAAGAAAATTAGTAGGAATGACTGAAAATAAGGCAGTAGTAGATGTTGAAAGAAAACCCAAGATGGCCATAGAAAGTTCCCTGGCTATGTGATATTGCCTACTAATAACAAATTCTAAGAATTTATTGGATAAGGAAGAACCTATACCCTTTCCCTTTCCCTTTCCCTTTCCCTTTCCCTTTCCCTTTCCCTTTCCCTTTCCCTTTCCCCTTCCTCTTCTCCTTCCCCTTCCCCTTTCCTGCCATTGCCTTCTGTACCAACAGTGCATTTATCTGCTTTTAGGACATGAACCTTCCTGAGACAGCTCTTGATCCCAGCACTCTTAGCTTTGGCTCTCCACAACTTCCAAACAGCAGTATATTAATCTACAAGATTCTGAATATAGAGGGTAAAAATCCATATTCCAAGTCATGGAAATGAAGGATTCAAATAAAACAAAACAGGAAGGTTAAAATAAATTGCTAATAGCAGCAAAGGATTAAAGAAGCTGTTGTCATTGGACACTATTGTATTATATGGTCTTCCAACCTGGTCTATTCTATTCTATTCTATTCTATTTAAAAACTTGAAAGAAAACTGAAAGAGAAATAGAAAATTCAGAGCAAGTGCAACAGATTGCAGTAACATGGTGTCCCTCCCACATGGCCAGTCCTCCACAAACTTCTCCTACCAGCATGGGCCCCTTCTGTGTGTTGCAAATGTGATAAATAAACATAGGGGAAGTAATTTTGCTTCAGCTAATTAAGGGTATAGGCAAGCAAGCAACAAGAATATGAGGATCTCACCCCAAGGAGGGAGCTGAGGACATTTCATGTCGGGTCAGGTACTGGTCTGTGTTCCTGGGCAAGCATTCACTGACCCCTGAGGAGACCACCACCAGACATGCAGTGGTGGGAACTCCTATTGTGAGGCAGAAATTCTTCTTGTAACCAATCAGGATGTTGTGCAGGAAGAGTTCTGTTATAAAAGCCCCCAGTGTGGGGAGGAAAGGTGTACATGCAGGAAAGCATATACCCAAAGATGTAAATAAACCTTCTTTAACAGACTTTGTCCCTCAACAATTTTTTAGGAGTGAGCTTGTTTCTCGAACAAATCTCTCAGCAACACTGAGAGTGGTTGCTCCACTGCAGGCTTCTCAGAGTCATAGACTTCTTTGGGAGCAGTCAGCTGCTTAGTCATGGAGTTCTCCAGAGGCTACAGACAGGATTCTGCACCACCACTGATCTCTAAGGGTTGCAAGGGCTCATCCTACCATCTTTACCATAGGCCAAACTGGAATGGCTACTCCAGTGCACTTCCCTATGTCTCTGCTCACTGACCTAAATGTCTCCATAGTTGTGTCTCTCACATCCCACTTCACTCCAAAATAAAGACCTCTTAATGCAAAGGAGCTTGTCCAATAGATTTTCCCTTCTTAAGTACATTGTCACAGAGACAATGACTGTCTTGGCCCTGGCCACAGGAGGGCCCAGCTTGGAGCCAGAGGAACTTCTCAAAGCTTCTTAAAGGAGACACCAGTAGCCCCATTTCCCACACTACCAAGCCCCACTCTCAGACACAAACCAACCAAAACATTATTAAAAAATAAAAAAAATAATTTAAAAAGTAGTGCCTGGAGGACACTCCAAAAGGAAACGAACTTCTGGATGAATTAAGGGGAAAAAAGAGGGTGTATCATCTTTGGAAGAAAGGAGAGGTAACCCCTGGAATGTTTAAGGATGTTGCTAGGACATGCAGGAAAAAAATTAGAGAGGCAAAAGCCCATTTAGAGCTTAGGCTAGCCACTGCTGTGAAGGACAACAAAAAATCCTTCTATGAATATATTAATGGCAAGAGAAAGGGCAAGGACAACATCCACGCCTTGGTGGACATGGAGGGGAACATAGTAACAAAAGATGAGGAAAAGGCAGAGGTACTTAACACCTTCTTTGTCTCAAATTTTAATGGCAGGACAGATTGTCTTCCAGACAACTGACCTCCTGAGCTGGCAGATGGAGGCAGGGAGCAGTATAGTTCCCCTGTAATCAAGGAGGCAGTAGTTAGAGACCTCCTCAGCCGCTTGGATCCCCACAAGTCCATGGGACCAGATGGGATCCATCCTAGGGTGCTGAGAGAGCTGGCAGATGAGCTGGCCAAGCTGCTCTCCATCATTTTTCAACACTTCTGGCTCACTGGAGAGCTCCCAGATGACTGGAGGCTGGCCAATGTGATGCCCATCCACAAAAAGGGATGGTTGGATGAACCAGGGACTTCCAGACCTGTCAGCCTGACCTCAGTGCCAGGCAAGATTATGGAACAGGTCATCTTGAGTGCAATCACACAGCACTTAAAGGATGGACAAGGGATCAGGCCCAGCCAGCATGGATATAGGAAGGGCAGGTCCTGCCTGACCAACCTGATCTCCTTCTATGATCAGGTGACCCGCCTGGTGGATGTGGGGCAGGCTGTGGATGTAGTCTACCTGGACTTCAACAAGGCCTTTGACACCGTACCCCATAGCAAATTCCTGGCCAAGCTATCAGCCTGTGGCTTGGACAGCAGCACTCTGCACTGGGTTAGGAACTGGCTGGAGGGCCGAGGCCAGAGAGTGGTGGTGAATGGTGCCACATCCAGCTGGTGGACAGTCACTAGTGCTGGGCCCCATCCTGTTCGTTATCTTTATTGATGATCTGGATGAGGGGATTGAGTCCATCAGCAGTAAGTTTGCAGATGACACGAAACTGGGGGCAGGTGTTGATCTGTTAGGGGGTAGGAGAGCTCTGCAGAGGGACCTTGACAGGCTGGACAGATGGGCAGAGTCCAACGGCATGAGATTGAACACATCTAAGTGCTGGGTTCTACACATTGGCCACAACAACCCCATGCAGAGCTACAGGCTGGGGTCAGAGTGGCTGGGGAGCAGCCAGGCAGAGAATGACCTGGGGGTACTGGTTGATAGTAGGCTGAACATGAGCCAGCAGTGTGCCCAGGTGGCCAAGAAGGCCAATGGCATCCCGGCCTGTATCAGGAATAGTGTGGTCAGCAGGAGCAGGGAAGTCATTGTGCCCCTGTACTCAATACTGGTTAAGCCACACCTTGAGTCCTGTGTCCAGTTCTGGGCCCCTCAGTTTAGGAAAGATGCTGACTTGCTGGAACTTGTCCAGAGAAGGGCAACAAAGCTGGTGAGGCGTTTGGAGCACAAGCCCTGTGAAGAGGGGCTGAGGGAGCTGGGGTTGAGAAGAGGAGGCTCAGGGGAGACCTCTGAAGGGAGGTTGCAGACAGGCAGAGGTTGGTCTCTTCTCCCAGGCAACCAGCACCAGAACAAGAGGACACAGTCTCAAGCTGCACCAGGGGAGGTTTAGGCTGGATGTTAGTGTGACCGTTTGACACTGTGCCTTTAAGAAAGGGGCACACTGGCTAAATGTTTACAAAATATTTTGGTATTCTAAACGAATTTCATTGGCCAAGGATTGTGGGAGGTGAGGTTAGTCCCAGCGCAGCTGGAACTTTCTCTCAGTCTTCCTTTCTTCGCTGTCCCTCTCGGCTGGATCTGCTTCTGGGCTTCTGGCCAACTAAGATAAGATACTAACTACTGTGCCAGGTCTTTCTTCCTTTCCTGCCCTGTTAACCGTCCACATCTCTTTTCTACCTCTTTTGGGGGAGAAGGGAGGTAGGGGGGTGAAGGGGGCACAGGGGGAAGCCCCCTCTGTGGGGGGTCTGGTTTTTGGTTGAGTTCATTTGCTGTATATTCCTGTATATATTGTAAAATACCTGTATTTGTTGTGTTACATATAATCTGTTTCCTTGTAAAATATACTCTCATTTCTCCGACTGGGTTTAGCTGTGGTCTCTTTCTCAGTGGGGGAGGGAAAGCAGAGCCTTTCCTTTCAAACCACTACAGTTAGGAAGAAGTTCTTCACAGAAAGAGTGATTGGCCATTGGAATGTGCTGCCCAGGGAGGTGGTGGAGTCACCATCACTGGAGGTGTTTAAGAAGAGACTGGATGAGGCTCTTGGTGCCATGGTTTAGTTGATTAGATAGTGTTGGATAATAGGTTGGACTCGATGATCTCAAAGGTCTTTTCCATCCTGGTTAATTCTATTCTATTCTATTCTATTCAAATGATGAATGTCTTTTAGAATTCTGTGCTTGATTTATCCGCGATATTTGTAAGTATGTGTGTATCCAAAATCTTTGTGTCCTATCAGTCAATTAATTAAACTAGAGATGATGTCAAGAAGGCAGAGCTGAAAGTTGTTAATAGAGTACTGCTGACAATTAAATTTGACTCTGCTATTTTTTCTTTGGAAGCATTCCTCTGTTTGTACTTCTAGATCCATGGCAAAGCCATACATATAATAAACAGACCCAGTGCTTCAGAATTTAAACAGTTACCCATGGTGTTAGTGTTAACATTTCTCAGCTTGAGCAGAAGGCTAATTGCAGATGATATCTTCACTTATTTGGGCGTATACACACAGAGGTTTTTTTATCCAGTCCACTTTCCTTGAGGATAAGCAAGCATGTAGGTCACTTCTGCAATGTGAAGTCAAAGCTGAAAAGTAAGAACGGCAGAACTGGCAAGACAGGACAGAAATGAGATCAGAACTGGTTAAACCCTAAGGGTGAGACTTGGTTTCAAATTGACAAAGAAGGTGGTGGAGAGCATAGGAAAAGTCAAATCATGGCAATAGGAAGCAGCAGGTTTCAAAAACATCCTTGCAGTTTTGGTGTGGACTGGCCCAAGCCAGTCATGCATTCCTTCAATGTGAGGACACTTCAGACTGTAGTGGCTGTGCCCATAACAGGAAAAAATGAAGCATTCCTCACAAATCTATATGATTTCTATAGCCCAGGCCAAACTCTGACTTTCTGCCCCAAGCCCTGGGACTGCAGTCTTATTAGGTACTTCTTTATATTGTGCCAAATCTGAACATGTTCCATAAAGCCTCTTCTGGAAATACATATTTAGGCAGGAGATCATTCCAAACTTTGATACAAGACCTCTTTGCCAAGATAGTTGCTCAATTATGTGTCTAAGTCACCATCAAAGCATCTAAATATTAGAACTTGTCACAATATTTAGAAAGATGTACTTGATATCTTCATGTTTCTTCATGTTAGGCTGTCTGAATCCACAGGCTGCAACTTTTATAAAAAGCAAACCTTTCTCTGATTTAGTCATGGGAATTGAGTCCAATGGGATGGCATTTAACAAGTCCAAGTGCCGGGTGCTGCACTTTGGCCATGGCAATCCCATGCAGAGCTACAGGCTGGGGTCACAGTGGCTGGAGAGCTCCCAAATAGAGAGGGACCTGGGGGTACTGATTGACAGCTGCCTAAACATGAGCCAGCAGTGTGCCCAGGTGGCCAAGAGGGCCAATGGCATCCTGGCCTGCATTAGGAATAGTGTGGCCAGCAGGAGCAGAGAGATTCATTGTGCCCCTGTACTCTGCATTGGTTAGGCCACACCTTGAGTCCTGTGTCCAGTTCTGGGTGCCTCAATTTAAGAAGGACATCGAGACACTTGAACGTGTCCAGAGAAGGGCAACGAGGCTGGGGAGAGGCCTTGAGCACAAGCCCTATGAGGAGAGGCTGAGGGAGCTGGGATTGTTTAGCCTAGAGAAGAGAAGGCTCAGGGGTGACCTCATTGCCCTCTACAACTACCTGAAAGGTGGTTGTAGCCAGGAAGGGGTTGGTCTCTTCTCCCAGGCAACCAGAACAAGGGGACACAGTCTCAAGCTGTGCCAGGGGAGGTTTAGACACGAAGTGAGGAGAAAGTTCTTCACTGAGCGAGTCGTTCGCCATTGGAATGTGCTGCCCAGGGGGGTGGTGGAGTCACCGTCCCTGGAGGTGTTTAAGGGGAGATTGGACATGGCACTTGGTGCCATGGTCTAGTCATGAGGTCTGTGGAGACAGGTTGGACTCGATGATCCTTGGGGTCTCTTCCAACCTTAGTTATACTGTGATACTGTGATACTGTGAATTTGTCTGCCTTCTGTGGGAGCCAATACTTCTTGGTGGCAAGGCTTTCCTACATTTTTTGACTAATTGGCTTGCATATCTCATGACACCCAAAATGGCTGGTTTCTCATGAAAATCCCAGTGTTTCAAATTTGTTAAAATCCCCTTGATTTTTGTTCTCAGTAGTAATTCCAATGAAGAAAGGCCACCAGTGCAGGTCTGGATTCCTGAAAATGCAGAACAGGTGATTACAATAAGTAGGTATCACCCTGCACAGCTGCATATGCAGTTGGAAGCTACGCATCTTATAAACACTGTAGGATGTAGTCTTAAAATAAGAGATAGATCAAGAATTAAGACACGAATACTTGAAACTAAGTGATACTGCTGTAAGTGGAAACCAGCCAACTCTAGTTATTAAATTCACAGATCTTACAAAAAAACCCAACCCCCTCTTTTCATCAAACATTATTTAAATGGATTTTGGATGTATTATATGACATATGTTTTTGTTCTATTACAAAAAAATTGCACTGTTTCCTGCCTTTGGAAATGTGTTCAGTCTTTTCCTGCTTAACAGTGTTAGAGGTTTACTTTAAAACTTAAATCAGATACAAAGTTAAGTAGTCTTTTTGACTGCAGAGGTCATTCACATTCCCTGTACATTACACAGGCGAAGCTGTTTCCTAAGTTTGGAACTCACAAGACCACCAAGTTGTATATGAATTCTCCTTAGATACTAATCAGAAACTCCTTTTGGCTGCTTTTTGTGGGAGTTCCCATTTGATAGACTCATGTTTGAAAATGACATGTGGTACATAAGTAGTAAAATGAGTAATTTGTGTAGCCTGCATGAGCTCAGTTCTCCAACAATCTGTGGGACATCAAAGACGCATTGATGGAAGCTGCGCAGTATAGGACCTGAAGATTTGATTTCAGGAGGAAGGGAAGTGGTTTGTGTGGCAAGTCTATGATTAATTCTTTTCAAAGACTAGGAGCTGAACTTAAAGATATTACATCAGCATTCTAATGGAAAGACAGTCTTCCATAAAACAGACTTTCATTAGATATGCAACAGGAATAGACACTAATTACTTGCTACTAAAATTAACTTGCCATTCTTGCTGGAGTAAGAACTGATCATGTCTAACAAAATAATGAAATACTTACTGGCCTAACTAGTGAAAAGCATATTTGGTCATGCTCATTTGATTAATCCTACAGATGTGATAAAATCACATTTTTTAATTACTGTAAGAAATATAAACTTGAATTTGCAAATCAGGCAAATCAGATAGAAAGAGCTAAGTGGCTAGAAGAGACTAAAATCCATAAAGCAAACAAAATTGTTCTGTCCTTAAATATTTGTTGTGAATAAATATTAATTATTCAAATATGAGTTGTTAAGCAAAGAGACTACATATTTTTTTGTACCTTTCTATGTGCCTGTCAGTAAACCAACAGCTGAGTCAAGGAGAGAGTCAGTACTGAAAAATGATTTCTCCTAACTTGTTCTGCAAGGAGAAGCTCCTCAGCAATATATATGAGTCTGGCACAGGATATCTGATTGTTTTTTCAGATAAGCAGAAGACCTAGCCCATGCACTGCTTTGTAAGTGAAAAGCATCTCCCTACTCACTACCCTACAGAAGACTGAGCAGAAAAATTCACAAATAAAGATGCCTAAATTTAGGTATCTATATGTAAGTATCTGTACGTAGGTAGCTTCCCATGAATTGGATGTCTGAGTTGCCATTATAATCAATAGAGACTCACCATTCAATTCAGTTGCATGTAAACAGTTGTCTAGGGAATTTGAGCTGCTAAGGCTATCCCACTTGTCCTCTAGCAGACATTTCAAGCAGGTATGTATGTCCTGCACCAGCCCTGTGAAGGGGTCCATAACATGCACATGAGAATAGCAACTTCTGTTTGGGAAAATTAATTGAATCCCAGGACTGCATCAAGAGCAGCAGCAGCTGGACATCTACAACCTGGGACTTAGCCCACCTTGCAAGACTATTCAGTGCCTGCCATATAGAGAACAGTCCCACCTTAGGGGAGGGACTCATTTCCTAAATGTGGGCATCTAGCACTATTTCTGAAGACTGTCCATAGCATACATGCAGCACTGATAGACAGGACACAAGGTTTACAGGAGAGCTGCAGTCTTCTGATAGGTTGGACTTAATGATCTCAAAGGTCTTTTCCAACCTGGGTAACTCTATTCTATTCTATTCTGGAAAAGCGTCTAGAGGCCAGGCAGGAGAACTTACTGCAGGATATCTTAAAATGCATACATACAGCAAAGAAATCCCACCAAAGCTGTTTGCCTTGTATGATGATAATTTCTTTTCTGTGTTATCTGGTAGTGACTGAACTACTTTTTGTTCCCTAGACAGGGTACCTCTAGCAGGTGACTGAAAAAAATTATGAGGGATGCCTGTGCTTGTTTTCCTCAGTTAATGATGATGGCTCTTTTCTCCTCTGACTTTACTGCAGAGCGATGCCAAGGAAATGTATCATCTATATACCTGGCACAGTCACCACTGACAGTTTTAGTTCTGATTAAGTCAAATTGATATGCTGCTCCTTGCCTCTACCCTTTCCATGCTGAGAAAGCAAAGCAGCTAAATTACTGCAAAATTTCCCAATGTAGAAAACTGACAGTTATGCTTGTACAAGATTTTAATTGATTTCTGCTGCCAGCGAGAGGTACTGAAATCAAGTTTTGCAGCTCAAGGGAATTAACTAATATAATGTTATCTCTGATGCCAGCATATCTAGTAGCAGAACATTTTCCATTCCATTTCCATTCCATTTCCTAACCCTAACCCTAACCCAAAAATGAAGTGTCATATGAAGAAGGCAGCCTACATTTGACCTTCCTGTGTGGGCATGATAATCTAAATTTCACATCTGTATGTCTGAAAGTAAAGGGCAGTTTGAAGCCCAGCATATACACCTTGTCTACACATGGCTGTCACAATAGCCTGCAATTTATTTAATTTGTTAAGGGATCAAGTAACTTCAATGACAATTTGCAGTATAAGCTTGCTCGGGGAGGCACAGCCTAGTGTTAATTTCCTCTCTCATAATTGAGAATTCCAGAATCACTAGCTGACAGTATTGAAAAAATTTGCATGAAAAGATAAAGGGTGAGAGATCTTTCAGAGCCAACTGCATATTTAGAGGCTGATCCTAATATCTGTATGTATGTAAATGATCTCTAGGCAGTTAGCAACACTGTTTTATTTGCTCAGCTTTCCTGTTTTCATCTTTCTCATCTGGAATATTCTACTGGCATGAGAATGGCAAGGCTGACCTTCCACTTACCTTAATGAGGAAAGACAAACATTGTTCACAAGAATCATTGAATCATAGAATCAACAAGGTTGGAAAAGACCTCAAAGATGACATCAAGTCCAACCTGTCACCCAAGTCACAAAAGTCACACAAGTTTTCACCCACTTTTAGTGGGTCACTTTTAGTGACCAAAATCCTAAATCTTTTAGTCACACCTTGCAGATACTTAAAACAAACCCATCACAGAAAATGAGGCTAATAAGGAACTTTTTCACCTCTCCTTCCGTTGAGAGAGACTAATTTTCAAGCATAGTAACTGTATGAACAGGGAATCATCCAACAGAAACAGGTGGACACATCCCTTACATGTGATTCCTGATCACAGACACATGGCATTTAGGTTTATTTTATCTTCAAGTTCTGTACAGCAAAACTAACTGCAGTAAATCGTAGATAATATGATGATTTCTCTAATACTGTATTTTAATGAATGCCCCCGTAAATTGTATGTCAAGAATTAGATAGCATTGCAGGCAATAAGTACATGTTAGCTACACTCTGATACAATGTGTATTTTTTGAAGAGAAGTCTTCTTAACCCTGAGAGCAATGGGATCCTTGAACACAGCATCAGCTGAAACATTTTTGCTTCCAACTCCTGAACTTCTTAGATAAGAAACATAGATCCCTGGTCCTCAGGACATGAGCCATACAAAAGGGCTCACTCCTTCCCAACTTGCCAACACAAGTAGTCCTTTATACACAAGGAATGGCATATTTTAAGCTCTGGGATTGGCTGTGAGTGTACACTATCAGCACCAGGTACATGGGAAAGGGAGTCACAAGCATGGACTACCCAGGCACTGCTTCGGGAGAGCATCACATGGAGACAGGCACACTCTAGCCATGCCTACCTGGTCAGAAAACATTGACATTTATTCCTGTGCTGTCCTCTCCACAAAACTTTTCTCATACACTCAAACATGCAGCTGGAGAGCCACTTTGTAACCAAAAAGCTCAAATGGCTGAGGTTGGTTGAATCTCTGCAGGAGCTCTTCAAGTGCATTTGTCTGCCCATTCAGTAGGCATTTATGAAAGATAATTTCACCAGGCACTGAAAACTGAAGTGGGAATTTGTAGCACTACTCCATGATATACACCTCTCTCTCCACAACCTCTCTTCTTCCAGTGTTCTACTTCCCTTGAACATGGTCCAGAATGACTACCTAAAGCAAAGAATGGGATTTAGCTACTTGAGAACTGAAAACCTCAGAAGGTGAGATTTAGAGTAGCTTTCTTCACTGCCAGAGGCAGAGGGACTAGAAAACTCCTGGGATTGTTGTCTTATAGATCAGGCTGTTGATAATTTATCTTCTGCTTTCACTAACGTAACAATACCAATGAATTTGCTTATCTCCCCCCTTTTCAAATACTTTATGAACAATTCAGTGATTAAAAAAAAAATACTGTTTCCCCACATCTTGCATCCCTGTCAATGCCTACATTTCAGTCACAGAAAAGAAGATCAGAATTCTGATTTTTAAGATATTTCTGGGGAATGCAGAGATCGAATGGAGCACACTTGACACATGATTCCCAAAAGCAGTGCTCTTGACTGGTCTTGAAAGTTTGGTGGTCAGTACCTATTCCTGAGAACAAGTTTGGTACTGATTTTTTTGAAAAAATTTTTTAAAAAATTTTTATTTCCACATTCATTGCACACTAGATAGAAATTTACCACTGCAGTACAAGAGCTTGTCTTGACAGTGTGCACATTTGCATCACCTATGTCGTTTCACATAAATCAGCCTAAGGACCCTTCTTTCCCCAGATCAAGTTCAAGTACTTGACACACAACTTTATTGAGTGTCTCATGAAGTCCACAACAGAGGTTCTCTACTGGTACTCCATCCATACCACACATTTTCTCTAGCTGAGAATTTCCTCTGAGGAACAATGCCTCTGTATGTAAATGTGGTACTTTTAGCCTGTGACTAGAACATTTTCTGCAGATCTTGAACAGAAAGTAGTAGAATGTAAATAAATTACCATTGGATGCAAAAAGGAAAATAATGGTAAGGGCTAAATAACCCCATTGGTCTGACTACTAACAAAGCTAGTTGTATAAAATAACTTTCTCTCTTTTCTCTTCCGTCGCTCTGGCAGATACTAGCTCTGGCTTCTGCTGGCTTTGCTGACCTTGGCTGCATTGCCTTGTTGTGGCTAAGTATTACCAAACAGCGCCCCCTGCTTTTCTCCTTTCTTCTCTTGTCCCATGTATGGAGGGAGCCTGAAGGAAGGGAGCAGGGACGGGGAATCTGTTGGTAGCCCCCTGGTTTTGTCCAGGAGGGTTCTCATGTTGTTTATTAATTGTATATATATGTAAATATGGTGTATTTTCTACATATTCATTGTATTTCATATTTTATATTGTAGTTTTGCTTGTAAATACAGCTGAATGTGCTGTCTAAATGAGCTGGTCTGGCAATTTTTGTTTGGGGGGGTAATTTTAACCCACCACATTAAATTAGCTAGCTTATATCTTAGCTTTATACTTAGGTCTCCCCAAAGTAATGGAGGTGAAAAAAACATACATAGTGGCTAGAAGAACATTCTCACAGCAATTTTTTTACTTGGCTTTTGGATCTGTTGTAACACGATCTCCTCTAGAGAATAGAATAGAATAGAATAGAATAGAATAGAATAGAATAGAATAGAATAGAATAGAATAGAATAGAATAGAATAGAATAGAATAGAATAGAATAGAATAGAATAGGATTAACCAGGTTGGAAGAGACCTTTGAGATCAAGGCCAACCTATCATGCAACACTATCTAACCAACTAAACCATGGCACTAAGTTCCTCCAATTTTAATTTCTTTGTGATCTGATGATACAAAGCACTTCACTGTTCTGAGAACTTCAGAAATAGTAGAAAAAAAGGTGGTACCAAGTATAAAAGAAGGATATATCTAGAGATGGCGTGAAAGAATTCATTCCATCTCTATAAGGTGGATGGAAATGATGGATATAGGAAGTAACATTTCAGAAAATTGGTTCACTGCACTATTCTAGTGAACCATACCTAGACCATTACAGCCCTGTTTCAAGTGAAATCCTTCTAGCTCAAGATGCTAATAAATGAGATATTTAAATAGGAAACTGTTAAGGAGTTAGCAAAGAGATTAATACATAGAATAGAATACATAGAATAAACCAGGTTGGAAGAGACCTTCAAGATCATCACGTCCAACCCATCAACCAATCCAACACCACCTAAACAACTAACCCATGGCACCAAGCACCCCATCAAGTCTTCTCCTGAAAACCTCCAATGATGGCGACTCCACCACCTCCCCAGATAGGGTCTGTTTTGGCTATGCTGTAAATACAGCTCTGAGTGGAGGGAAGACAGGGGGTTAAAATCACCAATGTATGTCTTTTACACATACCATCTCCTCACACACACTTAGTTATCACTGAAGGAGCTAAATTATCTCTTGGGCTAGATGAGAACAGATTCTTATTGCCCCAAGCTTACAACAGTCACAGCAGATGCACTATGCTTTGTGTAGCAGGCTCAGTACCCTAGCAATATCATCTTATTCCCTTTGTCTACTGCCACATTTTATTGCTGAGATCCCTGCTGCTAGCAATCTAGGAGCACTAATGGAAACACTGAGTTCTGTCATGGTCCTAAAGTGCTACTTCTCAAGCCCTTCATTTTGTATTAAAACTTTTTTTTCCCTGATGAATTGACTTCATTAAATTGGTTATTTTAGTTATTTTATTCACATTTCCAAAAGCCTTCAAAGCTTCCAGTGATAAAGTCGGTTTTGCCAGACAAATGGTATGAAGGGGTACCATGTTTTTCAGGTGACAGCAATGAAGCTGATAGTGGCAAGCATAGATAAAGTCCATCAGTGTCAGAAGTCATGACACAGGATAAATAAGAGTGGGTTGTGTAAATCATAAAGCCAAGAATCATAAAGCAAATATAAAATCAAAGTGACATGTTGCATATCCACACAAATATATAATAGCTTTCCAGGACACTGTAAAGTGAGAGTGTAAAAATATACATAAAACTACATAACTCCTAAAAGCAGTGGCCCTTGCCATTTTGAAGACAGGTACAGGGCTTTGGAGAACATTAAGGATTACAAAGAGAATTAATTACTCCTACATCTCATCAAGATATGGAAGCATATAATCAATAAGGTTGGAAAATATCTCAGAGATCATCAAGTCCAACCTATCACCCAGCACCTCATGACTAACTAAACCATGGCTTCACGTGCCACGTCCAATCCCTTTTTGAACACCTCCAGGGACAGTGACTCCCACCACCTCCCTGGGCAGCCCATTCCAATGGGCAATCACTCTTTCTGTGAAGAACTGTCTCCCCACCTTGAGCCTAAACTTCCCCTGGCACAGTTTGAGACTGTGTCCTCTTCTTCTGTCACAGGTTGCCTGGGAGAAGAGACCAAACATCACCTGGCTACAACCTCCCTTCAGCTAGTTGTAGAGATGTCGTAGTTTGGGCTGGGTGCCCTCTGCTACAGGGGTGTTTCCTGTGTCCAGCAGTCCATCCCAGTGGGTGGACTCAGGAAATTAGGTATTTCTACCATAATCCCTTGCACCACTATAAATTTTGCGGTGGGGTCTGGCACTTCCTCTTTCCTTCCCTCTCCAAGACTTGGTAACTGGGGGAGAGATCTCCCGGCCATGGGCCTGACTGGGCCCAAGGCCACAGGGGGATGGGCAGTCTCAGGCCTGGCCAGCTGAGACTAGCCCAGCAGAGGGAGGGGGAAGAAGGAGCCCTGGGGGTTTTGGATGCACCCTCAGGTGGGGATGGGATCTTTCTTTGTCACTGCGCTTTGGGTTTTCTGTAACATTCACTGCTTTCTATTTAAACTTTCATCACTTTTGCAATCCGTTTGCCTGAGTCGTTATTTCTGCCTGTGGTGGGGAGGGGATCTGCCCCAACCCATTACAAGAGAGCATGAAGGTCTCCCCTGGGCCTCCTCTTCTCCAGGCTAAACAACCTCTGCTCCTTTAGCCTCTCCTCATGAGGCTTGTGCTCGAGAACTCTCACCAGCCTCTTTGCCCTTCTTTGGACATGTTCCAGCAAGTCAACATCTTTCCTAAACTGAAGGGCCCAGAACTGGACACAGGACTCGGTGTGGCCTAACCAGTGCTGAGTACAGAGGCAGAATGACTTCCCTGCTCCTGCTGACCACACTTTCTGATGTAGGCCAGGATGCCATTGGCCTTCTTGGCCACCTGGGCCAAGATACTCAACCTACCAGGGAAACATGGTGTGGGTTTTGGGGCGACACATTTCTGCCTTTGACAAGAGATTCTGTGGAACTCAAACAAAATATTGGTACTACTGTCAAATAAAATTACTTCATAAAAAGCCACCTATATTTATAGAGTAAGCTAAGGGTTGTCCCGTTTTCCTTCCTACTACTGAAACCATGTTTTGTTTTCTAGGGCTAAAGTTTCTCAAATAAATCATTAAAAATCTGCATTAAAGGTGCTGTCTACATTGTATCGAAGAAGAGAGTTCTTTGATTTCACTGCATGTTTGTGCTCTTGAAGATACTTTACTCTTGAGAAAAGCCAAGTTGTTACTTTTTAAAATGAGAATTTCCTTTCAGGCACACAGTCTTTCCTTGTAAACAAATCAGACCACTTAACTAGCTCACTAACTACCTCACTGTACTTTTCTGAGGCATTTAATTTAAAAGTATTATCAAGTATTGAGCAGCATGAGGCTGGAGTATTTTATGTACAACATCTTTTCAAGAAAAGACACCCTAAACTCACCTTGTAGCATCAAACAATACAGTGAGTTAAGTAATAAATTCTAACAGCATTAGTCAAAAAATAAGTAGTAAATAAAGAGGTGAAAGAAATGTTAAAGGTCTAAGGGAGGCAGATTGAATACCGCTCTTTTCTCTTTTGGCCCTTGTAATTAAACACCCAGGTTTACCTGAAGGACTATGCATGGCTTCAAAGAAACACTGCATTTCTCATACTCAATGAAATATTGCAATGGTGAGATAAACATATAAGCAGAAGGTTTCCAAATGCAGGAAGGGAAATGGGAGCTAGGATATAAAGGAATGACATCCAGCCACCAGTAGCTCATAAAATCCTCCTAAAATATCTAAAGGAGTCTTTCCTTGTGCCACATACTACAATTAAAGATAGCAGCTGCAGGTGCAGTGTCAATATTGCATTCAGGTGTCAGATGCAAGATTTTAAACTAAAGAGAATGAGGTTTTAAAATCAAAAGAGAGTGAATTTCTCTGAACTCAGTGACTGCAAAGCAGCAAGCATATAATTCAGAAGATCTAAAGATGGCTTTTTTACAGCTGTTGCTTTTAACATAAAGTACATGATCAATGCTGTGTAGAAACAGCAGCCTTGCTCTTTCACATCTCTTTGCAAGGGAAACCTAAAACATGATGGGAAAAAAAATCTAGCCTTTACACCTAGAAGTTTAATCTACATAACCATGAAAATCATGAAAGCAAAAAATCTGATGTGAGACAACCTTCAGTGCTTCAAATCATGCTTAAATGTGGTTTAAATTCAGAGGATCTACCAAGACTAGAGGACCTAGCAAGACCATAGGATCTACCAGGACTAGAGGATCTTCCAAAATTATCAGTTTAAACATCTGATTTGCCTGTTTCTATAACAAAAAGCCATAATAATATGGCTGCAACTCAAGGAATCCTGCATCTATTAGCAGACTGTTAAACAGAAAATGCACTCAATTGAAAAGCAAAGTTAGATGTTTTCTTTGCTACTTTAACTATGTCATTAACACTAAGAGAACTTCAAAAAGTTCAAACATTTATCACAGAATTCTATTAAGTTTTCCATGAAACACCACAATGCCTGCCTCTAGAAATGCTGCTTTTATGTTAAATTGTAACATTGTCAGTTCCTACCTCTAGGCAGGTGCTCAACTTTTATGTGTCTCCTTTATTTCATTTTTCTGTCTCCTTCCTCCTGTTCTGTTTTCCCCTGTTCCATCCCACTCAGGTTTATAGGGTCCTCTGACTAGGTGCATCTGCAATGTGTGCCAAAGGTATGTTGTTTAGAAATTCAGGTGACCATACAGACTCCTCCTGGCCTCAATACTGTGACAGTTTAGGCTGTGCCTTTAAGAATGGATAGCTGCAGGATTCTCTAGCTGAATGTTTGGGTGTAAAAAGGGGAAAAAAAGATTAATTCTAAATGAATTTCATTGGTCAGATGTGAGATGTACCATAGCAGATATCTCTCACATTCTTTTCTCTCACTCACTCTGGCACTCTGTCTCTTGCTGCTCGCATGGCACTGTTCCGGACAGAGAGTGAGATCTCTTATCTGCAAACTTTGGGATAAGCATACTAGTTTTTCTCTAATGAAGTTTTTGAGCCTAACTGAAAAATTCCCTTAACAATTCTCTTCCTCTTCTCATTTCTTCCAATTAACTAGAGGGGAAAAAAAGGCGGGGGAGAGATGTTGGGGGGAACCTGAGGCGAATTCCACCTGAGGATGATTTCTGTGTTTGTTTTCTTCCTGTAAATTCTTGTATAATATTGTAAATACTGTATATTTTGTATATATTCATTGCTTTCTGTGTTTGTTTTCTTCCTATAAATTCTTCTATAATATTGTAAATACTGCATATTTTGTATATATTCATTGCATTTCATTATTGCTTGTAAAATACAGCTTTCATTCGCTTCTCCATCTGTGCCTAGCCAAGTTCTTGTTGGTTCGGGTGGATTAAACCATCACACCACTACAAATACATAAAAGACAATTATTGTCTTTCATCTTCTAGACAGCTGGCCTGCAGAGCTGGCAGAAGGAGCCAGGGAGCTGCATAGTTTCCCTATGTTCCATGAGCAGGTGATTGGAGCTCTCCTCAGCCGCTCCACAAGTCCATGGGACCAGATGGGATCCACCCTAGGGTGCTGAGGGAGCTGACAGATGAGCTGGCCAAGCCACTCTCCATTATTTTTCATCAGTCCTGGCTCACTGGAGAGGTCCCAGAAGACTGGAAGCTGGCCAACATTGTGCCCATCCACAAGAAGGGCCGGTTGGATGAACCAGGGAATTATAGGCCTGTCAGCCTGATCTCAGTGCCAGGCAAGATTATGGAAAAGGTCATCTTGAGTGCAATCACACAGCACTTACAGGATGGACAAGGGATCAGGCCCAGCCAGCATGGATTTAGGAAGGGCAGGTCCTGCCTGACCAACCTGATCTCCTTCTATGATCAGGTGACCCACCTGGTGGATGTGGGGAGGCCTGTGGATGTAGTCTACCTGGACCTCAGCAAGGCCTTTGACACTGTCCCCCATAGCAAACTCCTGGCCAAGCTGTCAGCCCATGGCTTGGATGGGAGCACACTGCGAAGGGTTAGGAACTGGCTGGAGGGCCGAGGCCAGAGAGTGGTGGTGAATGGTGCCACATCCGGCTGGAGGCCAGTCACTAGTGGTGTGCCCCAAGGATCAGTGCTGGGCCCTGTGCTCTTTAACATCTTTGTTGATGATCTGGATAAGGCCATTGAGTCCATCATCAGTAAATTTGCTGATGACACCAAGCTGGGGGCAGGAGTTGATCTGCTGGAGGGTAGAGAGGCTCTGCAGAGGGACCTCGACAGGCTGGACAGATGGGCAGAGTCCAACGGCATGAGATTGAACACATCCAAGTGCCAGGTTCTGCACATTGGCCACAACAACCCCATGCAGAGCTACAGGCTGGGGTCAGAGTAGCTGGAGAGCAGCCAGGTGGAGAGGGACCTGGGGGTACTGGTCGATAGTAGGCTGAACATGAGCCTGCAGTGTGCCCAGGCAGCCAAGAGGACCAATTTCATCCTGGCCTGCATCAAGAACAGTGTGGCCAGCAGGAACAGGGAGGTCATTCTGCCCCTGTACACTGCACTGGTTAGGCCGCACCTCGAGTACTGTGTCCAGTTCTGGGCCCCTCAGTTTAGGAAGGATGTTGACTTGCTGGAACGAGTCCAGAGAAGAGCAACAAAGTTGGTGAGGGGTTTGGAACACAAGCCCTATGAGGAGAGACTGAAGGAGCTGGGGTTGCTTAGCCTGGAGAAAAGGAGACTCAGGGGTGACCTTATTGCTCTCTACAACTACCTGAAGGGAGGTTGTAGACAGGCGGATGTTGGTCTCTTCTCCCAGGCCGCCAGTACCAGAACAAGAGGACACAGTCTCAGGCTGCACCAAGGGAGGTTTAGGCTGGATGTTAGGAAGAAGTTCTATACAGAGAGAGTGGTTGCCCATTGGAATGGGCTGCCCGAGGAGGTGGTGGAGGCGCCATCACTGGAGGTTTTCAGGAGAAGACTTGATGGGGTGCTTGGTGCCATGGTTGAGTTGTTTAGGTGGGTTGGATTGGTTGATGGGTTGGACATGATGACCTTGAAGGTCTCTTCCAACCTGGTGGTTGTTGTTGTTGTTGTTATTATTATTATTATTATTATTATTATTATTATTATTATTATTATTATTATTATTATTATTTCTATTATTATTATTTCTATTATTATTTCTATTCATCAGATTATATGAAATCTCTCTGCTCATATCATCTTCTTGGATGGCAACAAATCATGGCATGTCACACTAATACAAAGGGAATGAGGCAAATGTCCATTTAAACATATCATTCCTGGAACAGCTGAATTCTGCACTTGAACCTTTCATAGGACTGAAATATGATGGGGATGAGTCTGGCATATGCGGCTGCTCAGCTTGTACAGCCAAGATGGAAATGTACACTGATTTAAAGATTTCAGTGTTTCCAAATTAATGGGGGAAAAAAAAAAAATTTCTCACTGAAGAATTCAATTAAACTTTTACTTGCCCCTGAAGGCCAATTTCCTTTCTGTTTGTGGATTTATAGAAAGAAAAGTGTAACTATGACAAGACAGATGGACAAAAGTAGATAGTCCTGTTTTCAAACACATCTCCTTATAAAGTGAATGCAGTTCACATTGTACCTCACAATCAGATCCTACTGTTATAGCTACCTCTTAACTTCTCCTGCTTTATTGCATAGTTAAAAGTAACAGAAATATAGTTGAACTGGAATTCTAAGTGTAATACTGTGTTCAGAAGACACTGCTTGAGCTTTTAAGGCTTTACTTTTTCTGCCTTTTTTGTGTGATTTTTGACCTGCCTCCATCTCTTTTCATGTAACCTAGCTGGTTTCTCCCTTCTCCCAGAATAAATGAGGGTTTCTTTTCTGAAGTAAAGACTTTGTATCCTGCAGCTTTCTCTGGGCTGCATCTCCCCAGATGATAATATGGTCACGCTATACACTCCTGAACCATCTGCACTCTTAGTAAGATAACAAAAGTTTAGGAATCTACTAACAAGGTAAGTTGTTTGTAAGAAATAAAAACATATGGCACCATAATTGCTATCATATTAAAAACAAAATAAAACAAAACCAACTGACCAAAAACCCCACCACTCTCCCAGGTTGGAAGGGACCTCCAGAGATCATCAGGTCCAACCCCTTTGCCAAAGCAAGATGTGACCGTTTGAGGCTGTGCCTTTAAGAAACAGACAGTGCGGGGACACTCTAGCTGAATGTTTTCGGTACTAGAACAAAACCACTCTGATATTCTAAACGAATTTCATTGGTGGATGGACAAAAATGCAACTTTAAATTGTAGGGCAGTTGGAATTTTTTCTGAGTTTGGGTTTCAGCCTGTGCTCCGTGCCAGCCTGAACTGCTTCTCTCTGCCTGCCTGCTTCTCAGCAAACTAAGTGGAGCTGACCTTGAGATAAGCAAACTAATTCTGCATGTGCTTTTGAAGCTAAATAATAACTCTTTTCCTTAATAACTTGCCTTTCTTTTTCTCTAACCCCTTTTTGGGAAAAAAGGGAGGTAGGGGGGGAGAGAGGGGGTTAAGGGAAGGAAACCCTCCCCGAGGAGGGAATTTTGTTGTGTTATTTTCCTTTGCTGTATATTTATATATATATATATAGTAAATACCTGTATATATTTGTGTTATATATAATCTGCTTCCTATATATGCTTGTAAATATAGTCTGCTTCTCCGACTGAGTTTAGCCATGGCTTCTTACTCTGTTGGGAAGGGAGAGCTAGGCCCTCTCTCAACCTACCACACAAGACCACTTAGGGTAGATCACACAGGAATGCATCCGGGTGGATTTTGAAAGTCTCCAACGAAGGAGACTCCACAACCTCTCTGGTCAGCCTGTTCCAGTGCTCTGTCACCGTCACTGTAAAGAAGTTTATCCGCATCTTGAGGTGAAATCTTCTATGTTCAAGCTTGAACCCATTGTTTCTTGTCTTATTAATGTACATTACTGAAAAGAGTTTTTAATCCACCTCATGTACCAGCCTTCTATAACTTGTCCTTGTATGTGACAAGTGAAACTGCAACTCTAATGCATCTATAAGGGAGGATGATTTTCTTTCAAGCAGTTATGCCTCACATTTGGTTAATGTTTACACAGTGCCTTGATGCTTTGACATGCTTAATTATAGAATAATAGAATTGTTTCAGTTGGAGAAGACCTCTAAGATCATCAAGTCCAACTGTCAACCTAATTCCACCATAGCTATTCAACCAAGTTCCTGTGTGGTTTTTGAACACCTTCAGGAATGCTGACTTCACCACCTCCGTGAGCAGCCTGTTCCAACGCCTGATCACTCTTTCAGAAAGCAAATTTTTCCTGATATTCAATCTAAACCTCCCCTGATGATATTTGAGTCCATTTCATCTTGTCCTACCACTCAATACTAGGGACAAGAGACCAACACCCACCTCACTACAGCCTCCTTTCATGTAGAGAGCAGGGAGGTCTCTCCTCAGCCTCCTCTTCCCCAGACTAAACAATCCTAGCTACTTCAGCCAAGACCTATGAGGAGAGGCTGAGGGAGCTGAGGTTGCTTAGCCTGGAGAAGAGGAGGCTCAGGGGAGACCTTATTGCTGTCTACAACTACCTGAAGGGAAATTCAGCTGGGTGGGGGTTGGTCTCTTCTCCCAGGCAACCACTGACAGAATAAGAGGACACAGATTCAAGCTGCACTGAGGGGGTTTAGGCTGGATGTTAGGAAGAAGTTCTTCACAGAAGGAGTGAGTGGCCATTGGAATGTGCTGCCCAGGGAGGTGGTGGAGTCACCATCACTGGAGGTGTTTAGGAAGAGACTTGATGGGGTGCTTGGTGCCATGGTTTAGTTGATTAGATGGTGTTGGATGATAAGTTGGACTCAATGACCTTGAAGGTCTTTTCCAACCTAGTTAAGTCCTGTTCTGTTCTATTCTATTCTATTCTATTCTATTCTCACAAATGTAACAATGCTGTGTTTCTATAAAGCCTTTTCATATAAATTCAGTTAAAACGTCACACTGTCTTTAGCTTGCATTTGGCCAACACTAAGAATGTGGAAAGTTTACTATGCCACACGAAAATACTAACAGACTTGAATCCGGAACAGTGCTGCATTTTTACTTTTAAATGAGTATTGCACTGCTACTTTTTGATAACTAAGAATTATTAGAATTTCACACTTCCCATTTTTCTTATTTTAAATCACTTCTTAATCCCTTTCATTTCGATTGTTCTTGTTCAACAGAATAATGACTGTGGTATTAATACCAGACACTTGAGGTTCCACCTGACTGATGTTCGCAGCAATATCTTTAAGGAAATGAATAGCCTCGGGCTCTGCATTTCAGATAATATAATTCTTAGCAACATATGATTTCTGGCATGAACTTGAGATACAGTTTCTATTCCTAAGAAAAAGGTGGTGATTCACATTCACATTAACATTTTGAAGTTTCTAAGTGGTGTTTATAAATTGTGGATAAGTAGTTACATGTACTAATTTTTCAGATTTTCTCAGAGACCTTTAGATCATGAAACAAGTTGTTTGGATTCCCATATTAACTCTTTTCCAGAAGCAGTTGTGACTGCAATGCAATTTTCATTATTTTGGCTATCCATTAGAAATCCATAATAAATAAGTTGTAGATAGTAAATTGTACCTCTCCTTGAAGAATCACTTGTATGTGAATTCTCCATGCAATCATTTAGTAGGTTCACAGGGGAAGGGGGGGGGGGGATAAAAAATAAAATAAATATAAAATTAAATTAAATTAAATTTTAAAAAGCAATTTATTGACCTGCAGAGGATCTGTAGAGCCATTCAGGCGATTAAATATGTTTCATGGACCCTCGTGTAACCCTTTTCACATGCTACAGAAGGAAAAACCTCCAAAAGGAGCTTTCTTTATCTTAAGACTTATTTATCACTGCAAACCCAATAAAATTCTTCCATACAGAAGCTTGCTCTGAATCTTATGCCTCCCCTTCCAGAATCAATGGAAGGCACAGCATGAAGGGAGGTCCAATGGGAGATTAAATACATCAAGTATTTCAGGAGAAATTATATGAGATTCACAGACTCCATTAGGTTGGAAGGGACCCTTAAAGGTCATCTTGTTCAACTCTTCTGCAGATCATTATTAGTGTCATTCGAGATTACTATTAGACAGGCTGGACAGATGGGCAGAGTCCAAGGGCATGAGATTTAACACATCTAAGTGCTCTCTTCTACATATTGGCCACAACCCCATGCAGTGCTACAGGCTGGGGTCAGAGCGGCTGGAGAGCGGCCAGGCAGAAAGGGACCTGGGGATACTGGTTGATAGTAGGCTGAACATGTCCAGAGAAGGGCAACAAAGCTGGTGAGGGGTTTGGAGCACAAGCCCTATGAGGAGAGGCTGAGGGAGCTGGGGTTGCTTAGCCTGGAGAGGAGGATGCTCAGGGGAGACCTTCTTGCTGTCTGCAGCTACCTGAAGTGAGGTTGTAGCCAGGTGGGGGTTAGTCTCTTCTCCCAGGCAACCAGCACCAGAACAAGAGGACACAGTCTCAAGCTGCACCAGGGGAGATTTAGGCTGGATGCTAGAAAGAAGTTCTTCACAGAAAGAGTAATTGGCCTTTGGAGTGGGCTGCCCAGGGAGGTGCTGGAGTCACTGTCACTCGAGGTGTTTAAGAAGAGACTGGATGGGGCACTTGGTGCCATGGTTTAGTTGATTAGATGGTGTTGGGTGATTGGTTGGACTTGATGATCTCGAAGGTTTTTTTCAACCTGTTTAATTCTATTCTATTCCGTGGGACCTGGGATTCCACATCTTTGTATTCTTTAATGAAGCCTACCATCTGCTATAGCATTAAGCTCCACTGTCTCAAAATTTGTTCTGGTAGAATCTAGAGGAAAACCTTTGAAAGTTAGTAATAGGAACATCAACATTTACCAAGCCTCTTTTTCCTGTGCATTTGAGTCTCAGGGTTGATTAGTTCTGATAAGATTTTTTTTTTTTTCATTTTAAAAGCATTCACATTGTTTTCACACATTAATTCACACCTGTTCAGCAATATATATTGTCAATCTGCAGGCTTTCCATTAGTGAGGACTTATACATGGTCTCAGTCTATGAAGAAGGCACCTGTAGGTCTGACAGATAACTAGTTTCCTCTGCTTTTGTCGCTAATTCAGCTGAAATGGTCAGTGGATTCACTGCTCATATGCTGACAACCAGACAGACTGTGATCAGGTAAGCCTAATTCTTTAGGCATCAAACTAAGAATGTTAGCATATGTTAGAATATGAATACTATCAACCAATTCAGATGCTTCCATGAGCCAGTAGAAAATGCAGACCAATAATTAGGAACTTTGTTTCCTTGCAGGTTGTGTTATTTCCTTTACAAATTTCAAGCAGACTGCTTTCCTCTTCAGATGATTTTGCTGTGAAGAACACAATGTCTAACTTTGCATTGATCTCTTCCGTAGTGCCCTTAAGAAGTCAGAGGTTAAAAAAAAAAAAAAGAGATCTTTGGTTCTCTGAAAACTGATACTGTTAAGATGAGTACAGCAAATGGTATTGAATACCAAATTAATTAATACAGAGAGGATGGTAGTGCCTGTGACCTTTTTTGGTTCATATGAATCTTCATGGTTAAGCATTGAGCTATCACAATAGAAAATTTGGTTGCTTACTTTACCTAAAGGAATTATTTATCATACAAGACAGTCATTTAATTTGTATTCATGATGAAGGAAAAATTGTCTTTTGGAGGACTTTATAACTAAGGATTAGAAACAGAGGCTTTCTTTTTTAGCTAGAAATTAAAGAAACACATTACCACATACGCTAACATTGTAGGAACAGTTAATGCTTATAAATGTAGTTGGTATTGATATAGGTGATAACAAAATGTACATACAAAAAATCATTTAGATGTTTTGATGCTTTTCAAGTGTCTGCTGTACAACACTGCCTGCTCACCAGCAAGCAACACAATTGTGAAATATTACTTCATTGTCTGTAATGCTTATTAACACTGAACCTGGGTTGCATTCAGTGATCATGCCATTACATTTTTTTATTCTAGTGTCATTAGTTCCAAGTCTGTGACATTCACAGAAATGTCATTTCTGTGACTTCACAATTCTGTAATGTATTACAAATTGCAGACAGCAGTTTTCTGGAAATGTCAAATTTCCTGTTTCTGCAACATACTGTATCAGACTGAATTGCAATACTAGAGATGGGAAAAGCTGCCTGTTCCTCACATGTGGAAAAGAGAACATTGCTAGAAGGAACTAGATGTTTGTCTGTTAACCTGTAAAATGTCCTCACAGATATTAGCTTGTTTGAAATGGAGAAGAAACCTCTGGTTTGAAACCAACTATTCCATAACCAGGAAAAATTCTTGAAAGTTACACAGTTGGACTGGCAACATTCAGTGCTTTTTGAATATGAACCTGTATCCCAATTTCTCTTTTTTTTTCCCTGTGGGTCACAGATTTGGATGCCTACCTAATGAATGTAATGTTTTACCTAATAGGTGTAATTCCTACTTATTTAAATGTATAGACCTGTAAGAAGCCTCTAAAGGTGGCCTTCAGTTGTTCCCTTCTTTATTTTGCAGTGATGGAATTCAGTAAAACTGTGACTTTGTTAGAGATCCATATATGTGCCATTGACTTTGCCTGTCTCTCCAGTCTCCAGTCATGTACTGACTTAAATCTTTATGCCCACTAGGAACTTTGCCAGAAGCAGCAATTAAATCCAGAAATGGAACAAGAATTGAAATTCTGCTTTTCCACATCGTTACACTTCTTTTAGGGCTTAAAAATAAGGAGGAGGGTGGGGGTGGGGAAAGTCAACCACTAACAAAATAGACAAGGGGAAAGCTTTGAAGAGATAACATTTATTAAATAAATACTAGCAAGAATGCTTGAACTTGACTATATGGCTAAAATGACTAAACAGTAACCAGCATTTGAGCATCATTCAGCTCTTGAGATCACTCCAGCCGTTATTAGTTGGTTATTAGCTTTGGAGTCTGTGGCAGTTTAGACTGGGTGCCTCCTGCTGCAGCCGCCACATTAGATACACCTCTGGTGCTCTGGGTGTCCAGCCCAGTGGGTGGACACAGGAAGCTGAGTATTTCATTCCCATCATGTCCTGCTCCCTATAAATCCATATGCAAGGTCTCACACTTTCTCTTTCTTCCCTCACTGCCCTCGTGGGAGATGCTCCCTATCTAGCAATGGAGGGGGAGTTATCTCCAAGCCTCTTAGGCCTGGCTAGGCCTAATGCCAAGAGGAGAAGGGGGAAGGGCAATCTCAGATCTGGCCAGCTGAGATCAGCCTAACAGTGGAGTGGGGGAAGAGCGAGCCCTGAGGGTTTTGGGTGTACCCTCAGGTAGGGAGAACGGGAGTGCTGGGAGGTTTCTTGGTATGCTTTGGGATCTTTTTTTGTCACTGTGCTTGTAGTTTCTCTGTAAAACACTCACTGCTTTCTCATTGAAACTTTCCACCACTTCTGCAATCCATTTGTCTGAGTCTTTTTTTTTTCCTGCCCCAGTGGGAGGCAAGGGAGGATCTGCCTCAAGCCACCATAGAGTCAAACTTCTTTTAAAGCTGTACAAAAGACCTTAGGCTTACCACAAAGTCAGTCCTTTCTGTGTTCCCTTGGAATTACATTTGAAAAGACTGGGAGACTCACAAGTCTTCTTTCAGCAACAGTTATATCACGATGGAAAGAAACTCCGAAACTGTACATGGTCCATTCGATACTAAGGCCTCTGTCTAGACACTATGTGGGTTTTTTTCCATATTGTAGAAGTTATTAAGGAGAAGTTTTTTAAAACTGTACCATTTTTATACTGCAACATAAAGAGGCCTGGTAGATACAGAAAGAATCTCTCTTGTGACATCTAAGCAAAACAGTGAGATGAAAGAAGAGGATTTAAGCTAAGGATTTATAAAGATATGAGACTATCATATAGCAATCTTACAAGTGATCTTGTGAGTGAGCAGCAGAATATTGCTGCACTTGCCTGACTAAACTTATGTCCTGGGACTCACACTTATGAAAACAGTCATAATGGTTCAGATGGGTACAATTATCTATATATCCAACCTGCTTAATACTTCTATTCTGCATTGTACCAAGACAGTTTTCCCAACCTCAAACAAGGAGTCTGTGTTTCCTCTGATGTCAGAATCTCTTAGTGGGCATGACCGATATTTGCTGCTTGTGGGAATGTGTCTTCTCCACTAGAACAATTTTCATGATGGCTACCTGCCATGGGTCAATGAAATAGAGTGCAGGAAGATTTCCTGGTGGTTAATACATGAACTAGAGTTGAGGCCTGCTGTTTTCCGTATAAAGCAAAACGACTTTGTAGCCTTTCCCTCAGCATGTGGTACCCCATGCATAAATTGCATAGACAAACTGAAAACTACCTTCAACTTGCAATAGATGTATCAAGCACTGCAAAGGAATAAGCATGTATACCAGGACCTATACAGGACTAAATGTCTGTGTATATCCACCTCATCACAAGTGGTATGTATAATTCAGCTGAGAAAGTATATCTTTGGGGAGTGTACTTTTTCACTCACAGGATGGACAAGCTCCTTGATCTTTAGCTATGTTTGAAGGCTTTTGGGGAAGAGTACAAGAAATGGGTTGGACACTAGACAAATTGTGCTGGTGAATGGTATCTGACTGGGATATCAGTTTTATACTCTAGATCTACACTGCAGAGCAATTCCTACAAACAAGGACTATAGTACTATGGAACTTAAAAACTGAATGTGAATTGATTACTTCAGCTTAGCTTTCCTTCAGCAGTTTCTTTGAGTATTTGCACAGAGTTCAGCAATTTATTTTCATGAATATACATAATTATAACTAAATAGATCTATGTATTAACCAAGCTATTCATTTACAGCAGGAGAGAGAAAAAGAGCACAAAAGAAATTGCTCAGAAATACAGGCAACTCTAGCTAACAGCAAACGAGGATCCTTGCCTCTGCACCCTGTGCTGCCTTTCTAACCACCTTAAACTCAACCTTTTCTCAAGTGGTGGGGTCACAGGATGTCAGGGGTTGGAAGGGACCCAAAGAGATCATCGAGTCCAACCCCCCTGCCAGAGCAGGACCATACAATCCAGCTCAGGTCACAGAGGAACGCATCCAGATGGATCTTGAAAGTTTCCAGAGGAGACTTCACAACCTTGCTGGGGAGCCTGTTCCCCTTGTGTTGAAGTAGAACCTCCTGTGCTGCAGCTTACAGCCATTGCTCCTTGTCCTATCACAGGGAGCAAGTGAGCAGAGCCTGTCCCCTCCCTCCTGACACCCAGCCCTCCGATATTTATAAACATTTATTAAATCCCCTCTAAGTCTTCTCTTTTCCAGACTACAAAGCCCCAGGTCCCTCAGCCTCTCCTCATAATGCACAGGCTCCAGTCCT